>NC_143208.1:2493473-2805157 GCF_030267445.1 Bombyx mandarina
CCGTTACATTGGTGAGCTCAGGCAGATCCGGGTGTGGGTACAACTCTATAGTATTGTTAATTAATACATCCACTGGATACCAATCTACCATTTCATCAATCTGTGAACGACGGATAAATCGTACTATTATTTTCACTTCTCAGTTATTGGTACTATGAATTTTAAATTCAGAAAGATTAGATATTCATTATGAAATATTTTTTTATATAATTTTATGAATGTAATTTTTTTATTGTTCTTGTTGGCAGACAACCATACGGTCCATCTGATGATGAGCAGTTACCGTCACCCGTCTAGGGCCAAAGTCAAGCCGCTGCCGACAAGACATGCCGATATTTAGTATAAGTACAGTTTATTTAACTGTTGGATAGTTTACCCTTAACACGAATATAAATATAATAGATATAATAATAGGATATTCTTCTTCTCAGTCGTTCACTCCTGGCGGAGTGGTCGTGGTTACGTAAGTCTTAATATTTGGTTGCGGCTTTTGAGAGGCTTCTCCATCTATCTCTATTTGTGGCGGTACGTGTACACTCAGTAAGGGAACACTTCGTAGAAAACTTAACCAAGTCTGTCCACCTTGTGGGTGATCGGCCGCGAGAGCGTTGACCGTCTACTCTTCCTTGAACCACTAAACGTTTCAATGACCTTTCATTACGAATGATATGTCCAAACATATTAAGGATTCGCAATTGCACAATCGACGAAAGCCTTTGTTTGATTTGGAGCTCTTTGAGGATGGATACATTAGTGCGGTGAGCAGTCCATTTTACCCTCAGCAAGCGTCTCCAGCACCACATCTCAAGGGCGTCAATCTTTTTACGACATTTTTGATGGATCGTCCATGTTTCTGCTCCATATAGGAAAATAGGAAATATTAAGCACCTCATTAAGCGAACTTTGGTGTTTTTAGTTATACGGCGATCTTTCCATATTTTTGTGAGCTTTTCCACGGCTGATCGTGTCACGGCACAACGTCTTTTAATTTCTTCTTCGCAACTTCCAGTATTTGTGATTGTGGATCCCAGGTAGATGTAACTCTGGACAACTTCGCAATTTGCTATTTCGTGTAAATCAGATCGATTGTTATTCTTACGATCCACCACCATCACTTTAGTTTTATCGCGGTTTATAGCAAGGCCAAAGTCGGAACTAGTTATTTCCAGAAGCGAAAGAAACCGTTCTACGTCGGCTTGTGACGTTGCAAAAAGAGTAGTATCGTCTGCATATCTAAGGTTTGATATCAGTCGACCTCCAATTGAAACACCTTTGTCCCAGTTTTCTAAAACCATCCGCATTATGTATTCGGTGTAGATATTAAACAAAAGAGGGGAGAGAATACATCCCTGTCGAACACCAGCTTGAGTCTTAAAATTTTCGGAATCTATTCCATCCACCATAGGATATTAACAGTATTCAAATGGAAAAAAAATGTGCATATTTGATAATTAACCTGTATATTTTTCTTGTTCCATTGCTTATTGGATTTTGTCGGCGGTGAGTTCTCGTGTGACTTAAAAAATCTATGTTCTTGTTGAAGATTCTACCACACAGTGGGCGTATAAGCAGACGACGCTGATAATATTTTTACAGCCGCTGATTTATACTCATCAAGTTTACATTAATAATAATAACTCAACTCCACTTGGCTTAGGCCCGTGGTTTTTAGTATTTACCGAAATTCATAAAAATTCGAGAATAAAAACTTTCTACGTAATAATAATAATAATAAAATCATTTATTGTCTTTCACACTAAATAAAATAAAAAATAAAAAGAAAAGAAAAAAAGAAAAAGGCAGAAGGAGGTAGCTCAGCTAATGCTGTTCAAAGTCGATAAAACGAATAACGCTGATTTTCTGTAGCCTCCGTTTCCTTTTGGTTCATTGCGGGAATGAAGGCTAGGTACGCGTGTAGACTTAGAAAGCGGTATAAACTATTATAAAAAAAAAAACGAAAACAAAAAAAAAAAAGTAAAGTAAATGGTGAACCCGAATACAAAACATACATAAGCACACACAAGTAATAACAACCTGTTCGCAGCCTACAACGAAACAACAAAGAAAATAAAATAAAGCACGATAGGTAATACAATTACGGGCAAGCAGCACAATATTTACACTTGTACATTATTATTAAATTTCAATAAATGTGAATTGAAAATAGTGTAAGAAAAAATGATTTTTTTGTAAAAAAGCGCGGGGTGCTTTCAGGATATTATCGAAATAACTCTTCTACTCATATCATAAAATTATTATCTCTTATCTCCCGGCGGAAATGATGAAGACTATAGTCACGCCCATTCCTAAGAACAAAACAGGTGATCTGTCAAACATCAATAACTACAGGCCGATTTCTTTGGCCACAATTGCAGCTAAAATTTTGGATAGCTTACTAAATAGTTGCCTAAATAAACAAGTGCATCTTAATGATAGGCAGTTTGGTTTTAGGAATGGGTTATCGACTGATACTGCGATAATGACACTTAAGAGTACTGTGCAGTATTATACTGGGAGGAATACACCTGTATACGCATGTTTCCTAGATCTGTCCAGGGCTTTTGATCTTGTTCGATATGATTTACTATGGAATAAGTTAGCTAGGGAAGTAAAGCTGCCGCCTGAATTAATTAAAATTTTTCAGTATTGGTATGGCAATCAAAATAATAGTGTGAGATGGGCCGGTGCGCACTCTGATGCGTACCGTTTAGAATGTGGTGTGAGGCAGGGGGGTCTAACCTCACCTTTGCTATTTAGTATATATATGAATAAGCTCATCGATGAGCTCAGTAGTGCGGGTGTCGGCTGCATGATCGATGGAGTTTCTTTTAACAATATTAGTTATGCAGACGATATGGTATTGCTGAGTCCATCTATGAGTGCACTCAGGAAACTTTTAAAAATTTGTGAGAACTATGCTGAGTCCCACGGGCTGAGGTACAATGCCAAGAAGAGTGAACTGCTAGTGTTCAAAGCGCAGAACAAAACTTACGAGAACGTACCTCCAATCTGGCTAGCGGGCGCAACGCTTACACAAGTCAAACGCTTCAAGTACCTCGGTCACTGGGTAATAGAGGATGGTACGGATGATTGTGATATAGATAGGGAGCGTAGGGCGTTGATAGTAAGATGCAATATGCTGGCCCGCAGATTTACTGGTTGCGATAGCTATGTCAAACTTACAATTTTTAAAGCTTATTGCCAGAATTTTTACGCCAGTAGTCTGTGGACCACATACACGCGGAGAGCTTACAATGCCCTACGTGTCCAATATAATAATGCGTTTAGGATGATGTTGTCACTGCCGCGCTTTTGTAGTGCATCCACAATGTTTGCGACATCTCGCACCGATGACTTCTTTGCAATAATGCGGAAGAGAAGTGCATCGTTATTGCGTCGAGTTGGTGACAGTGGCAACAGTCTTTTGAGAATCGTATCGAGCAAGATCGAGGGACTGCTGATCAATAGCCTTTGCAGTAGGCACTTGGAAGGAGAAAAAAAAAAAAAAAGGTATAAAATGTATATAATGATAGTTATGTGTTAGATTTTTTTTTTTAAGTTACTAACATAGATTATAAGTAATTATTACTAATAAAATGTTATGGTTTTAAAAAAAAAAACTGAAATAAAGTGTTAATAATAATAATAAAATATTTATAACTACTGATACCATGCACCTCACGTTTTTTTTACAATAAAATCATTTTTTCTTACACTATTTGTAATTCAAATTTATTAAAATTTATTTTCTATTTTTTAGTTGGATTTTCTATAAAAGCGTACTTGGTTAGTTTTTTAAACTATTATTTATTTTTCATTTTTAGTTGAATTTCGATTTTTCAATTTTTTTCTTAAATATTTAATTGTCATGGGTTCTTAATAAGTATACTAAATTTCGAGTTAATCTGACGTTTTGAAGGGGGTCAAAATCATGTTCAAAGATTCCGTTATATACTAACATACATACGTCTGAAGCTAATAAAAGCGTATTAAAAAAGAATCTCATTAAAAGAAGATTTTGACAAGCAAGGATTAAAAAATTATTATAAATACTGTAAATTAAATTAGTTTTTGTGAGTCCATTAAAAACGTTTTCAAATGATAAATAAACCTTAAAATCAGTAGTAAAACTTAATCCGTATATACGAAAGCATACTCACAGCGGCCCAAGTGTAGTACGAGCTAGAACATCGTGTGGTTTTCCCAAAGCAGAAACATTTCGTGCATCCGTCCGGGTTGTCGTCTTGAAGATTGAAATATTCCTCCTTGCAAGTGTCACAAGCCTGCGAGGTATATTTAGTTATTTTAGGGAAGATATTGCCATGTATTCAATGTTTTCAACGATATACTGGTGGTAGGACGTCTTGTGAGTCCGCACGGGTAGGTACAACTGTCCTGCCTATTTCTACCGTGAAGCAGTAATGCTTTTCGGTCTGAAGAGAGAGGCAGCCGTTGTAGCTATACTGAGACCTTAGAACACATAATATCTCAAGATAAGTGTCGGCATTTAGGTTGTGTACGAGCTCACGGCTCATCTAGTGTTAAGCGGTTATCGGAGCACATAGACATCTACAAATGCCGATACCCACCTTGAGATATAAGTTCTAAGGTCTCAGTATAGTTACAACGGCTGCCCCACCCTTCAAACCGAAACGCATTACTGCTTCACGGCAGAAATTTACAGCGTGGTGGTACCTACCCGTGCGGGCTCACAAGACGTCCTACCACCAGTGTATAATATCGAAATAATTTCAGGAGTTTAAATGTATCGTAACATCGGACCTGTCCTCGGACGTTGGTCTTGCAGTAGCACTGCGCTGTGTTCTGATCGCACACGTCATACGTTGTACCGTGTCGATTGCAGGTGCACTGGTAGCAGTCAGGGAACGCGTAGTGTCCAGGCACGCAATGGTCACACACGCGTCCCCGGACGTTCTCGCGACACCTGAGAAGTTTTATATACAATGTAAACGAGTTATACATACTACTATATTATACAAATATGTTGTTTATGTTGTCTGTATATAATGATTTCAAAAAAAGGATTTTTTATTTTTGTAGTTAATTTTTTTTAGTTGCCCTAGTAAGCAGACGAGCATACGGTCCACCTGATGTTGAGTGGTTATCCTCACCCATGGACGTCAGCAATGCCAGGAGTAGAGCCAAGCCGCTGCCTACCGCTTAATACTCTCCACAAGCCTCGTTTGAAGAAGGACATGTCATAGCGCTCGGGAAACACCGTGGAGGGGAGCTCATTCCATAGCCGGATGGTACGTGGCAAAAAAGATCTCTGGAAACGCACTGTGGATGACCGCAGTGGCTCCAGGTAGTATGGATGAACTCTACTTCGGTGGCGGGTGGTGCGATGGTAAAAACGAGATGATGGTGTCATCTCAAGCAATTCCGAATTTATTATGAACTAGCGACCCGCCCTCGCTTCGCTTAGGGAACTGTAATTTATTATTGACAACAGTATTTCTCTACTGTTTAATGGATGTTATTATACATTTAAACCTTCCTCTTTAATCACTTTATCTATTAAAAAAAACCGCATCAAAATCCGTTGCGTAGTTTTAAAGATTTAAGCATACGTAGGGATATAGGGACAGAGAAAGCGACTTTGTTTTATACTATTTAGTGATGAATTAATTTCCCGTTATTGTATTTCGGATGGAGGTACTAGTACTGACGCGCATTTCCCGCTGTCGGCTTCGCACTGTAGCTGGTTACCGACGACGCCGAGCGGGTTGCAGTTGCAGTCGTCGCAGCCGCGCTGCACGTCGAAATTGAACGTGTACGGTTTGCAGCGATCGCAGTTCTCGCCCTCCACGTTCTTAGGGCAGATGCACATGCCTTTAAACAAAATAAGTGTCGATTCGTGAATTGGGTAAACTCAAATAGAGTTCTTAGTCATTTGAGCTCTTGGCGGAGTGAACCGGTCATCGATCTCGTCGAAGGGCTCGGCGAGTAAATTAACCCACAGACAGCCCACTGAGTTTCTCGCCGGATTTTCTTAGTAGGTTGTGTCCGATCCGGTGGTAGATTTTGCGAAGCACTGCTCCTGCTAGGGTTAGTGTTAGTAACGAACTCAGGTTTGAGCCCCGTGAGCTCACCTACTCGTTAAGGCTACACTGAAATGGTTTCTTAAAACCACCAGCTTAGGTAGGAAAAAAAAGCGGAGTGGTCGCGGTCTTTCTTGTGTATTATTGTGCGTTGTACAATGCCCACCTGGTCTTAAGTGGTTACTGGAGCCCATAGACATCCACAACGTAAATGCGCTACTCACCTTGAGATACAAATTCAAGGTCTCAGTATAGTTAATTCTGTAAATGAGTCTTGTAATTCTGTAAGGTAAAATAAAATTTATTTCTAGACACAGAAAAATGATAATCCGATGTTACCGTTGTCGTCACATATGGCCGTGGAGGGGCAGTGGCACGGGCGGCAGTTCGGGAACCCGTAGTACCCGGTCCGACAGGCGCTGCACGTCCTGCCGATGACGTTTGGCTTGCAGGGACATTGTCCGCCGAACGTGTTGCACTCCAGCTCGGTCGAGCCCATGAAGTCGCAGAGGCAAGGTCTGGCGCCGCTGTTGTATTCCGACGTTATCGAGAACATCGCTTCACGACACAGACCTGACAAGAGAATCACTCATTTTGTTTTGTTACATTTTGAAGTGAAACTTCTTTAGAATCGTTGTGGTTTCAAACTCGATGAAACGAAAAAATAAGTTCATAGAGACACAAACACATAAATGTATAGGATTCAGCCTTTTTTATTTATTAGAAAGCTGACGCTTTTCGTGTGGTCCCATTTCAATTTAGTCCAGTTCTAATAATGGTATCCATGAGAAAACCATATAAGTCTTCAATTTGCATTGAGTACGTGCGCGACAAATAAATGAATAACTCAATATCACGCTAACCGATTTCGATGATATCTGTTTTTAGGGTATATTATTTTGTTTTGGAATTTCTTTTTTTTTTTCTATTTGTAGTCGGTTGTTAAAGCATGTCTATTTACAATTATTATGTAAACATAATAATTATAAATATATATAATAAATTATATTTATTTATTTCTTTATAAATAAATAAATAAAAATAAATTATAAATAAATAAATAAATGCACACATTTATACGTATAAAGCTATCCGTAAAACTTACCAGTTTCATTGGGGCTGATGTAATAATTGTAGCTTGCACATTTTTCTATAAACTCCCTGGTGTAGTCCAAGATGTTTGCTTCGGTGAGGACTGCGTCGGTGAAGTCGGAAGCCTCTATTACCAGGACATAGTCCAACCAGACCCCTTTACTGGTGTTACCCTGGTGGAAAGGCATTTCGTTTGTAAAATTCGTACGTATTTTATTATCTTTATATATATATTTCTTCTGTGCGTGTGTCAATCACTTACTCCTAAACGGCTAGTTTTTTTGTATGCGTTTGGGTGGCGCCCCGGATGGTTTAGAATTACAAATCAGCCCGGCAGATGGCGCTGCAGTCGGTATCTAGGTTATTTATCTATACTACAAATAGACGGCTGGATCGACTTGAATGAATTTTTGCAGGACAACGTCTGTCAGGTCCGCTAGTAATTAATTATAGTTTGATTACTGTATTTAAGTTTCACTCTGATTTTTCTAGTGCCGTCCAGAATTTTCTTCGGATAATACATAATATGTAGTTACATTTTCGGATCATTCTATTGAATCCTTGAAAGGTTTGCGACACCCTGACACTTTTGACGAAAGATTTGAAATAAATAAATAATCCTCACTATCAAAGCAGTAGCTTTGTTCAATTGCTTTATTTAACCAATAATCTTTTTTTTTCTTTTCTTATTCCTATGTTGTTTTAATTTACTATAAAGGTTCCGTTAATGTTTTATTTAAAATTCACCCAGTGTCCTGTTAGTCTCAGAGTATGGTCGTGTCATACAGACTGACGGGACGAAATTGTAAGGATATTTAGCTCTGGACCCCTAGAAAATATTGTATATCAAATAATATAAATGTGTTCTGAACTGACTCGGTGGTCCAGTATTTAGCGTCCCTGACTGTTATGTCGAGGGTCGTGGGTTCGATTCCCACATCGGGCAAAAATCAGGCTTGTTTGCTCTTTGTCTGGGTGTTCATTATCTATATATGTTTATATTCCAAGTTATATAAGTCTGTATGTCAGTTTCTGGTTATCCTAATCAGGGGCCAGATGTCTTTTCGTGATTAGTTCCCAGTTATTATTTCAAGTTATTTTAGAACTTACCAATATTTAATTGTTAGAACGTTGAGCTTTGAGTTTCGAAGCAATATGCTAACTTAGCGTGGTTGTGCTAACTCAGTAAAACGCGAATGACTGATGAAACGAACCTTGAATACCAATGTGAAGTTTTCGTTTACAAGAAAACTGGTGCTGGTATCTGGTTTCCTGAGAAGAGCCCTGCATCCTGAGTTGGAGGGGCAGTGCTGTATCGGCAGGCTTGTCTCTTGCTTTTGACCGTCCGTGTTCACCGTCACTTCCATGGTGCTTTCTATACGGTGAAAGAATTGTTAGCGACACAAAAACCATGTTTGAAACAAAATTTTAAAGTGAGCTTTAACTTTGTTGTTATCACAAATGGAAATTTGAACTTTATTACGGGTGACATAAGTATTTTTTCTAATTACGAAACGTACCACGTTGATTTGGTTGGTAATAGTGCACCATGAACAGATATTCTCCGAGCGTGGAAGCCTTTCCCTCCAAAATGATAACAAATGGAAATCAGAACTTTATTGTGGGTGACATAAGTCTTTTTTTCTAATTACGAAACTTACCAGGGTGATCTGGTTGGTAATAGTGCACCATGAACAGATATTCTCCGGGCGCGGAAACCTTGCCCTCCAAAATGACAGGTTCGGATTGCGTTGGTAAATATACAACGGTCGTTGAGTTATTTAATATTTGAGGTCTCGTCTCACGGTCGCCGCCGGTTCCCGATTCAAACTCCACCTATGTACAAAAAAATGAAACAGAATCCTTGAAATATATAGTATTTGAGGCTGATAAAATGTATGTAATTTTCAATAATATGCATACCACCACTATAATAGAGAAGAAATATATAGTATAAATAATGTATTAAAAGAAAATGAAAATAATAATCATATAAGAAAAACAAATGATGAGCACGCAATGAAATGTTAATATGCTAGGCGGATCAAAGAACTTACTAAGGTTTATTTTTAGATTAAGATTCAGATTAACGTTCTTTTAATTATTATGTATTTAAACATATATATTATTTATTGTAACATATCTATTTCGCTTATAGTCTTCAACTGCCGCGATGGTAAAAACTCGTTTAGATCACGAAGAAGTCAAAAAAACAACAAAACTATTATTTTCTAATAGACTAATCAGTATTCAAGAAACTCTAGAATTAACACAAATCATAATATGAATTTATTACAAATCTTGGTTTTTACATGCAGAAAATCAATGCAGCTGACTTAATTTTTTAAAGACACGCAGTTAATTTATTGATTTATTTTTATATTTTTTATTGCTTAGATAAGTGGACGAGCTCACGGCCCACCTGGTGTTAAGTGGTTACTGCTTCAAGTCTGAAATAGGCGGGGTGGTGCTACCTACCCGTGCGGACTCACAAGACGTCCTACCACCGGTTTATTTATATTTAATCTTATAAAATATTGTATGTTTAATAAGTACTGCAAATATTGTAGTCACCTTTTTAGCATCGACAACTGCGTTGAAGACGGCGGGATCGCAGCGTCCGTTTCTCCTCAAGCAGTACGGTCGGGGAGTTAGATAGTCCAGATGCCACTCGGCCTGCGGTATCGCGACCACTAATTTGATAGCGGCTTCCGTATCTGGTTGGTCCTGTTAAAAGAACGGTTGTAATTAAAAAAAAAAAGGTGTATACAGGGTGTAACGAAAAAGTTCTCGAAGGGCAAAGATCTCCCGAAACGGCCGTGATAACTTTGTGATTATTGTTAACTTATGCTAACATTATCAATATTCGTTTGATAAGTTAGGGGTTTTTGATGTGCATTACATTTCGTGAAATTCTAAAACATTTGAATAAGAAGCAACGCACCGTAGAGAGCGATATGAAGACTGTCTACCTGACCTGGAGTGATGTCAAGGAGCACGCGCAGGACAGAGTCAAGAGGAGGTAACCTTTGAGGGCCCTATGTTTTTTTTTTTTTTTTTTTATTGCCCTTGTAGGCAGACGAGCATACGGCCCACCTGATGGTGAGTGGTTACCGTCGCCCATGGACTTCAGCAATGCCAGGCGCAGAGCCAAGCCGCTGCCTACCGCTTAATACTCTCCACAAGCCTCGTTTGAAGAAGGACATGTCATAGCGCTCGGGACATGTACCAGCGGGCTACCCTAGGACTATTTCGAATAAGCCACCAGGCATATTGCATCTGATGCATGCATTACGGTGTCTCTATGTTGGTATTTGTATAGTCTAGTTTCTACAGGACTCATCTATAAATGACCCACTTCTCTATGGAATTCCCTCCGCGTCTTACGATTGACTAAAAGTGTAGTCACTTGTAGTAGTGTATTCGCAGCTCAGTGTGCTTAGTGCGAGTCTTTTAACGTTCTCGATAGCGTAAAAGTTAACTCAAATTTGTACGCAGTTGGAACAACGTCAACAAAATGTTCCAACTCCATACAAATTCGAGTTAACTTTTACGCTATCGAGAACGTTAAAGAACTCGCACTAAGCACACAGCTGAATATAATTATATAAATCACTATGATTCAATTCTAACATCAGTTTCTACTTACCAATAGAAACACGACATTATTTGGATCGGTTACGGTAACAAATTGGATCCTGGAGTAGTCATCCACCATCACTTGTCTACAGGGCGCCGTGTACGGACAATCATTGAAGTTGATGATCCCATCTGTTTCGACTAAATGTTGATCATCAGGCCCTGACTGGAACTTAATAGTGACAGGAGTCTTCACGACCGAAGAGTAAGTAGAGTTTCCGGTGTTGAGGTCCTGGTTCCTGGCCGCCGGGGTCACGTATTCAACCAGGAGGACATATTGACCCGGTTTTTCTATTCTCATGTTGTATTGAAGAGTAGTTCGCAGAATCGGGATCGTATTTGGTTCAACTTTTAGTTCAGATAATTGCTGTAATATTAAATGTAATTAATTTGACACGTTTCGAATGAATAGTGTATGGATTTATTGACATGGCACAAGAAAAGTCAAAATCTGAAATTTGTATTTTTTGTTGGGCAATAGGATAGACCAAAATTGGACTGGAAGAGCTTTGAAGATACTGTGTAAATGATACAATTTCTCAACACAACATTCGGACTGTCGATCCACCAATCAGAAACTCAGTCGAAGATCTCAGAACATCCTTAGCATAAACCAGAGTCGGATTTTTAAATAAATAAAGAAAATAACATATGGACGATTAAGAACTAAATGCTGATCTATACTCTAAATCTGCTGTCGTCCCTCTTGATTTCTTCACAGTTATAACGTCATATTTCATTCACGCATTAGCGTAAGTACAAGGATCCTGGTCTACTAAAGTCTAGGGTTTGATGATACAACGTCATCGTAATTGCAAAAACAACTAGTTAAAATTTATAGTATTATGATGGCCATTTATGGCCGGTACAGGGGCGCCGATAAAGTGATTGCCTAGGGCGCTCTGGACCTTTAATCCGCCACTGGCATAAACACTAAGCCTCTCTTCACTTCATCAACGGTGTACCTTCGGGGGTTTCTTACAGACTTTTGACCAGAAAGCCTGGGCTACCAATATTCCGCACGTTGCGTCTAGTATATTCCCTGATACTTACAACAGGATCATCGATGAACGAGTCCACAGAGGTGACAAGGCTGGTTACGTCAGCCGTTGATTTTCCACTAAGGCTTGGATACGCAAATTGTCTGCATAGTTTCTTGTCGCCCACAATACAAGGCTTATCGACCATTTTGGTTAGAATCGTTGCTTCATAATACGCTTCTGGGATAAGAACGAAGTAATCCTGTAGGGAAAAAAAGGTTTAATTAAAAACAAAAAGTCCAAGTCACTTTATACTGGCTACATTTTTAATCTCAAATTGTTTGGCCGTTGTTTGTCGATGTGACATACATTTTTGAAACTTTTCACCTTCAGATTAAATTTCTGAATTCGTTTCCTGTCTGGATGGTGTAATGTAGTAAGTCGTGCTAAGATTTAATTAGTAACAAATTGTTTATTTTTATTTTTATTATTGTTTAGATTGTAAATTGTAAATTGATTAGATTGTGTTCTTCTACCCACTCATTTAAAGCTTTCTTTCGTTAAGAACGGTTAGCTGGTAGAAAACTCAATTGTTGAGTTAAGCTCGCCATTTTTATATCTTATCGCAATTACTGTAATATTAACTGTGTGTACAATAAAGAATAAAGAAATAAAAATCGGCTTGTATGCCACTCCGAAACTGAGGCTCCGCATCTAAAAGTCAAGTTGTATAACCAGATTTGCACCGAAAATATGGACCTTAGATGATTAAGTCTCTTTAGTTGATTTACAACGATAATACAACTAGCACATAACAACATACAAACTTACAATCATGATTTCTTTGTTCGTTTTGATGGTGACCGTCCAGTTGCCAGGGTTCATTACGAAGGGAGCAGGAGTGACGCCTTTATCGCCGGCCACGGTGACTAGTTGCGGTAGGACCGTTGGACGCAAATAGACGTTGAACCTTGGACGAAAGTTTAACCTTTAATATCCGCCCGGTTCTAAATTTGGTTATAAATAATAAAAATCTCAATTCTCGACTTTAGAAAATGTAACTAACTACACAATGTAAATGCTGAATTTCAACTATTAACACGAACAAAGTTATTGCAAGCTCTGCAATTATTTTGTAGTTTTTTTTTATATTTTTTATTGCTTGAATGAGTGGACGAGCTCACAGCCCACCTGGTGTTAAGTGGTTACTGGAGCCCATAGATCTGCAATGTAAATGCTCCACCTTGAGATATAAGTTGTTTTTTTTTTCCTACCTATGCTGATAGCCTTGAGAGGCTAAGAGGCTATTTCAGCTTCGCCCTAACGTTTGTAGGTGAGCTCACGGGGCTCAACCGGAGTTGCTAACACTGACCCTAGCAAGAGCAGTGCTTCGCAGAATCTACCACCGGATCGGAAACGCCAGCCACTAAGAAGATCCGGCGAGAAACTCAGTGGGCTGTGTCTATGGGTTAGTTCGCTCGTCGAGCCCTTCGTCGCAAGCGACGGGTTCGACGAGGACGGTGACCGGTATAAGTTCTAAGGTCTCAAGTATAGTTACAACGGCTGCCCCACCCTTCAAGCTCAAACGCATTACTGCTTCACGGCAGAAATAGGCAGGGTGGTGGTACCTACCCATAGAGAGTCACAAGAGGTCCTACCACCAGTAATTACGCAAATTATAATTTTGCGGGTTTAATTTTTATTACACGATGCAATTCCTTCACCGTGGAAGTCAATCGTGAACATTTGTTGAGTACGTATTTCATTAGAAAAATTGGTACCCGCCTGAGATTCACCGAGAGCACCGGTGCATCGCTCAACACAAATGCACCGGACATCTTATCCTTTAGGCCACGACGACATACAATTGACGACATGACATACATATTTTTTTACATTTTTGTGAGACGCGCGTAGGGCCCACTTGTTGGTAAGTGGTTATTGTGGCTCATGATCATCAACAATAACAGAGGCACAGCGAAGCCACTGCTCCTTTTCCGAGTATCGTTATTTTTTTTAGTTATTGGTCTTTATTTTTAAAGATTGGAATTTATGTTTGGAACAAATATTTATAATTATTATAAGCTAGGATGGTATGTGGCAAAAATATCTCTGGAAACGTACTGTCAATGAACGCAGAGGTTGTAATATGGATAAACTTTACTCCTCTAGCCTGAGGTATGATGGTAATAGTTATAGTAACAATTCTTAAACAAATTAAAAGCTAATGTTTAAGAAAATTGGCAACACTTGATTAGGGCTATCCATATTTTTATGTCTTACTTCTGTTGGATATCCACGACGCTCTCCGGAGTGATGACGATGTTGGCGACGACGGGGTCTCGCAGCGGATTAGCGTACTTTAGCACCATGCGGTACAGCGAAGACTTTGTTATTTGGATAATGTTAATGACTTCGTTCTGAAAGACATAACAAGAATTGTATGTACACACTAGTATAGGGCAATTGAAACGCGAGAGCGTCTCGTGTCATGTAACTTATATATGTGCGCATGAGTGTTCCACGTTTGGGATCTTTTCTTTTTTTTCTATCGAAATAAATAAATGAATGAATATTGTTGAAACTCGATGCTGGAGGTGAACCTTACGACCCTCATTTATACTTTAAGAAAACCAATTTATATCTCTCATACCCATTGACCATCATTTACTTCTATGTAAACTTACGATTACTTAGTCATATCGCAACTAGATAAGCTTGTGTTAGTCGACAATGAGAATGGGAAATACTTGTTTTTGCATAGGCGGCTGAACGAGCCAACAGCCCTTTGGGTGGTCGATATCATAATGTGAATGCCACTTTGAGAGTCATGTAATCGCAGTCTCCAATTGAATCTATAACTGCATGTCATTCCAGTTGGTATTCGTGACTGCGTCATGCCAGGAATAGACAGGATGCTTATTGACCGACCGAGCATGTTCCATTGGATCATTGGTACCTGCCGCAGGATTCGAACACCACCACAGTAGCATTCCTCGATACGAATGTACCAGGCATCTTATCCTATAGGCCAGGACGAGTCGATATTTGAAATAAATGTGATTAATTAAATCGAATTAAATTCTGACCTGAAGTAAAGAGAACACAACATATCCTTTCCAGGAATATCCGGGGAAGACCTCTTCGGAATTCCTGTATCGAACAGGACCGGATTGGGTGACTCCGTCCTCTACTTCGTATTGGAACTGGTGGAGAGTGGGGAAGTAGTGGGCACGGATGGGCTGGTCACAGCGTCTGCCTTCGACCCTGGAGTGACAGTGGCACTGTCCGGTCGTCTTGTCGCAGTTGTTGTCGATTGAGCCGCCGATGTCGCAATCGCATTCTGTTCGACGTGTGGGTGGGTGAAAATGATGTTATAATAGCTTTAAATAAACTTAGCTCGACATATGAAAACCATGGTTTTACATTTAATTATTGTTGAAATCACAAATATGTAACAGTTACAACAAGCTACAAGCACCTGGGATATTTGTCGTTTTAATAGGACATATTGACATAAATGGTTTCAGGACCATAATAGGAACGGTAATAACCTCAGCAGAAATGTAAATTGTACAAAGCTATCGGTGGACTGGCTTATTTAATTTGACTTAATTACGTTTCACGCATAGCTTAGTTGCAATTCAATTGGAACGGTATTTCATTGCTGAGCGTAGAGTTTTGTACGCTTTCCATTGCAAGCTGACAAAATCTAAAATTTCTTAAACGCATATTTTAATAGTCAGTTAGTGAACATGACATTATCGTTACTAGTTTCGAAGTATGATTTCATAAACTTCATAAATAAATCTCCATCAAGAAAATTCAGTGATGCGTCGTGATCGAACAAGAAAAGTGTAAATAATTGAAAACTATTAAAATAGCTTTAGTTATGTGTGCGACTCGCGAAATCTGAAGAAATTTTAAGAAACTGTATGCACGGATATGAGAGCAAAGATACCGCACATTGAAAGATATTTCATTGGTGAAAGAATATAAAATCTACAAACAAACTTTAGTATTAATAAGCAAATAGTGAATAACTGTACTAGCCAGTGCATCCGAAGACGTCGTTGGTCTGTAGTCGGTAGAAACCGTCCAGGCATTGGTCACACTGACGTTCCCCGACGTGTTGCTTGCACACACATTGGCCGGATTTGGTGTTGCAAGCGCCGATACTGTTCAATGTGCCCGCGAGATTGCAATTACACTCTAAAGAAGATAATAATCGAATTTAATATTAAAAAAACATGTTTTTTTTTAAATATAGAATAGAATGACATCTTTATTTTTCTGTATGGCCTGTATGATACTAAGTTATGTTCTATTTTATTGAATAATTACCATTACGTATTGCCAATACATATTCACTTAGACAAGTAATTTATAAAAAATAAAAAAATTAGGTACACGCCGCTAAGACGGCCATATTGAAATATCATTACTACTATAATGTTTAAACAATTTATTGTAAGTAGTGTACAATAAATAAAAAACTATGAATTGAAAAGATTTCAAAAATAGAATATCTGAAAATTATCTCTTTGAATTTTGAATCTTACGTTCACATCCAAAAGGGTTATATTCTTGAAGATTCCAATACAGAGGTTTGCAGTCGTTGCAGATTCGACCCTGGACTCGATCTTTGCACTGACACAGTTCCCCGGCAGGGACGGAGCCACAACCTAGAGTAAATAATAATACATACATATATGTAGTATAAAACTAAAAAAAACACGCCTAAATAGCGAACCGAACTGATAAGTAATTTCAACCTTTTTCATATCCTATTGATACCGGTAATTAGGCCGCAGTTACAAAACGATTATTGCCGGTTCAAATTATCGGTAAACGGTTTTAATCGGTTAAAATAATCAGTGCATTATTCGTGTGCTAATTTTCAAATTAATCGGACGTGTTGAAATCGCTAAAAATGACATTCAAAAATTCCGTTACAAAACAATCATACATACCAAGCTGTTTTCTAAGTACCGGTTATTTTTATTTTATACTGTGACATTGGCAAAATTAATGTCTAAGGCGTTGGAACCATATATTAAAATATATACATATATATATGTCGACGCAAGTCCATGATAATTGACAAATTAATTGTTCCGATTATAAAATCAATCATTGTGTCGAATAAATTGATTGTGTTTAGTTATTAATTAGTGTTATGATTTTTGGAATGTGTTTTGCGTTAGAATAAAACCTAAAATTAATTGATGAAATTATTATGAGTTGTTTAACAGTTGAAACATTCGTCGCCATTTGTAGACCGGATATTTCAACTGAAATTAAGATTTAAAAATTAATTCAATTGTTGATAATTACTTTCGAAATATTTAATTAATTTACGAATTATTTTTGTACTTAAAATTAGTAATTTAAAGAAATTGCAATTTAAATGGTGTGTTGACCGATGCGCGTTAAATCATTCATTCGGATTGTGATGAAACTTAGTAAAATTGTTACTGGCGATATTCCTAAGAAGAACATAAGAACATTTTATTATAATACCCGATATACCCGATAGTACCTAATACCTTAACTTAATGGCAACATTTCCTTAACCGGTGGTCGGACTGAACTAATATCAATAGTACTAGTTTAAGATTGTTTTGTTTAATTTAGGTCGCGATATCTATTTGTTTCAGAATAATAAAATATAGTATTTTCGTTCTACGTATTAAATATTAATTATTTCTTTTTTTTATTGCTTAGATGGGTGAACGAGCTCACAGCCCACCTGGTGTTAAGTGATTACTGGAGCCCTTAAACATTTACAACGTAAATGCACCACCCACCTAGAAATAAGTTCTAAGGTCTCAGTATAGTTATAACGGCTGCCCCACCCTTCAAACCGAAACGCATTATTGCTTCACGGCAGAAATAGGCAGGGTGGTGGTACCTATCCATGAGGACTCACAAGAGGTCCTACCACCAGTATAGATACTGCGCTTTGATCTTAGCCAAAAGGCCGAGAAGCGATAAGCACGTAGTTTGCCATTTAAAAATTGATCACGATTGATTTTAATAATTATTATTATATTACATTGTGTATGAATTGTATGTATATTTACGGATATATGTATGTATGTGTATATGTATGTGTACATATATGTACACCGCGCGTAGTTCGTTTCCAAATGATTCTTGTCCACCTGATGGTTTTTTGTATTTAATGTATCGCACTGTTTATTTGTTTTTTGGTGTACAATACAGAATACTCTCTCTCTCTCTCACGACATTTCTAGGGTTGTTTTTATTTGCGAAGCACACTTTACCCGCGAAGCTGGCCGTGACCCCTCTCGGGTCGCAGTTGCACTCCTCGCAGGCCGGGTAGTTGTAGAACTGCTCCCGGCACGTGTCGCATTTGGCTCCGTCGAAGTTCGACTTGCAGTGGCAGAGTCCGTTGTCGTCGCACGTGGACCCGATCGAGCCGGACACGTCGCAGTTGCACGCTGCACGCCGGGAATGTATTGCTCAAGTTAATTTTATTAGGTTTTAGGATTTGAGATAGAGAAGTCAGTGTCAGTTTTTTTTTTAATTGAAAATTCTTTGGAATGGTGATTTCAAGCTCGATGAAACGAAAAAATAAGTCCATAGTGCTTTTTTAATACACCGCCATCTATGAGATTTTTTAATACTAACGTGCGTATGAAACCTCTTGTGGTGAATTTTAATTTATAATTATACGTGAAGTTAAAATATCAATTCACAGAGGGCGCTACCTCATAGTATAAAAGACGATTTACAATTATTTACTAATGACACAATTTTACATATACTTAGACATTTAGGATAATTGTATTTTAATTTTTAAAGGTTTCACTTCTACCACGTGTGAATTGCACACATGTATTTTTTTTATTGCTTAGATTTGTGGACGAGCTCACAGCCCACCTGGTTGTTAAGTGGCTACTGGAGCCCAGAGACATCTAAAGCGTAAATGCGCCACCCACCTTGAGATATAAGTGCTAAGGTCTCAGTATAGTTACAACGGCTGTCCCATCCTTCAAACCGAAACGCATTACTGCTTTACGGCAGAAATAGGCAGGGTGATGGTACCTACCCGCGCGGACTCACTAGACATCCTACCACCAGTATTTACGCAAATTATAATTTTCGGGGTTTGGTTTTTATTACACGATGTTATTCCTTAACCGTGGAAGTCATTCGTGAACATTTGTTGAGTACGTATTTCATTAGAAAAATTGCTACATGCCTGCAGGATTCGAACACCGGTACATCGCTCGACACGAATGCACCGAGCGTTTTATCATTTAGGCCACGACAACTTCAAAAATGCATTCCGATCTGAAGCTTAAAGACTTTAATAAGCAGTCACATCATAGTGTCTATGTCAATTTCCTGCACTCATAAATAATCATTACTTTAATTTCAAATAATTAAACTCAACGTATTTATTGTAGTTATTGCGGATGAAAATAGTATATGGAAAAATACCTATAATGGAATTTTAAGACGCGAACTCTGTCCTGTAAACCTCTCAAACCAGCACTGAGAGCATTAAGTTTGTTCATTGTGTTATACTCACATAAACAATCGGGGTATTTGTAGTAGCCAGGAGAGCACTGGTCACACTGAGCGCCACCGAAGTTGGTCAAGCAGTTGCATTTCCCGTCAGCTGAGCAACTGGTCGACGTGGAGCCTGTTGGGTCGCAATTACAGGGCACGCATTGTCGCTCCCGACCGAGCACTTGCATGTAATACCTGTAGTCGTTCATTTTAAAGGCAATCATTCTTCTTCTTTCGTTTTTGGCTCCGGCACGGTTTATGCATTAGCCAGCGTCAAGTAATAAGATTTTTATAATTCGCCGTTTTAATTATTTACAGTTAATGAATAATAATAAACGAAGGAAACTTAATCAATTGGCATGAAATGAAATGAGATGATATGGAATGAAATATGATCTCAGTAAAATGGTGGTCATTTACTGAGACTTTTTGGAGGATCCCGAGAAGTTATGTTTAGCGGCTTTGTTCCATTTTCCCGCATTTGTGCACTTTCACAGTTACTAAACAGGTAGTAAACCCCCGTTATTACATATTTAAACCCAAAGAAACACTAAATAGACAAAATAAAACTAATCACACAACTTCACTCCTCGCGTTCCCGCCAAACTTGTCCCCAAAGCAATTATTAAATCACAATTTTTACTGTTAATAAGTTTCCGATTCTGCCGAAATCTCGGGAAAAAAACCGCAGTAACAACCCGTTAAATGATAGTATTTGTAATGTGGCCGTGAAAGATTTTTTATTTGTGGTCGTAAGACTGTAACGTGCATTTAATGTTTTTTTATTTGTTGAGGTAGAAGATCCCAACTGTAAGAGCAACCACAGTACGACAGCTATGACAGTTATATAAGACATTACAATGACATCTAGCAAATTAAGTCAAAAGGTAGAGACACCAATGGCCGTAAAAATATGATATTTCAGTTTAAAAGCACAGTTCTTTTCTATCAGGCTAAGGATGATGATTTCTAAGGCTAAGGATAATTTTCTAGTTTGTGGCATCTTTATTGACTATTACGTTCGGACCGTCGCTGCGTTGGTGTACTGAGCAATTTTACCTCCTCGGTGGGTTTTCGTCGATTTATTCAAAAATGTATAATTAATCTGTATGATCTCACCCTGACAAACACTGGTCGCATCTAGGTCCTCCGAAGCCGGCTTTGCAGATACACTGTCCACTGACGTCATCGCAAATGCTGGGTTCAGTTCCGCTTGTATCGCAGTTGCAAGCTAGTTTAAAAAAAATGATAAAATTTTAGCTATGATCGTTCAAACAAACATTTCTTGGGCGAGTGCTATGTAATCCTACTATAAAACTTTAATTACTGATAAAAAAGGGTCGTGGATATCATTTTATCCCTACCTATTGGCTGGTACCCAAAGAGGCTATTCCAGCTACGGGTAGGCGAGTTCACGGACTCAACCTGAGTGAATTTGCTAATACTAACCCTAGAGCAGTCATCATCATCATCATCATCAGCCTTTATCTGCCCACTGCTGGAAATAGGCCTTCCCCAATGCTTCGCATAATCTACCGCCGGATCGTAATCGCGATCCACTCAGAAGATTCCACGAGAAACTCAGTGGATTATGTTTACGGGTTACTTCGCTCGTCGAATGCTTTGATGAGGACGATGACCGGTGCTTGAAGAGTCTAAAAGTACCAAGAGTAGATCCGGGGCATCCAACAAGACATGT
Organism: Bombyx mandarina; assembly: GCF_030267445.1. Classification (NCBI taxonomy): domain Eukaryota; kingdom Metazoa; phylum Arthropoda; class Insecta; order Lepidoptera; family Bombycidae; genus Bombyx; species Bombyx mandarina. The sequence goes on from NC_143208.1 coordinate 2,514,491, forward strand.
TTCGGGCGACGGCGGTTTTGTGTTGCCCCGTCGCCTAGGTCAGATATTGGGGTTTGTGATAGAGTAGTTAGCAACCCCTTTATCCGACGCCCGGCCTGGTATTTTTATGGATTTTGTGGTTCAAGTCCTTCCCTCTATAAAGGTAACTCCAGATTGAATCTGTAAAGCCTGTTTATGTTTAAAGTGCGTACAATTTTAACTCACGTTTGCAAGTGGGATAGTTGTAGTAGCCGGCCTGGCACTGGTTGCATGTCCTGCCGCTGTACTTGCTCTTGCACGTGCAGTCCCCGGTCAGCTTGTCGCAAACGTACGAAACCGAGCCGACGGTGTTGCACTCGCAGTCTGCGGAAACATTAACGTACCCGTATTGTTCATTCGCGGACCACGTTCGGCATTGATCATCAAGAAATTTAAATCAACAATCAGGATCTTTGAACAGCTGTCGTATCGAGAGGTGAAAGACTATTGGACTTAAACGACACATTTGCAACTTTACAGGAGAGCCATTTAAAGCTGGAGAAAAAATATCATGAAAAAAGAACTTCTTCAGCTATTTGAATGGAGTAAACTTAATTGAAGTTTCATATTTACTCGTGGTAGGACCTCTTCTGAGTCCGCGCGGGTAGGTACCACCACCCTGCCTATTTCTGCCGTGAAGCAGTAATGCGTTTCGGTTTGAAGGGTGGGGCAGCCGTTGTAACTATACTTGAGACCTTAGAACTTATATCTCAAGGTGGGTGGCGCATTTACGTTGTAGATGTCTATGGGCTCCAGTAACTACTTAACACCAGGTGGGCTGTGTGTTCGTCCACCCGTCTAAGGAATAAAAAAGAAAGAAAAAAACTGTGTAAAAGATAAATATCGCGTATTAAGCGAAATTTCGCTTAAAACAAATAGCCTTTACACCCCTCGATATAACAATTGAGAGTGCAACGATGTCTATCGGGGAACCAACAAAAGTGATAAGTACCTCAATCGTGCTATTACGATTTTTGTTTTAAGTAATTTACGTTAACATCGATTCTTGCTTAAGCACTGAGAGTATAAACATATTTTGGTTACTCACTTTTGCATTCCGGTGAATAGTAGCCGTCTTCGCAAATCTCACAAGACTTCCCAGCGTAGTTGTATTTGCATGGACACTGCAGAGATTTGTAATAGTTATTGGAAACTTCACATTATATTGGATATTTTCTAGAAGTTTCTCATTTTTTTCGTTCAATATAAATTACTTTCATTACTTTATCAATTTTTCAACGATATTTATTAAACAAATAAAAAAAAGTCTATTGCCAGTGAAAATTCGTTACAATCTATTTGTATTTTCAATTTATCTGTCTTGAACTGCTGTATCGATTCTAAAACATATTAAAAGTGTACTTACTGTACTTAATACAGTACTGAGTCGAAAGGTATGTTTTACTTTTATATTGATAGCATAATTTAATCATCATAGCATAATTAAAAAAAAAATTAGCACTCCTCTATATTCTCTATAAGTGTAGGAAATTTCATACTCCTTCGTCCGCGCTATTTTCGTAAAAAGGGGTACAAAGTTTTTACCTCATAATATATAGATTCTGCCTTATGACATTAATTGTTTGTTGAATTAGTTCCTCTGTAGCTCACCAGTCCGTCTGTGGGCGTGCAGTGCTCTCCTTCTGTTCCGTTCAAATTACACGTGCAAGGCTTGCAGTTAGGATAGTCGAAGTACCCGTACGCGCAGGAACTACAGTCAGGGGGCTGGAACTCTGGTCGACACTCGCATCTACCGGATTCCTCCTCGCAGTTACCGGTCGAGAAATGGGGGTCGCACTGACACGCTGGAGGATTAATGCAATTATTTATTTCATTACTATCTTGCGACCTCAAAGTTATCGGTGTCAGGAATTGGAAGGAGAAAGCCCTGAACAGAGCAGTCTGGAGAGACATACTGGACCAGGCTAAGGCCCACCCTGGGCTGTAAGGCCTAAGATGATGATGATGATATCTTACTTGTGCTATTCGAGGTTTTTTTTTGTGCAGAGGAGCGTACGGTCTGGTGGTGAGTGATTAACGTCGCTCATGGACATCAGCAGTTGTAGGGGAACAGTAAAGTAGCTACTTAACGCCTCTCTACCTATCTGCCCGTCAAAGTCGTTTGAAGGAAAGTAATTAATTGTCGAAGCAAAAAGAAATAATATTTTGTACGAATGTAATGGTAACGGAAAAAGTTATTTGCGGTTTTAGTGTAAGTAGGTGCATTGTTGCTATTGTTCATGTAATCAAAGTACCTATATATTGTTTTGTTGTTTAGCAACCTGTTAACAATATATTTTAGTTCGGCGTACAATAGCAAGCTTTGAAGAAAATTTGATAACAATGATGCCCTAAAATGATATAGATAGATACCAAATAACAAATTCTATGATGGGTTATCAAGAGTCGCAGTTCTTGTGAGAAAGGGCGAAGAAAATTCGGGGGGTCGTCTTCTTATGACTTCTTACTATTGGCATTATTAAATTGTCTTTTTTTTTCTATCTATGTTGATAGCCTTGAGAGGCTATTTCAGCTTGGTCCTAACGTGAAGTGAGCTTACGGGGCTCAAACCGGAAGTGTTGTTTACACTGGCCCTAGCAAGAGCAGTGCTTCGCAGAATCTACCACCGGATCAAAAACGCGCCCCACTTAGAAGATCCGGCGAGAAACTCAGTGGGCAAGATTCTAATGGACTAATGGAAATAAGAGATTAGTACTCACGTTGGCAAACGTCAAGCTCGTCCCATCTCTTTCCATAGGGTCTGTAGTACGTCGGTCTGCACTTGTTGCAGTTGATACCCTCGGTGTTGTGTTGACAGTTCTGACATTTTCCACCACCTTCGTACCTCCCGTGGATGTCCAACGAGAGGCGTTTCTCATCGATTTCGGGATCGTACGTGCACTCGGTCGTGTGGTTGTGGCAGTTGCAGGCTGATACGGAATTTACAAATGAAATATGGAGCAAGCGATTTACAAATATATTTTTAATACGCTTTTATTAGCTTCAAGACTATGTATGTTTGTAACGGAATCTTTGAACATGATTTTGACCCCGTTCAAAACGTCGGATTAACTCGAAATATGGCATACTTATTAAGGACCGATGACAATTCAATATTAAAAAAAAATAGAAAAAAAATTAGATAAAATTGAAATTCAACTAAAAAATGAAAAATAAATAATAGTTTAAAAAACACTAAAAAATACGCTTTTATAGAAAATCCCAATAAAAAATAGAAAATAAATCTTAATAAATTTGAATTAAAAATTGTGTAAGAAAAAATTATATTATTACAGGGTGCGATATCTGCTTGTCAGAATTAAATGTTTTTTCTATAAGCAATATAAATAGGTTGCAATACTCACGCTCGCAAGAAAACCTGTCCCAGTTCTGCGAGATCCTCCACTTCTTCTGCTCGAAGCCGGAGCAGCACTTGTTGCACTGAGGACCGCACGTGTTGTGCTGACACCGACACACCAGGATGTTGAGGTTCCCAGCAGGATCGGCCGGCTCGCACGTGTCGGCGTGGCCGTTGCACATGCACCTGCCCCCGATACTGATGTCCTTGATACTGTAGAAGTACTGTACGGAAACACGGGTGGATTATTTCGAGATGTTTGTTGCGTTTTAATTTTTTTTATTAATTTCCCATTCATTGAGGGTAATGACCTCTTGACATAAGATCAAGTTAAGTTTAGTAATATAAGATGATGTTTAATATAATCTAGTAATCCAACCATAAGGTATTTATTGGACTGAAATAAAATAGTCGGAATGGTGATGTGAAGGGTTTTGTTCGCCATGACGTTACAAGTCAGGCATAGTCTAAGTCCTAATGTATCAATAATTTATTTACGATCAATATTATATGAATTAATATTCGAGATATTTCTTAAAATACCAGTGCTTAATATAATATTCTATTGACAAAATATTATATTTCAAATATCTATACAATAATCCACATGAAACGATTTTAGCAAAAGGTACACCGACCTTATTTTTTTTATTTGATTACGTCAATTGTAACCGTACTATAGTGCCACGTTTAGTTATGTATTTACGTCATGCAACCGATAAAGACTATTGAAGTGATTATAATAATAAAAAAATTACTAATACATTTTTATCGCTGACTTCAACTGTAATTTTACTTAATTTAAATAGATAGGAAGGCACGACGCTAATTAAATAATATAGTATGTTAATTTTAAATATTTTCCTTTAAAACACTCGTCAGTAGTGTTTGTCCGGTCACCGTTCTCGTCGAACTCGTCACTTGCGACCAAAGGCTCGGCGAGTAAATTAACCCACAGACACAGCCCATTGAGTTTCTCGCCGGATCTTCTCAGTGAGTCGCGTTTCTGATCCGGTGGTAGATTCTGCGAAGCACTGCCCTTGCTAGGGTTAGTGTTAGCAACGTCGTCAGGTTTGAGGCCCGTGAGCTCACTGACTTGTTAGGTTATGCTGACATAGCCTCTCAGAGCTATAGCTATAGCTAAGCTGTAGTTAGAAAAAAAAAGTGTTGCAGTCTTTGAAAATAATTTAAAAAGCGTTGTTTGGAAAAACTGGTACTTGAACACATGCGGCTTAGACTCACTCGTCTGGTGACTGTAGGATCTTGTCGAGCCACAGACATAAGATGTCCCAGCAAGTTCTTGGTTCGAAGCAGTCGTAGCCTAACGTTGGTTGCTCTCGTCCACTCTTGCAGCACCGACGAATTGAAGTACATATTCGACGAAGGGCGATCGTTCAATAAAGATATAGGTATCTGTGGATGAGAATTTCAATTAAAATTTTCAATGGTAAACTTTAAAGAGGCTTAATAATTAGGTATACTTTCGTACGTATTCTATAATATTATCTGTGGTTGTCAGTTTGCACATGTAATATAAGGACTTTATGGCGGGAACACGAGGAGTGAAGTTGTGTGATTTGTTTTATTTTGTCTATTTAGAGTTTCTTTGGGTTTAAATGTGTAATAACGGCGGTTTATTAACTGTGAAAGTGCACAAATGTTGGAAAATGAAACTAAGCCGCTGGACGTAACTTCTCCGGATCCTCCAAAAAGTCCACTGAAAAAATCTCAGTAAATGACCACCATTTTACTGAGATTATATTTCATCCCATATCATCTCATTTCACTTCGTTTTATCATTTTTCATAAAAATAAGAATATAAATTAAAATAAGACATGACTTAAAGGCCTTAGTTACTAGGTCATAAAATTCCTTAAAAAAAACATGTAATATAAATGTATTAATGAACCTTAAAAATATTCTGGGAGGCGTTTGTGATAATTCTCTTACCTCACCATCCTCGAGGGGTACAATTTTCGAGTATTCAGTGCTGCAAATTACAGAATCGTCTTTCGTAATTGGCTGCAGGCTTTCCTTACCGAAGTATCTCTCGCAATCTCTGTAGAAAATAATAGTGAATGTTTGAGTAATTTAAAAGTATTTAATGAATTCGTTCGTTCATGGACTCGTAAATTGGATCACAGACAATAATGCCAATTATACAGTAACAGTTTTATTTGTGTCAGCCATGTTGGGTTTTTTTTGTGGCGAGGCTTGGGGGAGGCCTATGTCCAGCAGTGGACGTCCATGGGCTGATAAAAAAAAATACAGTAACAGTACTTACTGTGGAGAATCAGAGAAATACTGCCAAGGCTTAAATGTTTTTCCGTAGTCAGTCGATTTCTCAAGCACCCAGAGTTCAGGGCGAGGTGAGTTTCCCATCTTCACGAAGACGTACGCCACGTGGAATTCCTGTGAACATTCATCTTTATACAGAATACCTTAATTAAATGAAATTATTAAATACTCAAGAAAAGTTTAAAGGATATGTTGATAGCATAACTCACGTTTGCTATGCGTGTGTGTATTTTATGTATGTACGTCTGTTTGAATGTATTAAAATACATTCCAAGTGGAATGCATACATTTGGAATGGCTTGGTAATGCATACATTTAATTAATAATATAGAAAATTACATTGAGAAATATTTTCTTCTTCTTATTCTTAGTTGTGGTTTTATTAATAATATAGAATAGTACGTTGAGATAAAAAAAATCCTCATTCTCATTGTGGTTCATTTTAAGTACGGCACGCTATGTAAAGGAAATATTTATATTGGTAAATACTGGAATAAATGCGATGCAATCACCATAAAACATTCCTAACAGCGACAACATTTACAACTCCTTGTAATATTAATTCCAGGGCGATCGTAAATTTTGATGTTCCTATATATATTTTTTATTAGAAACGATCTATTATTGTAAGAGATAATGTAATCTCATAGACCTGTGACCTCGCCTTTACAACGACTTCGTGCTATCGATGGCCCGCTATCAACACCCACTTCGTCCTGTCGTAACCGTAACGGCATATTAGACAAACATTTTTATGACACGTCCAATGAAATGGCTATGTTTATTTATAGGCTCGATCATGATATATGACTGCACTTCATCGACTGTGATCAATAAAACTAGATTTTTTTTTGAGAACGCCATCTTGTTATGTCTTTAAAGGTGTTAGTTGCCCTCAATTAAGAAAAATAGTATTATTATTCGCCAATAGATGTCGGGAAGAGCCATAAAGTTGATTATCGATAAAGTTGATTATTGAAAACACGAATAAAACAACATTTTCTGAAAATACATCGTAGCTAGATCGATTTATCGCCCCCGAAATCCCCTGTATACTAAATTTTATGAAAATCGTTGGAGTCGTTTCTGAGCTTCAGATTATATATAAATGAATATACAAGAATTGCTCGTTTAAAGGTATAAGATAAGATTAGTGACGATACCAAATAATTGTTTAAATAATAAATAAATAAAACCCTTGTTTCAAGAATGCTTCCTAGATATTCTAGATGGCGTGCAGCGATGTATAGCCAGTATTGGAAAAGAGAAAGCCCCGAATTTCTTACTGATTCTTCTTTGTACATTTCAAATCGTTTGTAAAACTATGATGATTTGAAATTGAGATAAAAAAAATTAAATTCTATAGTTCACATCTCAATTTAGACAATCTGCCTTTGTATTCGAGTTATTTTCAATACAAGTCTGTCCTATTTATTCAGATCTTCTCCGAATTTATAAGCATCAGTCAAGCTGATAAGTTCTTCCGTATATTATGAAAAACGAATATAATGTGATATATATAAATATTAATCTTATTGGTATTTGAAAATTCATTTTTTTTGTGTAAATGCTTGTAATACTGAAATACAAATCGTAGGAGCAGAAACGGATGTACTAAATGAAACACCAGCAAAAGATACAGAGAATATCCCTCCCTATGGAACGTTGAAATGGATATACCACTGGACATGTAACCCAAGGCTGGAGGTTGATCTCAGGTAGATGACCGGTTGTCAAACTCCAACTGTCAAATCCTTATGCAGCATGATAAGAGTACATACTGCGCTGACCTCATATGATGTGGAATAAGAGCAAGTAGAAGAAAAGAAGTGAAGCTGACAGGACAAAACCACTCCTATATCATTTCGGCAATTTATTGAAGCGCTGCAAATATGATTCTTTTCATATTGAAGTAATGTTGGTTTCCGAATTGGAGCACACGATCCGCATAAGCGTGGGCGATTAATGCGATTACAGGGACTTCCTATTCGCAACAACCTAAACACCAAGTTGAGGCGTGACATTGAAGTTCTCATTGTTACTGATGGTAGGACCTCTTATGAGTCCGCACGGGTAGGTACCACCACTCCGGCTATTTCTGCCGTTAAGCAGTAATGCGTTTCGGTTTGAAAGGTGGGGCAGCCGTTGTAACTATACTGAGACCTTAGAACTTATATCTCAAGGTGTGGGGCGCATTTACATTGTAGATGTCTATGGGCTCCAGTAACCACTTAACACCAGGTGGGCTGTGAGCTAGTCCACAAATCTAAGCAATAAAAAAAAAGGTTTTTGTTTCACTTGGTTTTTGTTTGTTTGACTCATTATCATTGTAATGTCTCATTTAACTGAAAAAAATACTCGTAAAAGTGAACGTTTCAGACATGTTCTTGAAATGTTCGCAATCGCGATTTGCTTTTGTGCTTAACGTACATATAAAACATGAATACTGTTAAATCACTCAAGCTTTTTTAAATACATTTAGCATCGTCTATTGTGTGGTGCAACGGTCAATGTTTTTCCCATTTAATACTGGATTCCATTCCTTTGACATACTACGCTTATTATGTGCAAATTTAGCTACATTTTTTTCTAGCACGCGGCTATCTTAATGTTATATTTCAATCTTTTTCTTAGTTATTTCTCTTCTAGGTAATTAAATTTCTTGCTTTTTTTTCCCTAACGAATTGTTGTAGCCAACCCCTAATCCTACTTCTCCCGGACCGGTAGGTGAGCTGACGGGCTCGACCTGAGAGAATTGGAAACACTAGCCCTAGCATGAGCAGCGCTTCGCTGAATCTACTACCGTCGGAATCGCGACTCAGTGAAAGGTTCCGGCAAGAAACGCAGTGGGTTGTGTCTATGGGCTAGTACGCCCGTCGAATTCTTTGTTCTGAGTCGACTATTTCAATGAGGAGGGTGACCGGTGCTTGAGGAGACTAAAAGCAGTGAGACTTGATCTGGGGAATTGACAAGACATGTTTTGGGCGAAGGCGGCTTTGCTTTGCCCGGTCGCGGCGTCGCCTAGGGTGTTCTTTGCCTCTCTACTTATATAGCTACCGGAGCTTACTAATGTAATATCGTGAATCCTCTTGAGACATAAAGCTCAATTGTATTTTATAGCAGCTGTCCTTGAAAACAAAACATAATTTCTTCGTCAGAATTAGGCATAGGTAGATGGTACCTCTGTGTACGGCCTTACAATATAAATTTACTATAATATTTTCGTATTTATATTTTGTTTTGTATTCTATTTGGTTTGTAATCTTTTTCAAATTAACCAGGAACCTTTTCTACTACCATTACTAACTACGGAACTACATTTTTTTTTTATTATTGATTCTAGCTCATTTTCTAATAAATTTAGATTTCAGTTTAATAAAATTGATTTCATAGGCTATTACGAATTTAAAAAAAAGCAATCTTAGTGCCTACAATCTAAAGTCCTGTTCTATACTAAAACAATTGGTCTCATCAAATAATTACAGGATACATGGTGTTTCCTACTTTTTTAGTACGAATCTCCTTGATCATATTAGAGTCAGCAATCGTATGTCCAATGGGGAATCAATGGAATTGTTTTAGACGATCTGGTCATTTCATTTTTACAATCGCATCTCCTGCCATCGGAGCTGAGTTCACCCACAGTCACCGAGTTCATACTATCCGGCTTTAGAGATTTAAAAAGGCAGGCAGGCAACCGCAAAGATGAACAGATGGTTTGGTTGGTAAGCCGTATAAAATTAGATTGGCACTTTGATGTCACACTAAATAAATTACGCAAAACAGAACTAGTACCATTCGCGATTCGCATTAGATAATATCTTCAATGCTTTTTTCCACCCATTGAGTTTTTGCCCGAATTTTCTCAGTGGATCGCGATTACGATCCAGTGGTAGATTCAGCGAAGCACTGCCCTTGCTAAGGTCAGGGTTACCAATTCTCTCAGTTTAAACCGTGGGCTCACCCGCCCATGCTTAGCTGGAATAATAGCCCCACTACCAGCGAATAAAAAGAAAAGAAAAATACATATTATGTATACATAAAGTTAAATGTTAATTTTGAATAAAATTTAGTTCTTTATAGCAAAGCTTTACACGTCTTTAATGTATAAAACAATACTTAAAAGATATGTGTCATATTTCGCAACGCATTGATTTCTATAAAGACCAAACATTGTTTTAATGAACTTGATACATATGAGTTAATTTTTTATTTACAGGACAAGCAACAATTATTCGAATATTTCTGTAGGCTGCTAACTACAACTAGTACTTACTTTTCTAAACGATGATATAATATGTATTTTTTAAATATTATACATGGAAAACACGATTTTGTGATTATTTAATATAAATGGCGCATAAAATATTTAATACAAAATGGGTTCGTTTAAAGTTCGAAATTTAAATTTGTTTTTTTTTTTTTTATTTATCTGTGTAGGTACAGGTTCTAAATTCTTACTTCTCAGTGGTTCTATTGATAAAATAATATTATTATGATGTCGAACTCTTTGTTGCATTTTTTGCCACCCAATGTATTATTTCACACTTCTTTCTCAGATTTTAGAGATCAATGACTGAACATGCTAATGGTCGATAATATAGATAATTGCAATTCCGAGAAAGAACTGTTCTGTATGCGTTTATAATGTTACGAAATACGTGCGAAGTATACTATGTTTCGTTTGTATGCATTGTAATGCATACACATTGTCTATGTATATTATTGCAAGACAAATTTAATAATACGTACTACTGTTTGTTCGCTGCGATTGCTTAATTTGGATTGAGTGATTATTAAATTGAATTTTTTGGATTTTAATAGTAAGCCTCAGGTTTGAAAAATAAAGAAATGAACTTTTTTATTACCCTACGTGATCAACAGGGTCTCAGGTCACGTAGCTTAAATTGGTTATTGGGTCCATAGAGATCATGTCGCCTCATAAACCATATATATCACAGGCGACTCCAATGGTGGCATCCAGTTTGAAGCCTAAGGTTGAAGTCTCCATTTTTACTGTCCCACGCTAGAACTGCATCCTTTAAGCATCTCAATTCATTTCTAAAATGTTAGACAAACGGCGAGTATTGTCGGTTAGCTTGTCCAGGGCCGACGAGGATTCGAAAATATATTAAACCAATTTCATTTTCCGTTTGGTATTCGAAGCAGCATGCACCGTTTTAGTAGTTCTAAAATAAATTTTATCATCCTTGCAGCGTTAGTTGTCCGAATAGGGGTCAATGCACCATCACCAACTATTTCTGGCACACTGAGGATACCGTGCGGAGACGCACTCGTTCATAGACCAAAAAAGACAGCGCCATAAAATTTCACTCCTACCGTCTATGATCTATAGGTCTAACTTGTATATCTCTATCATTCTTTATTTAACTTTTTTCTTTTTTTTTCTTTTCCCTACCTATGCTGAGCCTTGAGAGGCTATTTCCGCTTCGCCTTGACGTGTAGATGAACTCACGGGCCTCAAGCCAGGAGTGTTGCTAGCACTGGCTCTAGCAAGAACAGTGCTTCCCAGAATCTACCACCGGATCGGAAACGCAACCCACTGAGAAGATCCGGCGAGAAACTCAGTGGTCTGTGTCTGTGGGTTAATTTACTAGTCAAGCCCTTCGGCGACAGTTTTGACTAGAACGTTGACCACTGCTTGAGGTACTTAAAAGCACCGTCAGTGGATCGGGAGGATCCGAAATGACGTGTTTAGGGCGACGTCGACTGTTTATCTTCGGTCCACAGGATCGGGTATATATATTTTTATTAAAAACGCTGTTTCAGTCTCGAAATAATATTAGAAGGACAGTATATACAAGGATAGAATATTCAGGTTTGTGTTGAAGTTGTGTTGTATTGTGTCACACACAAACATATAGTTTATAAATAGTTTTGAAGAGACACAAGCGTATGTTCCACGTGCATGGACGCAAGCAAAGCCATGGGTACAGCTAAACCGCGGCCTGCCGCCGAAGAATGTCCTTAATACCTCGGATACTTTAGATACAGCATAGTGCTCTGTTAATTTCAAAGCACAACGACACGTGGTGATAAAGATCTTTTGAAACGCACTGTGGATGGACGCAGTTTTCTCCTAGATAATGGATGCAATATGTTGCAGTTGTGGGCGGTGCGATAGTAAAAAAAGGATTTCGGATTAAATCTCAGAGGTATGGCCATTTGTTGTCATTGCAGCAACTATTGTGACGTTATTGTAAAATATGTTCATTCGTTGTCAATGCGATAAGTATCTTCAATGTTTAATCATGAAAAATGCCAATAGTGTTTACCTGTCCAAGGTCAATGGTAAGATTGACTTCGTTGTACTTCATGCCGCGCGATAGTGGAGGCGACTGCCACCAGGTCCGGCGGTCGTCAACCGCGTACTCCGGGGGATGCTTCTTGGCTTCGTTGTTCGCATCACAAATGTCGCAAACCTGAGGGCGAATACGGCTTGGTCAGTACACAAACATTCATGCTCAGCATACCAATAAATAAGATCACGGATATTAACAATTATATAACCAGATAACTATTTTTTAAAATTCACAATTCATCTTTAATTGTAGTTATGACAATGAGTTAATACTTTATTTATGTACATAATAAATATTTGGTGCAATAAAACTGTATTTGAAATTAGCTTTAGCTGTGTTGCCTACTTTATTTGAAATTATTGATATAATAAAATAAAACCTTTTAGTTTTTGATATGGAAGTGTTGTGGCTCGGAGCGTTACCACTTAAGTGGGTGAGTTCGAGGGGGAGGATTTTTAGCGATCCGGGCGCCCCAGAAGGAGGCCTATCTGCTTAAAAGCAGCAAGCCCGCGAGTAATGCCATGGGCTAAGCGTCACTTTGAACTCTTCGATGACTTCAGCGAGTAAGATAACCTACGCATTGGTTGCTCCTAATGTTTTTTTGTTTGTTTTATCTTCTACCTAATCATTGGTAGCTTTATGTGTTTTATATATACATAAAGGTATATCAAGATATACCAGATATTCGCCACTGGGCACGATCCTCGGCTTTTTTCATCCAGTGAGTGCTCAGTGGTGAACAATTGGAGAGGCCTATGTCCAGCAGTGGACTGCTATAGGCTGATGATGATACCAGATATTTGCTAACACTATACTTATCAAGAGCAGTGCTTCGCTGAATCTACCATCGGATCGGAATCGCGATCCACTGAGAAGATCCGGCCAGAAGCTCAGTGGGTTTAAATTAACTCGTAACTCTCGACGAGTTAGACAGTGACCGGTGCTTGGAGAACCTAAACGCACCGAGAATAGGTTCGATGAGAAATGCTTAGGACGACGGCGGCTCTACTTTGCCCCTTAGGCTGGGTCGGTTATGTAATCCGCGTTAGTAGTGGTAGGGTTCAACCACCCCGAGACTGGATTAAAAGGATCTGTGAAGATGTGTCTAAGGCGATAATGGTGGTTGATTGCGACGTGAGCTAAGTTAGGTCTAGTTGGTCTAGATAACTGGACTATCGTATCGAGCTTCTGTCTTAATAGAAAAAGTGCTTTGAGATGAGCCAATGCCTTGTAAAAATTTTTTTAAGGAAGATGGTACAATCGACTTAAGAGGTCAGTGTTTGGCGAACGACTGGCCCATACAATGTCAGTAGGATTAGGCTTAAATATACAGATGTTTTCTTGTTTGCGACATCAAAGGTATCGTGTTCTTTAAGGTCATTCGCAATAACTAAAGAATCGTTCAATAAAACAAAGCCGGAATCCATTCTGTCTTCTAAACCTTTCTCACAAAGGCCGCATGCTCATATAACATAGCATTCACAAAATAAATTCGGTCTTTCACAACGTCTTTATGGCTTTCAGAGTTTTACGGCTGTCTGTTCTCAAGTGAAAAAAAGAGGACTTGTAAAACATGTGACATGAACTTGCGAAGTTCCACGATTTCTTCACAACTTAAATTCCAAATGGTATATGAAATTTTCAAAGTAAAATCAAATATGGCGTTATAACAAATAATTAAATACTAAATTAATAATATTAAAATAATATTAAATAAATAATAACAATAATTTAATAACTAAAATATATTATTAAAAGGAGTCCCTTTAGGCAAGGTTCCGAAGATACTGGCTGCGTTCCCCCTTCGAATAGCTAGACTAATTCTTTGTCCAAGGTAGCTGCCAGATCTTCGGTCTCCTGTGATGTCAACTAACCTTTTTGCTATTTCCTTAAAAAAGCCTTATAGCGTTAGGACCCCACGGACCAAGGGTGGACACCGAATGGGACAAAAACATATTCCGAGCCTAGATATAATGGTATATTACGTTTTGCAGGGGAAAAATAAATATATGTATAGAAATCTGAACCTATTTGTTAAATTTCTGTAGATCCTGGGCCTTTCTTCAATTTCCTGTTTTCCATCCATGTTACATCGTGCTAGTTTATTTTTGTTTGGGATGATAGGATTCTCGTGCGGAGTTAGAATCTTTGTTACTTGTTTGGTATTTATGGTCTGGATATACTAATTATTATTATTGTCTGGTATATGTTTTCGTCGCACTAGATAAACTCAAACTTAAGGCAGTTGAATTCGTAAACTTTAAAATATTAAATTCGTTAGCTTTTGGTTTTGGAACACTAGCTAACGTCCTGCTGAGTTCAATCCACACACCTTTTATCGATAATATCCGAACTATAGGTCATAAGTCAGTGAGATTCAAATTTAGCTTGTGCTAACGGTTACTGACGTGTTTATTATTTTATTCATTGTAAATTTACCTTGGCCGATTGGCTATTCGACCACGGTGGGGTGTTTTCGAAGTGCAGAGTTATAGACCAGTTTATCGAGGAACAAGCTTACTATGTAGGAGGTAATAATATCATGGTTTAACTGCTTATGCCATAAGTCTTGTTAAAGTTAACGTTTAAACCTGGTTTAAACTATACGAACTTTTAGGAGTGTTTTTATGGAAGCCTTTGTCCGAGTCGGCTTAGAAACAAAGGGACGTTTAGATGGGATGCGCGAACGCATGTGGCCGCCACATGTCCACAAAAACTAAAATCGTTTATTGCCGATATTCCTAGAAACGGTGTGCTTAGAACACAAAAATGGTTAATTAGTAAAGATGTTAAATTATGAGGGAGAAAAATTGTTACGGTGGAAACATCTTCAAAAATTTCGAGATGGATAATTTATTTGGCAATAATTCGTCTTGTTATCAATATACGGGGGCCCAATTACACTGTACAATGTAAGTATCTTTCCACTTTTTCCGCGAAAGCACCTATCAGTGTTAGATCCTAAAGAGAAATTTGATCTACCACGCTTTAAGCTCAGGAGACCGCTGTGCTGGCGTCGCCAAATCTAATAACACTTGTAGGTCCTGCTCATGAATACTGTTATCGTGGTTGCTTCAAGCTACATTCCCAACCCAGACGATGGGGCAACGCACAGCCGTCATAGTTAAACATGCCATTTCAGATCGTCTCGATCCACTGTGGGTGATTTTAAGAATTCGAAGTGAAACTTAATTCACACCCACAGTCTCTCAGTTTCTCGCCGGATCTTATCGGTCGGCCGCGATACCAATCCAGTGATAGATTACAAGACATACAGGTTGTGTTTTCATGCATAGCTTCTCATGAGTAAGCTGTTATTTGTTTTCTTACCTAAATACCAGTAGTAAATAGCCTTGGGGTCTATTCTAGTTTCTCCCTAACTGGTAGAGAGAAGCGAGCTCACGGGGCTCAGTCTGAGATACGTTGCTAACATCTACCCTAGCAAGATAAGTGTTTCGCAGAATCTACCACCGGATCAGAATCGCGACACACTGTAGGCATATAGGAATTTGTGAAGAGTATGTTGGTGCGTCGTTGAGTAAAGGTCAGAGCTGCTTTGCTATAAAATATTAATTTCATCATTTTGAAATGGAGCATTTATTGCCTGCAGATATTGAACCCCACTTGCGAACTTTATAAATAGCTTTCAGTACAAATTGTCGAAACTAAACTAAGATATGTTTGATCGTATTGTTAATCAGTGAACCTAATGCACTATCAGTATTTGTTAGCCACTTAATTTCGACTAATTGTTTGTTTGTTCGATCCTACTGACAAATGTGGATTTAATCTACAGAAAAAAGTGTCGAATTTTAATGTTAAATACTTTTTGATGCAATTCATTCATGACGCGATAATAAGGTCAAAGGGCATTTGTTCCAGTTCGCTACAGACTTTATCAGTTATTAACGACGACCGTTACGGACAACTACCGACAGTGTTTAATGAGTTTAATGTTCTTGTGAAATACAAGGTTTCGCACGGGGCTTCGATCGCGTTAACTAAGAAATATCTTTTTTTTTCTTTTTTTTATTGCTTAGATGGGTGGACGAGCTCACAACCCACCTGGTGTTAAGTGGTCACTGGAGCACATAGACATCCACAATGTAAATGCGCCAACCTTAGAGTATACATAAACCATGTATACTCTAAGGCGCCAACCAACTTGAGATATAAGTTTTAAGGTCTCAAGTATAGTTACAACGGCTGCCCCACCCTTCAAACCGAAACGCATTACTGCTTCACGGCAGAAAATAGGCGGGGTGGTGGTAGTTACCTGTGCGGACTCACAAGAGGTCCTACCACCAGTAAAAAATCGCTCGTTTATAATACTTTTTTCTATATGTAAGGTACCTGCGTCCTTCGTTGTTTATTATAATATATTTTGTTTGTCTATTTGACATTATTGTCTAGCACATTTTAACTTTGTCCAAACAGGATCATAGTTGAAACCATTTTTAATTGTGGTAGATGGTTTTTTTTTTGAAACGTGATGTCATTTGTGAAATCATTGTGTGAATATATGAATGTATGAATGGAATTGTTTTTTTTTTTTCATTACAACCGTTTCTTTATTTGGTTTACACCGTTATCTTTCCTAAAGTTATGTTTAATCGTAATGCGACTTTGAATTAATGTTTCATTCACATCTAAACTGACGGTAATGCATCCTAAAAGTATATTTTGTTATCACAGAGCTGGTGATTCCAGATAGGTAGTAATAGAATCATATCATTGAGCTTGGATTCACTACGATTATGAGTTTAGTGCATATCGCGATTTTTTTCTTTTTTGAAATTAACATAATCAATTTTAAATTAAATAAGTTTATAGATTTTTGTGAGGTCAAAATAAATAACGACAATGTCGCTCAGATATATGGTTATCTCTGCGAGTAACGATTTAGCTAAAAAAAAGAAATACGCTTTTAAATTGTTTGATTTTCGGGTTCAGAGATGACGCGGAACGTGCCTACATCAGTGGCTGGCCCAGATAGCTGATAACATTATCTCGCGTCCTGTTGGCTCACCATCCCGCCGATAACGGGTTCGATGCCTCTGAAGCAATTTACGATTTGTAATTATTTTTAATGATAATACGAATTTTGTGAACTTTTCTTGCTTGTTTGCAGTCTCGCTGTCAGGCATTAGGTATGTCTCACTCCTCGCGTCGTCTCCTTACTGCTGAGGGTCGTGACCATCATATTTCGACAGGACTTTACTTCTAGTACTGTCCCTCCAGCGCCTCCGATCATTGGCCGCATGAAGGACTTCGTGGAATGGGATCTTTAGTGTGGTGCGGATTTGATCAAACCACCTTGTTGGACTGCGCCCGCGGGGTCTCTACCTCGATCTTCCCTATCACGAATAGGCAGAGGCAAGTTTACACTCTCTAGAACTCAATTCATATAAAATACGACAGTCTCATATAAGTATTCTCGAACCTGCGATTTTGGGCGTGAGAACGGATACATTAGTAAATCTTGATGTTTATTTTCTTCCACAATTTTACTCAGTCTTTTAATGCAAAAATTTTGAGCAATTAATCGATTTTGTTTCGAACTAATATTACGATTATATGTTTAGTAGGTATCAGCGTTTTAGTAATTTTTTTGTTTTATATCAAAGTAGTTTTTTTTTTTGACTTCTACTATCGTATCTCACGTATAGATATATTTTTTGTGATGTAATCAAACTCACGGGGGACAGAAAGCCTTCGATAAAATTCCGTGAGAAATATCGTTCTGCTATGACGATCATGTACTACATTTAAGTATTAAGCTCATGGTTCATCAGTGAACTGCGTTCTCATAAACGGCTTCAGGTTAGAATTAGGAAAGTGCCACTATGTTTTATGTTTATCTAAACTTGCGTAGCAAAACAGTTAGTTGATCTTTTTAAGATCATCGCCGATAATATAATCTTTTAATCCTTTTTTTCCAAATATGCTAGATACAGTCATATTTATACTTAATACATATATAGATCTATAGTGATTTTTACGTATGTTCCGTTATAACTACTGAATGCATCCGATTGACTTAAAACTTGGTGTCCACGTAGAAAACTTACTTGTACTTAATGGATAGGCTAATATTTATGAGAGTGTTGGACTCCCTACACCAGTTGCGGGGGCGTTAATGATGAGAATCTTTGTGGAGGTGAGTAATAATAATGTTAATTTTAAATGCCCAGCGAAGCGGATGGGTACAGCTATTAGTTTATATTTTGATTTTTGTCATGAATGAAATTGGTATTACGTGGTTACCGAGCCCACTGAGTTTTTCGCTGGATCTTCTCAGTGGATTACTATTCTGATCGGGTGGTAGGTGTGAAGCCTGCTCTTGCTAGAGTTAGTGTTAGTTAGCAAATTCTCTCAGGTTGAGTCCGTTAGCTCATCTATCCGTCTGCGCGTATCTGGAATAGCCCCTTAGGCTTCCAGCGGATAGGTAGGGAAAAAAATTGTAGTTGCCGAGTTCCGTGGACTTAACAACACCAACTATATAGACACGAGGCTCTGGTCTTAATTGTATTCTATAATGGATGTGGAATTCTTTAAATTGCAACAACGGACTGCTTCACGGCGAGGTTCGGCGAGCATTACGAGGGGTTGTGGTACCTACCAGTTCAGACTCACAGTACGCTACCGACACATTTGTATGTACATGTGACATCACAATAGTTTTACGGCTTACTCGTCGAACTCGGCAAAGAGTTCGACGTGCAACCTAACCTAAGCATCAGCCCTCTGAGTTTCTCGCCGGGATCTTCTTAGCGGGTCGCGATCCGGTAGTAGATTCATTCGCGAAGCAGCTGCCCTTCAGTTGTTAGGTCTCCTTTGGAGGCGCTCGGACAGCTGTTAGCAAATCGCACAACTCCTGGCTGAGCCTCTGCTAGCCCACCTATCCTGGTGAAACTGGAGAGGCATTCGTGCCACCAGTAATCCCTCACTCATAAAAAAAAAGTTTACGGATGGCTTAGCAATTACTATTCACTACTATATAATAGCATTCAATAAAATGATTATTATAAACGTAAAATGAATTAAGGATTAGCATTTAATTCAATGTCCTAAAAATGTATGTATGTGTTGATAGTGTTTTTACAAAATTTATGATTTCGCAAAATAAAATATCTTAAAATAGACACAAGATATTTAATAAAAATTTAACTAGCATTAAATTTTAAAATTCTTCGTAATGTAATAAGACACTCGCATACCATTGCACGCGACAATTGCTTACATTAAATTGTTAGAATTTATTAATACGCATGTACCTACTAAAGGCCAATGTCCGAAGGGTCAACAATTTAAATTCATTTCATATTCAATTTAAATTCAATTATTCAATATTTTTGATTGAAATAATATTACAAATTGTTAAATTATAATACATAAATACACTACGACCATGCCAAGGAGCATCGGGCTGTAAGTGGTTATCGCATCTCGGGTACGGCAGAAAAGCTGGATCCCTTCCAACCATATAGATCAATACGAATAAAGACGCATATTAATGATCCAGCTAATAGAAACTAAAAAGGTTAAGAACAGGTATAAAGTCGAAAACAAGCTTTATCCTCGTCGGGGAACGAACTTTTGACATTTCGTTTGTGCTAAACAAGAGAAAGCCAGCCTACATGTCTCCATCGATTTATGTTTTTTATACATTAATAATACAGATTTAAATTAACAACATAATATATATAATAAGTATTATTAAAAGGTGGAAAAACGATAATTACTTGAAATGAAATAGCGATAAAATAAAATATTTAGTTGCATACTTTAAAAGTAAATATAATTTAAAGGAGTCTTTAACATTGAATTCTTCCAAATAATTCAAGCGAATAGCATTTGTCTTTGATCTGTGTTAACAAAATCTACTCATCCATTCATCCGCACACACAAACAAGGAGACAAAAACGTAAACATTACCTGTCCCTGTATCACGCGCTCGTCGTGATCTGCAATAACGCCGACCAACTTGCAGTACCACTCGGGTCCCTCGTCTCCGCATGTCGCCGTGGCCACAATCTTCTTCCCCTGAGCCAAATTAAAGTACGGCGGGGTCAGGATCTCGGATCGAGTCACGTGGAGGAAGAATAATAGAAACAGGAGCGCGGCAACAGACGCCATGTTGCCCGCGTGGCGTCCTCGCGCCGAATGCGCGGGCGCTCGGCTATCCATGTAACCAAAGTTCGCTCGTAGCTTGACGCGCAAAGGGTGGATCTTTATCAACCAGGGCGAGTTCAGTCGTTTCATTTTAAGTTCGCGCTGAGTCCGATTGAAATATTACGACCGTAATAGAAATTGTTGAGGTAAAAAGTTTATTATTAAGAAACAAATTGTTTTTTGATTCTCGATAATAATTAGATTATCTATGGTCTATCTGAAATTTTGTCTTTGACATGTTTACATGTTTGTTTTCTTTTGTTAATATAAATATTTTAATCAAATAATATTCAATTATTAACTTTTTTCCGGAACAAAATGAAACTTATATTATTTGTACTTATACAAATTAGTTATAACGTTCAGATTTCTCATTTATCTTTACTGTCGCGGCTGAAGAACCCTCATCATTATTCTGCAACCAGTGAAGTTCTTTCTCAGGATTACGAAGACGAAGAATTTCGGAAGAACTCGGCTTACGATCAAATTTTAACCAGTATTTCTCCTGAATGGTCTAATACCGAAGCAGAAAAACCACAAACAAAATTCTTCGAGCATTACAATTTAAATCAATTTTGGGATCAATCGCCACGTAAAATTTTGTTGCCTTCAGATTTTCAAAGCAGATATAGAAATTATACGTACTCGAATGGTATTGAGAGTCGTTTGACGAAAGAAATATTATTATTTCGACCGACGCAAGGGATACATTCGTCATTCGTTTCGGAAGTTAGAATAAATTACGATAATAATAGTGAAATATTAGTATATCGACCGACTATAGCGTCAAGCGAATCAGTATCTGCATATTTTTTAAATAAAAAAAAAACATTGCGATCATATTTTCCGACACGCAGTCACAAAATACATGAAATCTTCGAAAATCCTGATTACGGACACAAAACAGGACTAGAAACGGTAAACGATTTTTATCATTTCAAACAAAGAAACTTTAAAATAGCTCATACGGACTATGAATTATCAAAAGCAACCACGCTGCCAGAAGCGGACATGAATTTTTTGAAAATAACGATACCAGAATCTATTAACAGAAATACCGAAATAAGTCGTGCAAAATTCGAGGCACGCGCGTTACCCGTTGCCGCTTTTCTTAGAAGAGCAAATAGTACTGCCAGATGTTATACTTGCGGTATGAACAACACTGGACTAAGTAACGAAACGTGCTTCGACATCTTTGAAAGAGGCGACGAGAGCGAAAAGTATTTAATGAGAAAATATAGAACCAAATGTAATGGTAGCACGTTTATTGGGGGATGTTTCAAGAGATATTTGGATGTTGGACACGATTATAATGAACGAGGATGTCGAACTATGCCCCCCATGATGGGGAAAAGTTATGCCTCAAAGAGGCTTATGAGTTTAGAATATGTACTGCACACACAAACTGATGGGTGTGTGGGGAGTCCCCATGCCGTTTTGACGCCATTCAGTCGTGCGATATCGTTATTCGTCAGATATTACGTTTGCGTTTGCTCTACTAGATATTGTAATAAGGCAACTAAGAACTCTTCTTATTTTTCTCTCTATATATCGATGTATATTTTACTATATTTATTCATAAAATAAAAGAGCATTTGTGATTAAATAAAGTATAATATTTGTAACTTAGTTAACGTAAGTTCTACATTCACAGCGAGTACTGAAATTTATGTCCTTCTTCTTGTTTTTTCTCTTTTGGGATCTTAATTTCTTGTATACTATCAACGCTACTCTGCCTTCTGAGTGACTTCAAGTCGGTGTTGTTTTTATTCGGTTTTTTGTCCTTTTCTTTTTCCTCAATTTTTTCTATTTTAGATAGTGTTTCTTCATCACTTTCAGTGGTACTTATGGTTATGACTGGTATTACAGATCCAATGGAATCAGATTGTTTTGACTTCGTACTCGATTCTGATGTTTGTTTCTTACAAATCCTCATATCCTCGCGTTGTGCAACAATTTGCTTAGGATAGGGTTCTGGAGCTTTACCATCCTCAGGTTTTTCAATATCTCCGTACTGAGGATCTTTCATTTGCTTTTCGAATACGGCTTTCTTTTCTGTTTTATTATCATTTTTTACTTTCAACGATTTCCCGTTAACAGTTGTTTTGTTTTCTTCACTATCATTTTGCTTAGCTAGTACAATATTTTCTTTTGCTTTGTCATAGTGTGCAACTATGGTTATATCTTTTGCTTTCAATACTTCTTTGGGTAATGTTTCATGAAAGTCTGTATCTGTTTCGTCATCGGCATTGTTAAGAGATGGCGACATATTATCTACTTCAAATACTGCTTCTACGTCAACTTTTTTATCTAAAGCCATTCCAACGATTTTCGCAAAGATTCCACCTGAAACTTACATTTTATTAGAAAATATAAAAAAAAAAAATATAAAAAAAATATATATTTATACCTTTCTTTTTCTTCGAAGGTAGAATAATCTCATCGCCAGTTGATGCTTTACGATCGTCGGAATCGATGGATTTGCTAAATGGCAATGACGGTAGAGCCTTCTTCCATCGAGCAAAAGGAGTATTATCCATTGCTGATGACCCAGCGCGTCTTCTTGTATCGGCCAGTTGGAACATTTTTCTTCGCTCCTCGGTTCGTTCACGGCGAAGTTGAATCTGTGAATTTTTAAACTTAATAAAAGCCGTTAAAAACTTACAAATTTATGTGAATAGATATGAACTTGCCTTTAAATCGTTATTGGCTTCCCTCAAAGAGTTAGTTAGCGATATCAAGTAATAAATTATAAGAATTAAGAGAACCAATAAAGGTATGACGATTGCTGGAGATGCTATATATTGTAATGCAAAGTTTAATGTAGTTGGTAGCTTTTTTTTTATTTTTTTGGTTAGGATTTCGGAAATCCTATCATATTCAGAGAAAGGCCCACAATGCCAAGACGGTTTCACCCAAACAATAGCGTAGCCGACTGGTAGAACACAAAGAAACAACATGGTTAACAGTAAGGCCAAATAGAAATTGTTGCTCTTTGAAACTCTGAATACGACTTCGTGGGGCACATTGCAGGTCATAACAGCCCACGAACGTAAGTACATCATGATCATCAATTTTACTACGTTCAGAACCACAAGACCGGGTGAAAAGAACATTCCCATCCAAACCATTCCTTGATTATTTATTAAATGTAAAATATTCTCGGCGATCTTAAAGTCCCCATACTCCGGAAACTTTTTCTCCAAATCCCAGCACCAGCAGCGATTCATATATCGCACAAACAGTGCCCGAAAGAAGTCCATAAATAAAGCACTCAAAAGTACAAATACCTGAAATAGTAAAATAAAAGCTTGAACTTTTTTTCTTTTTGATATAAAAATTAAAGTCCAATTTGTAAAATTACTCACTAAATCCATCATAGTTAATTTAACGAGTTCTTGTCCGAACATGGTTTCCCAACACAGTTTCAATAATTTCTTTTTTGTGTCCTTTGTCAAGTTATAAACCTTTCTATTGTTTTGATCGGTATACACCATGTCTACGATGGTCATATTAATCTGATTGTCTCGCAAATAGTTTAGCGTACTATATTGGCATTTGGTTACGTAACAAATTCTCTCTACTATCGTAAAGTTAGATATATAGGTGACTTGAGTAACGTTAAGACCTCCACAATTGACTGTGCAGTTGAAAACCATATCAATGTTAGGATATACATAGACGTTTTCTACATCCTTATATGTTGTTGTTTCGCTTATTTCTGTAGGTGTGAATGGTTCAGTTGATATGTATATATTAGTTGTAAAATCGTCAATTAATTTCTTTACTTGAGTAGTAGTATCAACCTCCACGCTCTCTGTGATGATGCCCGACATATCTTTACTACTAAAATCTAATGTACTTGATGTTACATCATCAAAGCTTGTTGTTGTGTCGGTAATTCCATCGGGTGTGCTTGGTGTTAGTTCTGAATCGGTACTCGGGTCATATGTCACGTCACTTGTAATAGATGTCGATGTAGTTGTTTCGAAATCTATAGTTTTAATTTCTTTTGTAATTTCCGTTTCTAAGCTTTCTGTTGACGAGAGAAACGATTCAGTACTCACGGTATCTGTTATTGTTTTCATGTTCTCAACTGAAGATGA
This sequence comes from Bombyx mandarina, assembly GCF_030267445.1. Lineage (NCBI taxonomy): Eukaryota > Metazoa > Arthropoda > Insecta > Lepidoptera > Bombycidae > Bombyx > Bombyx mandarina. The sequence goes on from NC_143208.1 coordinate 2,538,770, forward strand.
TTCCGAGTTTGCTTCCTCATATTCATTGTAATCGATATCTGAAGTTTGATTTGGCTTATTGACTACAACCGGTGGTATCATTAGTATTATTTTATGTAAATTTTGTAGTTGTTTTCTATGTAATAATATACTCTCGAGTACCGTTGTTTCGGATCCATTCTGCATGTCGGTTGAAATGGAATATTCGTTTTCTGTAGCAGAACTCGAAAATTGTGATTCTGTCGAATATTCAGCATCTGCTTCGTCTATGGCAGTTTCATCTTTAATGCTTTCGTTTTCATTTGCATATATATTTTTTAATATTATTGCACGCTCTTGTCTAGTAGCTTTGGTTTTACTTTTGTATATGTGCAACGGCGAATCTGTGTCATTCATTATACTAAATTGAAACGTTATCTCCATATTACATGAGCCACATATAATTCTTTCTTCAAAGCATTCGCTAGGCATATTGGTGGCTAATACTTCAGTCATATTCAGTAGTATTTCGGGAAAAGCTGTCGCATTCATGTCCAACTTCGGCTGTAAGGAGTCTAGATCTTTGCTCATGCCATCGATTTTGTTGAACAAGGCAAAAATCAAAGAATACAAATTCAGCAAATTAAGCAGCATTATTCTGGAAAGGAAAATTAATAATTTAAAATATTGTTAACTAGGTGTGCAATCATGATAAGTGACAATGACGATAAGTTTTAACCTTGCCAATTGTAACCTGAGCTGCTTCCTCGGGTGGTAATGCTCCAAGAAACCAAGTAGCTCGAAGAAAACCGGAAACGTAATCGAGATACCAGTGACGACTATCGTGGTCTTATTCTCGCACCACCAGCTGCGAACTTTCTGGTTGTTATCAGAGCCCGTCACAACATAGACTACCGCGTATGCAGACACAGCAAGTAGGATGATCACACACAGATTGACGAAGACACGAAGAGATATAATGCGCCAGCTACAACCGAATTCAGGCACGAGTTATTTAATATAAATAAATATTTTCATTTTTCTTTGAAAGTCAGTTATAGTGTCAGTGATAGTGCTCAAATATAAATACAGTTATGCTCACGAAAGAGACTGATCTAGAGTTCGTAAAAGCAAGTTAAAAACTAGTTGTTACTCAGCTTATGTTTCTTACTTTCGCAAGTCTTTCTTCTTCTCAGCTTCTTCAAGTAACGCTTCTTTGAAACCGAGTATGATCGATGCTATGCGATTGTGTGCTGTCTCTGTGTTGCCTATCATGAAATCCCATCCAGTGAATAGCTTCCACGAGAATATGCATTCGTCTTCTTTCTCTGATAATTTAGACATTCGAGAATTTTCTGCCATTCTAAAAAACATGCAATAATGTTTTTTTTAAATATTATATATGGGTAGGTGAGAAAATAGTTGGAGATCTATTGCAGTTGTTTCGTTTATATACACTGCCCGCTACTCCCTTCAAAGGTTATATGGATTTGCGACCTACTTTTTATTTATTAAATCATCATTTAACTATATTACGAAATTGAATTTTTGTCTTAGTCCCGTTTTTTTTTTCAGGAATTTTAGTTTCAATGCTTTTTTTTTGGAACCATTCAAATTATCGTGTCGCATGATTTAGAATTATTGAAACTTGTACAACAACGGTTGATTTCGAACTCACTTTCTAAGAATAGCGACGAAGCTATAAATGTAAACAACGAGGCCGGTCAGGAAATAGGCGAGCGGCATCCTGTACTGTGGTCGTTCCAGGTTGCTGTAATAGCCGTAGAATATTGGAGAGTATTTCAGTACACCTTCGAACTCCCAAAGGGTCAACAGCTTCGTAGAATTGCGTATTTCGTCCTCCATTATTATCTTCCTTTCGCCGTCTTGCAGAGGATCGGCTGTTAGATACTAGAAGAATATGGCGATTTGTAACTCCTTACTATTTACTGGTGGTAGGACCTCTTATTAGCCCGCACGGGTAGGTACCACAGCCCCACCTATTTCTACCGTGAAGCAGCAATGCGTTTCGGTTTGAAGGGTGGAGTAGCCGTTGTAACTATGCTGATACCTTAGAACTATATTTCAAGGTGGGTGGCGCATTTAGGTACGTTGTAGATGTTTATGGACTCCAGTAACCACTTAACACCAGGTGGGCTGTGAGCTCGTCCACACATCTAAGCATCAACAAAAAAACTGGTGTGTAATGCTGTTATTGGGCTATATGTAAAATTTACTATAAATTATAGATATAGATTATAGTGCTCATTAGATTCTGGTAAAAATTTACTTTTTTTACGATAAAACCAGTACCGCTGCGATAACTTTGCATGAAGTACATGGTCATAAACATAAAGTACCGATCTTATAATATCAAATGTTGGATTAGGGTTCGCGCTATTAATTTTAACAAATTGATCATGCCACGGCGTCGCGTCGTGTGTTCGGCCTCCCGATCCTTTAGGACGCCGCGTAGTTGGCATTAAATGTGTTAAACGTTTGCTTGCATTCAAAACCAGATAAAATTGCAATTCCATATGTCCGTCTGTGTCTTTACAATTCTTGATAGATATATTTCGTAGTGTATTGCTTTATTTTCTGACATATTGATTCAGCTACCGGATTTATGTAATAAATTTAAGCACCGTACTAAGCAAACAGATATTTTGATTCGCGACATAAACAAGGAGATAACGGAACCTACCTCTGGGACTATAACAAAGACGAGCAGAATGAATCCGATGACAAGGTTAACCCAAAACAACCAGCGGAGGAACGTGAAGTATGATGCGACCACCGAACCAAAATGCGATTCGATTTCTTTGATCCGTAATTCCCAGGGAATTAGTAGATTCGAAGTATTTGCGGCTTCACGTTTCACTTGTTGCCATTTCTAAAAGTAAACAAACGCAAGAACGGTCTTGTTCTAATAAAGTTATCTCCACTATTATAGTGGAAGAGGCTACAATGTTCTTAGTGCGAGTTTTTTTTTTGTTCTCGATAACGTAAAAGTTAACTCACATTTGCATGTAGTTGGAACCCCTAGCAGTAACGAATGCAACAATTCCAACGGCATACAAATTTAGTCTTTATATTAAAAGGTATTTTTTTGTTATCGATAGACGAACTCGCACTCAGGTGACCTTGCGTTAAGTGGTAACCATATATCATAATATCAACAATCTAAATGCTGCCAATCACCTTGAGACCTGAGTTCTAAGTCTTAGTTTTTACAGTAGAGCGACTGCTTCACCCTTCAAGCTGCAACGCATTAATGATTCACGAATTTATTCAGAAGTAGGCAGGGTGGTATACCACCTATGCATGCAGGCTCATATGATGACCTACTAACATTTGTTTTAAAATTGCTTTAAAGTCACTCCCAAAGTTCCTAAAAATAATTTTGTGGACTTAAATCTACCCAAAATTTTGTATTCCTAATATCACTGTAATTTCTTTAATATCAATTTTTCAAATTTCTATAACTCACCGCAGCCATAAGTATATTGAACCTGGCGTAAATATCCTTTGTACACTTGGACTGCGCCAAACGCTCCTGAAGTTGGCCTTCGTGTCGTTTGATGTACGTTTTAGCCTAAAATGAGGGCACGACTTCAAATGATTAATATTAAAACAAACGAAGAAAGTCAGCTTGAACTAGTAAAATTTCCAGATTTGTTCCAATCTAAGTTTCAGAGTATGTACAAACGAGGCCGGCAGCGCAAAAGTGGCCTAAGCTTACCATAGTTGCGGGCGCGGAAGGCCCATTCTCGGCGGTCCGTGCTCGAGTCGTGGTCGAGGCGATTGGCCAACCCCACGTGGGGGCTACGGACCGTCGAGGCGGTTTACCCGGCCTTTGATGACTGGGTGAATCGTGGCGAGGGCCGTCTCACCTTTCGTCTGGTGCAGGTGCTGACCGGGCACGGATGCTTCGGGAAGTACCTGCGCCGGATAGGGGCCGAGCCGACGACGAGGTGTCACCATTGTGGACACGACCTGGACACGGCGGAGCATACGCTCGCTGTCTGCCCCGCTTGGGAGGTGCAGCGCCGTGTCCTGGTCGCAAAGATAGGACTTGACTTGTCGCTGCCTGGCGTCGTGGCGTCGATGCTTGGCAGCGATGAGTCATGGAAGGCTATGCTCGACTTCTGCGAGTGCACCATCTCGCAGAAGGAGGCGGCGGGGCGAGTGAGGGAAAGCTCTCCTCACTACGCAGAAACGCGCCGCCGCCGAGCAGGGGGTCGGGACCGGGGTCGTATCCGTGACCTGGCCCCCTAAGAGCTAGGGGTCCCACCCGTTTTGTGCGGGGAGAGACCCAGACGTGGGGTGGCGTGCTTTGCACGCCCACCCGCAATAGGAAGCCGGGTGATGGTAGACCGCGTTCCCCCGACCGCTCTGGGGGAAGGTGTAACGCGGCGCCATCAAAGCGGGCTCTCGGCCCGCTGAACGAGGGAACCGGTGGTCGTGTCGCTGGCGGCCACCGGTCCGGCGTCCGTGGGACGGTGGGATGGATGTAATGTGCTCTGCGTCAACCCTGTCCCGCCGTTTCAATAGCCCCGACTGGGCACCGGCCCGGTCCGAGGTAGGGCGCCGGTTGTGAGCGGCAGGAGTTTTTAGTGAGGTTCAACTCCCACATACCCCACCTGCCGCGCGGGTGGGGATCCGGCGATTTTCTCCTGTGGAAAAAAAAAGCTTACCGTAGTTAGTATGTAGGCAATCAGGTTTGAATGAATTTGAGTTGGCAAAAAAAGAATACGCGGAAAAATAATGTTTACAAAACTAGCTGTTATCTATGGGTGAAACTATGGATAGGCCGGTTTTGCATCCAAATTTATTATATTTTAAATAAATTCCATTATACGTCATACTTTTGCGCTGATTGGCCTTAAATAGCGGAGGCCAGTAAACTAAGGGATACCTGGTGTACAATCTTAAGTTTTCGTCTCATGCCCAATGGTTGTTGCTTCACCGAGCCTAACACTTCTTTATGCAGATGAATGTTCTCGAAGATCTGCTCCTGGGTTACGATCGTTTGCTGCACTTCTTCCATAGAAATAGCCGTGCTGGGATAGAAAAAATATTTTTACTATTATAATATACCGATAGAGTGAGTTTATGCCTAGAAGCAAGTAGTGAAGATATAGTTGTTGGATGTGAAAACTTATTTGTGGTAACGATTCATCCGGAAGATTCGCATTAGCAACTATTGCTTTAAGAGCACCAGAGTATATTTTTTCAAGTTATGTTAGTTGTAGAAATTGAAAATTGTTTATAAAAATATCAGCTTTGTTTTTCCACGTCCTTTTTACTTCAAACCGAAACGCATTACTGCTTCACGGCAGAAATAGTCGGGGTAGTGGTACCTACCCGTGCGGACTCACAAGAGGTCCTACCACCAGTAAAGGATGTTTACGTTGTGGATGTCTATGGGCTTCAGTAACCACTTAACAACAGGTGGGCTGTGAGCTCGTCCACCCATCTAAGGAATAAAAAAAAAGAAGAAAAAAACTGTAAAATTCCATTATGAGGGTCTTAAATTGTTGTGCGAGACGCAATCAGAATTCCCTTACTCCCCAGAGCTGGTGGTGAAAACAGAAGACCGTCGCCGCGGCCTGCTCTCGTCGTTCATGAATGGTGACGATGGTCTCCTGGTGCGACCCTTACGTGACCTCCTCACGCTGGCGCGGCGCTGCCGTAGTACTGCGCTCAGGCTCGCGGAATAAGTCTCATCATCAGAGCCGTCTGTGAGAGACAGTTTAGACGTTATGTTGCTTGATAAACACACAGACGATAAAGGCCTTGTTCAATTATGTGAAATTTACACTATAGAATTTGTTAAATTGTTACACAAAATCACTTTCAAAGTAATAATAATAATAAATAATAATAATAGTAACGGCTATACATTCTAGAAATATATCTATAAATTCTCCATCACAGATTTCATAAATCAAAAAGCCTGAGCAGACGCGAATTCTTCAATAAATAATAAATTCAAGTCTGGCTTAGAGCACAATTGCGACAAATACTGACAGTTTGTCAAAGAATTTTAGTCGGTCGAGTTTTTAAGTGAAAAATAAGGCCTCCAGGAACAAAACGGAAACACATTCAAATATAAATGTGATGTGATTTAAAGAAGGCACTATAAAATATTTATTAAATGTGAATGTATTGTGAAAAGTTTAAAAAACAATAGTAATAACAGTGCAAATGAAATTGGCCAAATTGCATTGCATTTTCATTTTTCTTTGTTTGATATATTTTTCTTCAGTATATGAGTTTTTGTGTATTCTGAACTGATGTTTTCAATGTAAGTATTTCATTACATGGGTTAGTGCAGTAATATATGATCATAATAGTATTTTTCTTCGTGAAAGTCTACTTTAAGCAATGCCACGGGAATGAATTTACATTTGCTACGTTAAAAAAAACCATAATGCATTAAAATATCCGTCTCATTCTTCTGAATGAAAGATTTACTTTAAAGCATAGAATTGTACTTAAAACAAAATAATGAAAGCTCGAAAATGAACTTGAAAATTTAATAAAAAAATTAATAAAATAATAGAGGCAAAAATCTTCAATAAGTGTACTTTGTTAAACACAGATAAATACGCGGGAAATTGAGGGTTAGGGTTAAGTACGAAAGGAATCGACATTAACTGTCTCAAAAATACCGTTTTTTTTTTAAATCAAGCTATCGTGCTATATGAACAGCTTGTAATATTTTCAAAGATGTAGGTAATATGCAGCGTTTCTTTGATCGAGCCGCGGTAATAAACAAGTCCGACGGCAGCTTATCCCTTTCCTTCGAACATCGCTAATTATATTCCCAGTCTATAATTTTTAACAATTACGATGCTCTCATAATAAACCGCATTATAGTTTATGAGACAGTAAAAGCCATACTTAAAACGAAATGGGAGGATGAAATTAAAAAAAAACAGTAACCATTTTATAGTCTTCAATGTAGTGCTAATATTTATTTTCTTTATTTAAACCATCAAAACAACTGCTTAAACATCAAGGCTCATATAGCAAAGAGTCAGGTTAACAAGACTTTTCGAAACAATCTATACTAAATAAGGACTAAAAAATATAAGGCAGGATTTGAAACATCATTTGATAACTCATTATACTCACCTCCACCTGTTGGCGAAAACCTAACCTCAGTGATGGGTGTCTCTGAGGGCAGATGGAATAGGTTAACTCCCGAGGATGTCATGTTACCAGGGTCCGCCCACGTCACCGATAACCGGTCTATTGAAGGCTGCGGCGAGGTCGGAGGATGATCAGACGAAACCTGAAAAGTAATCCGTAGAATGTAAACAGTTATTACAACTTACATAACTAAATATAGTTAAGTATTGCGTTTTTTACCTGATAATTGTTCTATACATGTAATCTATTCTATCTAGTTCATTCTATAAAATAAAATATGTATTAAAAAATATTATTATCATTATGTATTTATTTATTTAAACCATTGTTGGATTTTTCTGGACAAAAATTTATAAAGTGTAGTAATTACTGAGAAATATTGTCAAGATCCTTGGTATCTACTCACAGAAAAATGATTAGAAGCATAAAATTAAGTAGACGATCTGTATGAGTCGTTATTAAATAAATTAATAAAAACAGAGTAAAGACATCAATAACCTGTATCAGATTCTTCAGATCATTCAGATCAGATCAGATAGTTTCTATCAGATTGAAATAAATTCTTATTTAATTTATTACATTACCGGGCCTTGTTTTAATAATTTAAAATTTAAAATTAATCGTCTAGCTTGGGTGTTTGAGTCTTTAAAGTGACATTTCTGAAGCACATGGGTTTTTTCTATATTTTTCTAGCAGGTCTAATTAATAATAATGATGACACAAGACACCCCGCGGCGAATAATACACTAATGTTTTTGTTTGTTCAATTTAACTTTCATTACTTAAAGAAATTTTCAAAGGACCGTAATTATTTCCATTTATTTTTGATGTCAGATTTTAATTACCACTGTACGTTTTTATATTGCGTGTTTCCATTTCCTAAATAAGCACCAAAACTAGCAATTTATGTGATTACGAATGCTACGAATTAACACTTTAATCGGATTGGATGGATTCCTTGAATGGAAAATTAGCAATTGGAGCCAAGGGAATTTTTTGATACGATACCTCCGTGAAAATTAAAAAAAATTCAGGACTGCATAACAATTCGAATATTAAGAATTTCTTTTTCGGAGAAACCAATTTTTTTATTATTATTTGAAACTATCAACTAATATTCTAAGATTTTTTTTCTATGTAAAAAAATATATATTTTCGTGAGCACTGACCGATCCTGTCCGTCCTGTGATCGGGGGAACAGCAATCAGACTGTGCTATGGCTTATCAAGTATCGACTGAAGTCAAACAAGGCTCGCCGCACACCACACAATAAATTAAGCGATTTACGACACCGATCAGGTGCTTTGCGAACTGAACTTAATACAAACTGATTTTTGTCACGCATTGCATCCCGTCATCAAAAGAAAAAAATAATCTATTACAACTGTCACATTTGAATTAAGAATTCCTAATTATCATTGTACTTTTACAAGATAATTGTTTAATGACATTTCGAACTAAATAGCCTAGTTATAAATATGTTTCATATTCCGGGCTACGATAAAAAATATGTTTTTATAGCGGTTATTATGAGGTGAGCCTTAGGATCGTAAATTAATATACAGGGCGGCTTGTTATTGGGAGGTGCGGTAAGAAATAACTTCAACTTTCGTACAGACGCGGTCGAAATTGATTGAAATGGACAGTTTTATTTTTAAAAACATAATTTGATTTTAAGGCACAGATAAAAAAGTTAATTTTTCAGAGCAGGTTTTATACATTTCTATTATACTGATTTTTAATCTGTGGCCAGTATGTTAGTTTGAAAAAAGTTTTAATTTTCATTTTGACTTATTTTTTTATTGGTCCCAGTCCAGGGTCGCATATCAAATCAACTGGATGTGTTGACGCAGTACGAAGGATACATATTTTTTTCTTTTAAAATAATGTATTCATATTTACTTTATCATGGCCAGTTTAGGTATAACGTTTTCAATTTTTTTAAAGTCTCAGAATCTGGCTATCTTTTTATGATTTTCTTATCAAAATTGATTTATTCAAATTGTTTATCTAAATATTAATTTAATTTTATGATTTTAGAAAACTAAAATTCATACCATGTACACTATTAATATTTAAGAACGCAAACTTTTTTTTTTAAAGTTCTTCCTTACGAAAATGGGATGATAAGTGAGATGACAAAGACCACAAAATTGCCGTTAATTTCGTGATCTCGAATAAAGGCAGCACAGCCTTTAGCCGGCATATCTATCTTACTTGAAATAATAGATACATAGTATTTACATTACATAGTACAGTATTTAACACGTTGCTAAAAAAAATATCCAATATAAAAAAAAAAAAAAACGAAACGTGTCTCTGAAATTTTTTTTAGAGACAGTCAAATTAGCTGTCCGCGTGCGCTTCTGTAATTCATATTACCTAATGATATAATAGACTTATTCACGCGAAACGTTCATCTTTGTCCTGACTCGTGCCAATAAAAGCTATTTCGTGTAATTCTTTGATTATTTTCATTAAATGCGTAATATTTTGTTATGTTGCTGTGATTCGAATGGGAAATTTTAAATATTGTTGCAGACAATGCTACTCTTAGTCACTAGCGCTAATTAATGTTTGTAGAAAATTTTAAATTTAATGGGATTGGTATGGACTGGTTAGCATCTTATTTAAGCTGAGCTCCAGGAGCTCATCACCTACTTACTTATCAAGGCGAAGCCAGAATAACCCCTAAATGCTAATGTCATGTGGTTAAGATTTTTTTTATTTTTTATTGCTTTTATGGTTGGACGAGCTCACAGCCCACCTGGTGTTAAATGATTACCGGAGCCCATAGACATCTACTACCTAAATGGCGTCATCAACCTTGAGATATGAGTTCTAAGGTCTCAGTATAGTTACAACGGCTACCCCACCCTTCAAACTGAAACGCATTACTACTTCACGGCAGAAATAAGCAGAGTGGTGGTACCTACCCGTGCGGACTCACAAGACGTCCTACCACCAGCAAATATTAAAAAAGGCAAATAAGAATCATGGATTGAGGTTTGAAGGATGGGTCTACCGCTATAGAATACTGTATTGCTTAGATGAGTGAATGAGCCCACGGAATTTCTTTTGGTAGCTAGTTACCAGAAACCTAAGTTAACAACATGTTATGAAATATCACCGCCCATCTTGAGATTAAAGTCTGGATTGAATTATATAACGACTATCCTACCCTTTAATCCGGAACACGTAACTGCTTCGCAGTGGGAACCGAAACGGAATCAAGCAGGATCGTGGTACCTATAGGTGTGAGGTTATAAATCTAGCACCAATTAAGATACATAAATTATTAATATAATAATTTTCTTCGGCATAGACGTCCAGATAGAAAGGTGCGTTACTTGATATTACTCGTAAAAGGTTATTACACGACAACATGAATGAGGGCATAAAATGGACGGCCCCATGTTGAAACGTGTTGTTTTTGAATTGAAAATTAAATTAGAATCTTCAATAGCATTGGAATGTCGTGACAAGACGTCATCGACATAGAGATTCAGTGACTTTGACGCTGATTAACTTGAAGGAACAGACAGGGTTGACAGTAAAGAAAATTTTGAATATTAAATAATATAATATTTTATTATTTTATTTTATTTACTATATTAATATAATATTTTAACTTATACCATGCACCCCACGCTTTTTTACAATAAAATATTTTTTTCTTACACTATTTTTAATTCAAATTTATTTTCTATTTTTTAGTTGGATTTTCTATAAAAGCGTATTTTGTTAGTTTTTTAAACTATTATTTATTTTTCATTTTTTAGTTGAATTTCACTTTTATAATTTTTTTTTTTAATTTGGTATCTTCATTGTTTCTTAATAAGTATACCAAATTTCGAGTTCAAAATCGGGGTCAAAAGTTCAGGGTCAAAATCATGTTCAAAGATTCCGTTACAAACATATATACATACATCTGAAGCTAATAAGAGCGTATTAAAAATTAAATATAATTCATAAATTATGAAAACGAAAAAAAAAAAAAAATTATTCCCACTGAACGAGACGAACATAAGATTTATTTAATGGTAATTGGTTACCGTCGCACATGGACGTCAGCGATGTTAGAAGCACAGCTAAGTTGCTGTCTAGCGATAGTTCCTAAAATTTCTATTCACTCACTTAATTGGTGAGGACACTAGATTTTTTATGCGTTTTCGTACCCGACCCTGTGGATCGAATGGTAAACAGTCGATGTCGCCCTAAGCAAGTCATTTCGGTTCCTCCCGATCCATTAATGGTGCTTTTAGGTACCTCAAGCATTGGTCAAATGAATTTCCTTCGCAGAATTTACCACCGGATCGGAACGCAACCTACTGAGAAGATCCGGTGAGAAACTCAGTGGGCTGTGTCTGTGGGTTACTTCACTCGTCGAGCCTCTCACACGATAACCGGTCTTGCGCAGCATACATTCAGCGGATTTTTACTATTATTATTTATTTATTTTGTATGAGAGTGCCTGCTGAAATTATTAAAGTGATTCCGAGCACTCGCCTGGTTAAATTCTCTGAATTCGTGCTGATATGTTGAACCCAACCACCGACATATATTTTCGTGTTTTATTTCACCGAAACGAGCCATGGATAGATTTCTTGATAAAATTACTGAGGAAATCCTAATCCTAAATAGAAAGGGCAGGAAAATCATTATATTTTTTTAAATAAACTTTTCCCCAAATGCAAATACATGTACGTAATAGGTTTCGTTTCTTTATAATGTTAATACTTTTATAGCGTAATAAATGTAAAAGAAATTCAGTGGATTTAAATTTTTATTTGGTGCGTGCGACATCCCTATGCACTCATTTCGTGATTAGCACTCCACCCCCAGCGTTAGGTTGCAGCATTTTAATTAACGACAGATTTCTACAAATTTATCTTGTTTTAAATAACTTAAACGTTATTTATATTAATTAAAAAAAGGTTAGCGGCTTGCCAACTTTAAATTTAAAAACGTAATTTTTTTCTGAAAACAAAATTTGTTGTTTTTACTGTTGTGTTACTGATTCCTTAAATGTCATCATTAAATACGATCGATCATAATTATTTATGTTTTACCAAGCTTTTTTGCAAGCTTCGGTGGGAAGACGTTTGGCTTTGCCTATGGCATTCCTAATGTCCATTAACATTAGCGAACGCTCATTATCAAGCGGGCCTTATGTTCGTCTATTATTTTCGTATATTTATGAATTTGGCAGATCTGTAGCAATAAATACTTAATATATAGGTACATATTCGTAAACTAGAGATCATATGACAAATTTTCACTTATACGTAACTGAATTGTTGGTAATGAGATTGGTTAATAATAAGCGCGCATAGGGTCGATAGATTAAACAAATTATTTAAAACTTTCAAAATCCTAAATTAATCTAATTTGAATGTCAGAATTTGTCTGAGCTAACTAACGGGGTGACTATCAACTGTGAGGCGAGCCTGGCTTCAGAAGGAGAGTTGGCCTAGTTTAGAAGTTGAAGTTTGCCTTTCGTCTATGATTCGGCTTTCGGCTAGGGTATCTAACTACTTACCTACTGACTTTTCTATAATATTCGCCCATAATCAATTTTAAATAAATCTCGTTTTTATTTCGCGACATTTCAGATGCTTACTATAACCAGAAGTGTTTTAAAAAAAAAAAAAAGAAAGTAATATAAGTAATACATATAATGATTTGAATTTAACGAGTTCATAACTACAAAGTAATTATGTTTGACAATTTTGAAAGTTGTAAAAAAAAGATAATATTATTTCACATCCACAATAGATAGAAAGTCTTTAATTCATTTACGTATTATACATATTTCCCATTGCAATTTCTCTTTAAGAGTAATGCAAATTAAAATTATTTATCTTCATAATATATGTATGTATATTTTTTTGTTTGCTCTGTACGTTTTACTTGTACCGATCTAGATCAAGGAAAATGTATATCGACGCTTGAAAGGCAAACGTGACTAAGCGGCAATGCGTGAACTTTACAGTAGAATAAATTAAAGTTGAAATACCTGAAAAAAAATCTATTTTAACGAATCTAGCTGTAGGATTGAAATAAATTTAATAGACCTAGAAATATATATTTTTTGCGCATCGAATATGGTTATTGCCTATCATTTATATACAAAGCAGTTATTGTCGCTTAGTCACGTTTGCCTTTCAAGCGTCGATATGTATGTACCTAATAAAATATGATTCTGTACGTACCCATTGCTAAAGGTCATTCAATTTTCAGGTTACGTAAAGCTAGTGTTACATTTCGTCAATTAGCGGCACCCCGCCGCGCCTATTGGCTCGTAATTAATGCATTATGATTTAAAAAAATAACACCAGCCCCGAAAACACAGTGTTTGCTTAAGCGATTCGGTAATTGTGTATCGGTAATTTTAGGTAGTGAGATGACGTATGTATCTTGAATTCTCATTAGAGTTGATAGACGCATTGGCTCACGTGTTGTAAGCTTAAAAGAGCTAGCAGATACAATAAGCTGAATGAGTCTTATCTTATGTCGAGGTCACAACTTTTTTCTTCTTCTTCTTTATTCTTTCAATTTTATTGCCCCAAAATATATTACGTAAATAACTAGAATCGTCATAAATACTGCTACATAAAAAAAATTTTTTTTTCAACTTTTATTTATATTTTGAATTTGGAAAACGTATATTATTTTAAAAACTTCTTTCGATTTCGCGCCGTTTCAAATATTTCTTGGTGTTCATTATCAGATTACAATATGAAAAGGGGCGTTAAAGAAAATAGGATTACAGTGATCGCCTTGCACAAAGTGGGTATGGAGCCGTCGGTCATATTTCAGACACTTCAAAAGCTTATTATCAGCTGGATGTTCATATATCGTACTATCAACAGATGTAACAACACTTCGTCTGTCGAAGATCAGAAAAGATCGGGGCGGCCGCGCGTTGTTAGAACTACAAAGACTGTTAATGCTGATAAAGCTAGAATTCGTCGAAACCCCATCAGGAAGTAAAAAATGTTATCGCGAGAAACGAAGATTTCTGCTAGAACTCTGTCGCGTTTTATAAAACAAGACCCGAAGCTCGATGCTTATCGTCGATATACAGGTAAATCAATCTTTACAATTAAAAAGAGTGGATCGATCAACACGCCTTCTGTCGCTATACGCAGGTGAAAGGCACAGAAATATCCACTTTACCAATGAAAAAATGTTCACGATTGAAGAACACTACAATAAGCAAAGTGATAAAGTGTACGCTCACAGTTATAAAGAAGCTACTCAAGTGGTCGGAAAGGTACAACGTGGTCATCATCCTGCGTCAGTGATGGTTTGTTGGGGCGTGTCTTATCAAGGAGTCACAAAACTAAATTTTTGTGAATAAGGAATGAAAACTCCAGTCAAAGTGTATCAAGATACATGCAGTCTTGGATCATGTTAAGTATTCATAAGTCGTTCATTCGTGTGAATGACGACATGAGAGAAAGAGGAGTGAGTGTTGAGATGACGGCTGATAGAAGAGAACGGAAGAGAATAAATAGTTGTCGGCACGACCTTATCCCACCTGGTGGGATAAGGTGGAGAAAAAAGAAGTTCTCTTTTCGGCGGATTGTCGATGAATTATTTTATTTTCCCTACCTATTCGCCGGCAGTTTAGGGGGCTATTCCAGCCACGCGCGGATGGGTAGGTGAGCTCACGGGCTCAACCTGAGAGAATTTGCCAACACTAGCCCTAGCAAGAGCAGTGCTTCGCTGAACCTACCACCGGATTGGAATCGCGACCTATTGAGAAGATCCGGCGAGAACCTCAGTGGGCTTGTGGTTATTAATATGTTTGTTGAGCATATCTTCCCGCCAATGCTCACGTTACGAGATCCAGACACGGCATCTCTCTTATTAATCATTAATTAAAATCGTTCATTTCAAAAGCCACTCCATAAATGTACATAGAATCATGTATATATTATTAAAATTACCATTTAAATATCATCAATTAAAATAAATAAAAGCTGTAAGTGATTAAAGATAGTAGATAGAAGATAGAAGAGTGAAGAAAGATCGTAGCCTAAATTTGTTTGTTAAAAGTCCTGAATTATCGGGCAGGCCAGATTGTTATTCCTAATTGAAATATTAGTTGAGAATCATACTCGTACATGTTTATTGTTAACTCAATTAAATACGCAATTTGTACTATGAAAAAATAATGTAATGGAATTACCATTGGTGTCAACTCCATTTTGGCTTCGCCTGAGAGCTTCGGCCGAGCCTCCAGCTTCAGAATACCACGCTCTTTGCCCTGTAATGGAAAATCTTCATAAGGATTAAGTGAAACAAAGTTGATATTTACATAGCAACTAAATAAATTTTATTCAAAACCATCAATACGGCTTAATCAACAGCAGTCAGTGAAACTTAAGAAAAAGAGCGCACTAAGGTATACGGTACCTTTTAGTTTTGTCGGTTTAAATACTGTTAGTTTATTAATACCCAACTGATAATACAATCGTTGTTATTACTGGTGGTAGGACCTCTTGTGAGTCCGCACGGGTAGGTACCACCGCCCCGCCTATTTCTGCCGTGAAGCAGTAATGCGTTTCAGTTTGAAGGGTGGGGCAGCCGTTGTAACTATACTGAGACCTTAGAACTTCTATCTCGAGGTGTGTGGCGCGTTTACGTTGTAGATGTCTATGGGTTCCAGTAACCACTTAACACCGGGTGGGCTGTGAGCTCGTCCACACACCTAGGCAATAAAAAAAAAATCGGCATATTTGTTCATGGAATACTAACTTTATATTATTATTAGGATTATTATTATTATTCACAGCGTTTACTTCCGTGTTTGCTGTCTTTAAAAACTGTAAAAAATAGCGTGTCTGAGTAAAGATAACGTTTACCCGAAATTATTTTATCTTCGACTAAATTCACCAATAAAAGGGTGCCTTTGAAATACTTAAACAGCATTGTATAATAATTTTAAGGACGCCTGTGATGTATTATATAAAAACGAAAAATTGTTGTATTGCATCGTTTATTTTTTATTTTTTCATTAAGTCACGCGAACATCCCTCCGATGAATTGTCACATTAAAACAATGTATAAAATTGTATTCCGATAATCTGTATATTAGAATTTCGGCTATCAATGAAGACAGTAGTAGATTTGCTTAAAAGAACAGGAAGCTGATTACGATTTCAAAATTCAAAACAAGTCCCATTAAGTTTTTGCCTATTAACTTGTCACTTTATTAACTAGTTAGGAATACCTTAGCGTCCATGGTGTGTCAGGACCGGTGGACACATCCAAACTGCCACAGCAACTGGTGCTGAGAGCTGAATGGCAGTCGCGTGTGACTACACCCTCAGGGAGAACAGCACAACTACAATAATTCGAATTGTCGCGTTTTATACAAGGAGGCTCGTACCTCGGGGACCATACCGTGATAATATCACGAATTATCCGAACTATTAATTTGATTAACGTGGCGTGTAATACAATCCTTTTTGTTGTAGATTATTCATTAAATCGAGGACGTATTTCTGTGAAGGTTGAAATAACATTTACTTACTCTGTTGTTAAAAGGAAACTAAGTTTGATCGTTTTTAGATGTAGCTTTGCATGTCGCTATATAGACAGTAAAATGTTTATTCCTTATTCGTCTTCTGGTCCTTATCTGACATCATGTGGGTCGGCGCAAAATGTCCTCTTTTTCCATTCATGCACCTATGCTTTTCTCTCATATATTATTACCTATTTCGGTAAAATATTGACGTGTTCTTTAAAGAAATTCTGTTCATGATATCCGCTACACAAAATCACATCACAAATAAATTTGGGCCTTCCTAATGAGACTTACGTAAATGTGCCGTATTGTCAATATGTACGGGGAGTATGTTTTATTTATTTATTTTAAATACACAATAGTCTTTTCTTTTGTGTTCAATTCAGTTCAACAACTTAATACCCCGAGTATTCTCACATGTAATCCGAAGACAAAAACAACGAAAATTTTGTGATTTCCTGAGTTGTGGCAGTTTAGCAACAGGTCCAGTAGTAATTAGTGAGTGGAAAATGCGCGGCGGCTGTTAAAAGGGGTGAGACGACGCGGCTCAACTTACAGCTCTATCCACTTAGATCGAATTAAAATCTGGTTTGCGTCTAGAAACTTTAAAATCAACTTTAAATACCTAGGTTTTAAAGCAGGCGCCTATTAAGACTCCTGTTAGATACCGTGGACGAATAAGCACCGGACAATTGCAAAGTAAATCATCATTATCCTGCCCTTCTCCCAGTCACCTGGGGTCGGCGCAACATGTTTTCTCCTTCCATACTCTTCTATCATATACCATTTCTTCGCTCACTCCCCTCCTACCCATATCGTCTTTCACACAATCCATCCATTTCTTCTTAGGTCTACCTCTTCCTCTAAATCCTTCCACATTCATAGTTAACACTCTCTTAACAACCTCATTTTCATTCCGTCTCATCACATGTCCATACCAACCCAAACGTGTACTCCTCAGCTTCTCTGTCACAGGTGCCACTTTCAGACTTCCTCTAACATATTCATTCCGTATTCTATCCATTCTCGTTACTCCACACATCCATCGCAACATTCGCATCTCTGCTGCATGCAATCGCCTTTCATCCGCCACTTTCGTTGTCCAACAAGCACAAGTACAATTGCAAAGTAAATATTTCCTCGAATCGACAAGACAAACAGTTGAAAATGCATTTTCATTAACTACTGATTTCCTATTATATTCCTTAAGAGCTAAGCAAGGCGGTTAATTTTTGTTTGTAATCGAATTCAGCCCGATCAGAACGCAGCGATAAAGATACGTCTGCTAATCACGTGAGAATGAATTCCCGAGAATTTTATCGAATTAAGACCTACATACATAAAACTGTATCTTTTGATGATGTTCCTAAATATAGATAGGACGGAAGTATTTTCGGGTGCCACGAGCTGATAATCGGGTTCAAGGACCTCTGTTGACGTTAACACTTTAATCTTTTGTTTTAACTTTCTCGAGAACGGAGATTGTGTTTAATGAAATCATTAAAAGAGGAATGGCTAAAACTGCGCGCTTTAGAATATTTTAATAGATATATTGAGTTAGTTTCTTATGTTAGTTCGTTAGTAGCTAACGTTACTCGTAGAACTCGGCAAAGAGTTCGACGTGCAAGCTACCTCATGCGTTAGTCCGCCGAGTTTCCGATCCGGTAGTAGATTCATTCGCGAAGCAGCTGCTCTTGAGTTGTTAGGTCTTCTTAGAGGCGCTCGGGCAACTGTTAGCAAATCCCACCCCTCTTGGCACAGCCTTTGCTTGCCCACTTGTCCTAGTGAAACTGAAAAGGCTTCCGGGCCACCAGTAATCTCTCAAGCATAAAAAGCTAACGTGTGTATCGATATTATGATATAGGCGTATTTGGATTTCGAACCCGCATGAGTATCCCGCTGTCATATATTCGGAGTAATTATGCTTTGTAGCTTTTTTTTATTGCCCTTGTATTGCCATTCCCCTGTGCCCTTGCAGACGAGCATACGGCCCACCTGATGGTGAATGGCTACCGCCGCGCATGGACGTCAGAAATGCCAGGGGAAGAGTCAAGCCGCTGCCTACCGTTAAGTACTTTCCACAAGCCTCGTCTGAAGAAAGACATGTCATTGCGCTCGGGAAATATCATGGAGGAGAGCTCATTACAACGCCGGATTTGGATGGACGCAGTGGCTATAGGTAATATGGATGAACTCGAGATGTAGTAAAAACGAGATGATAGGATCATCTCAAGCAATTCCTCAGAGCACTTCCTATGGAACAAATTGTACAAAATGTAGAGAGAAATAAAGTCCTTCCGCAGACCTAGAGGTTCCAAGCGATCCGTGAGAATGGGTTTAAGGCTTAAAGGATGGTACACTCGTTATACTATACATATGTGATTTCGACATCGAGTTTCAAGTTGAGCAGCGACATTCAAATTGCGAAGGCAATAGGGTCCAAAATCCGCTAAAAATCACATGAGCTCTGAGTTCTCCTCGATTGCCCAGCTTAGCTATTAAAAAAAACACTAGTTTTAGAATTACGTAATCTAAACATCTGCAGACCACGTTTTCGGTTAATGTTTAATGAATTTTGCTTAGACAATAATAATTAGCACACAGACTTGTGTATCTTTTTTGATATAATAAATATTTGTTTAGAATGACATATCTATACTAATATACAAATCTACAGTGGTTTTTACGGATGTTCCGTTATGACTACTGAACCATGCATCCGATTGACTTGAAACTTGGTATCCATGTAGAAAATACATGTACTTAATGGAGAGGCTAATATTTATATGAGTCTTGGCCTCCCTAATAATAATGACAATACATAATAATGTTAATTTTAAATGCCCAGCGAAGTAGGCGAGTACATACGGCTAGTTGATTCATAATATTACTTACTTTCATACATAAGATATGGTTTTAGATTGATATGGTTTTGGGTAGTTAAAAATATGATATATTCGTTACAGTTACAAGAAAATTGAGAATTCAATTTCGTGTCTCGAGGAAAAGGTAGCGGCTATTACATCTTGAGGTTCGATTCCCTTATACGACCGCGATGGGGCAACGCAAAGTCATCGTCGCCCGAAACATAATACATATCTTGTCGGTTCCCCGGATTCACTCTTGGTGCTTTCAGGTACTTGCTCGTCGAACTCGTCGATTATGACGAAGAGTTCGACGAGCGAACTAAGCTATAGACACAGCCTACTGAGTTTCTCGCCGGATCTTCTCACTGAGTCGCGATTTCGAACCGGTGGTAGCACCGGAAGCAGCGATGCACTACTCTTCCTGGGGCTAGTGTTAGCAAATTCTCTCAGGTTGAGCCCGTGAGCTCACCTACCCCGTCCGGGCGTAGCTGGAATAGCCCCTTAGGCTACCAGCGAAAAGGTAGAAAAAAAAGAAAAAAAAAGTTCAATTCTGAAGGCTCCGGTAAAATTAAAAGAACACCTTTGTTTATATTTAGAGGCCTTTTGTATTAAATAATATAAATATATAAAAAAAATCTTTCGACGAATAATAATAATTCGTTTAGAGTTATGCAACTATTTCGTTCTGAGCTATTCTGGCAGATTCCACATCTAGGTACGCACGTACTTAGCACATGTTCCCAGACGATAGAGGAAGAACAAATGTGTGCACAATTCTATTTTCAAGTTGAAAGGTAACAGTTGAATCGTCCACGTCATATCTCAGGGTACGAAACGCTATTGTATTGTGATACTACAGAATGTGTTATAGATGTTCTAATAAAAACCTAACAGTAATCGTTGTACGCAATTCTGTATTAGATAAAAACAAAATTAGTTCTAATCAAAACCTTCATTATATATATAAATATATATGTGTGTGTGTGTGTGTGTGTGTGTGTGTGTGTATAGGCAATGCAATAAGAATAATACCAAAATTTAAACTAATATAAATAATAATTAAAAAACATCACGCAATAGTCAAATACTATAAATTCGGTAATTTAATAATCATTTTGTAGTTGACGATTACTGAAAAAACGTAGTGATAAATTTGAAGGGCAGTTATTGAAGGTTATGATTAGAACTGATTTTGTTTTTATGTAATACTTGCTGAGTCCCGCGATGTTACCCGCGGTTATTGTCGTACCGCGGGTAACGCTGCGGGGCGAAGCTAGTCTAAAAATAACCTAAGTTACTCCTTATAACATCAGCTACCTATCAGTGAAAGTCCCGTTAAAATCGGTCCAGCCGTTCCAGCGATTAGCCGGAACAAACTGACAGACAGACAAACAGACATACAGACAAAAAAAAAATGTTTTTTGGTATATGTACTTTGTATACATTTAACGACCGTCTGGTGCAGTGGTAAGTGACATGGTCACTACACAAGGGGGTCGCGGGTTCGAATCCCGCCAAGGGAAGATGTTTGTATGATAGATATATAATGTATTTTCCAGGGTTATGGATGTATATTATATATATAATATGTATGTGTATAATAAAATTCTTACATTTATTTCCGTTATCTTTTACCCTAACACAAGTTCTTTGCGAACTTAGCACGGGACCAGTTAACGTGGTGTGATTCTTTTTAAAAAAATAAAATAAATACATACCTACTTACGAATTTAGTAAAAAGTGGTTATTTTATTACTACAAACAGACACTCCAATTTTATTTCTTTGTATAGACATAGAATTGCATACAACGTGGAACACAAAACTATGTCTCTAACGGCCGTTTTCAATAACCTATCTATCCCTAGTTTCGGTTACTAAAGATAGACAAATCTATATTTTTGTCCTTACTTACGTTCCAATAACCTATCGACGGGCAGCAGTTCCTATCGGATTTATCTATCCATCGTCGGGAGGACGGATAGCCTGCTAAAGATAGAACGCTCATACAAATCGTGCTTACTTCCGTTTCAATATGAGTTTTAAGTAACTCTCCGGTAGGCGGCGCTATCTCTAGTATGGGCATTCGCTTATCTGTCAAAATCGGCCGGTTACATGTTTATCTTTCGAAAGTAAATCGCTATAATTTAATAATTGTTTCTCTTCATATTGGCATATTGTAGCAGTGATGATAGTGATATGGAATTATTTCAAATGATAATGGATTGTGATGCAGATAGTGATAGTGAGGCCGATATCATATGGTTAGGAAAATAAAGATCGTCTGAATTACATGACGAAGATCAATAATTACGAATTTGACTATAGATTTCTGAGCAAAGGTGTTGTGAATGAATTGATTAATTTAATGAGACCATATTTGAGTGTAACGTCAAAAAGGTAAGATAAATTTTAACTATAAAAGTACTCGTTATTACAACTTATATTTGTTTATAGCAATAGCAAAATTATACCTAATTTTTGTTGTGTTACAAAATCACACTCAACAGGAATTCTATAATACTGCTGGATTCCCATGGTGCCCTAAATGACATTCATATACTAATACAATAACCTGGTAGGCTATTTACCTTCATTCTTATTACACACTGATACCTCTACATTTTATATTTGTGTTACAGATTCAAATATAGGAGAGGAATTTAGAAATAGAAAAAGAGTATTTTGAATGTGTAATTTGTGTGCAATGCATCATTGATGTTTCAAAATGTTGTTGCTTGATGGCCTGGGTCTACTCATGATACAACTATAATTAACCATTCCGATTGAAAAGGTATTTCTTATTTATATTACCTTATTTATATTATTATTATTATATTTTTATTTATTTATATTATATATTTAGGTGTTTATATGAATTTAATATTACACTATTATAATAAATTATCTACATATCAAGAGAACATTGATAACAAGGTGGACTTGGAAATTGCTATTTGCTTGCCGATAGAGGCTATCCCCACAACCCTATCTTTTAACGTGATTAATTAACCCACATAC
Organism: Bombyx mandarina; assembly: GCF_030267445.1. Classification (NCBI taxonomy): domain Eukaryota; kingdom Metazoa; phylum Arthropoda; class Insecta; order Lepidoptera; family Bombycidae; genus Bombyx; species Bombyx mandarina. The sequence goes on from NC_143208.1 coordinate 2,561,317, forward strand.
TCAATCGGAACGATTTAAAATGAATCACATATTAAAACAAGAAATACTATAGAGAGGTAATCTGTTTTTTTTAGTTAAGAGCTTGTTATACTGTATTGTAAAATAATTTAAGCGAATAATGTATAATTTTCAGATGCATTGGTGTTTGTAAAAGAAGACTCCCTGTATATCATTGAAAAGTAGATTAAAACTAGAAAATATGCAAGCTGTTATTATAGCTGCCATGCTGCATAATATCGTCAGAAGTATGAATTTAGAAGAATTAGAATCAGAAATTTCAGTCGCAGATACATTACAGGAAAATAATATAATTGTTCGTAACAATTTTTCAAAACTTACATCTGAAATACAACTATGTACTTATAAATAATTGCTTCCAAAGATAATTTATAAAATAAACTCCAAAGATAATTTGACTATTTTTTATTTTCCAAAATGATAATTACATGGTAGTTAGTACATGCAAGATATTTAATTTAGAATTTGTACATATACTTAAAAAACTATCTAACATAAAATTATTATTGCCTACTTAATTTATGAAATTTAATATTCCTTTTAAGTAATTTTTATTTTTTTAAATTATCTAAATATAACTTAACTTTTGCTACAACAATCTCCTTTTCTTTATTTTCCAAGTCAAGTCTCTTTTTTGCTATTAGATATTCTGCTAATGCATTGTCCCTATGCTAGCCTTGCATTTCTTTTCTTCCATCTTGTTTCCGCTTGGCTGTAAAAGTGTTAAAAATATTATATGTGACCTACAACAATGTGCATGCTTTATCCAAAATTTCATCTGCAATCCTTACCACCTCCAGCCTGTAACAAAGAGCATAATTATTTCAAATACTACGGCAACCTGAAGAAAAAATCATGTTTATCAATGTGTTATTAGAGACAAACAATCAACTAATTAAACTAACCTTACCAAGGTTGTTTCTTATGTTGCCGTAGCGTTCTTTAAGTTTTCCCATTTTAGTCGAAGCTGCGATGGAGTTCGTGGGAAACGACGAATCGACGAATTAAAATCATTTACAAGGGTTTTTGTGGCATTTGTTGCCTTATTATTGAAATGTTTTTTCGCCGCCACAAGTTCTGCTAGAATCATCGTCTCATCTTTTGTCATGGCTGCTGCCTTTCTTGACTGAAAAAGATATATTTTCTAAACTTGAACTCAAAGTTTTCAAAGTAAAATTATTATTATCAATGTAGTTCATAGATACTTACAGAATTCATTTTATTTCACTGTAGCTCTTTAATTATAAACACACTTAGAATTATAAACGAAAGTTTTAAAGCGTTTTGGAGGTAAGTCATCATCTAATATAGTAGGTAAACAATAGAAAAACAAACAAATGAAACTGATCACTGCTTATTGGCAAACGGACTGTCAAAACGTTTCGTTTCATAATTTCGACTAGGATAAAAATAGCAATACGTCCAATTTAAAAAAATCTACATATGTTTTTATTACTTTTTGTTATAAACAAATGTGTTTATGATAGTCTACAATATGCTGGTTAAATTATAGTTATAATTTAGAATAAAATAAAATAAGTCTTGATCCTGATGTTGTTTCGTATTTGTAGTAGAACGAAACGTATCAAGAGGCTCGGATAAATCGGAGGGAAGAAGCTATCTACTGTTGGTTAAAGAGAGATAGCACTTATCCGTGATTGTGAAACGCAAACTAAGGATAGATACGCTCTTGCTGATATTCGGAGATAGCTATCTATCCGAAAACTCAGATACGTTATTGAAAACGGCCGTAAGTAGACTCTATATCTGCCTATAATATACCTATGCATTAAGCTACAATTAAATCTTAGAAATGTAATTAATATACATGATACTGTGATATTAGAATTATACGCAGTTAGCGCAGACCTATATATAGTTGTGAATAGTTGTGATAAATTTAATCACCGAAAAAAATATTCCTTCGATGTCACTAAAATTTTGCTCAGCTAGTAATTTTTGACTAATACTTCGACAAACAAACATAAATAGGCAATGCAGCAATTATTAGGAGTTATAGACATTACAAGTAAAATACAATGAGATAAACTGAAACTGAACTGATTAAATTGTAATTTCAATAAAAACACTCCGATATTATAAACTCAAATACGTTTGACGCCGCTTTTGTTTTTGGTAAAAAAAAAACATTACAATAAAATATTTCAGGAGCCTCGCTTATCTATTAAGCAGTGTGTATTTTTTTCCGGATAGTCGCAAGATCTTTTGTATCAGGTCGAACAAGTCACGGGAAGCTCAAAGCTCCCGTGCGAGAGAGACGAATGTTTGAGTGTGAATGAAACAAGTGTAGTCGTGACCTAATGCACTCGGTTACACAGAGGCTTAGTCATGTGCTCGCTAGGCAAAGGAAGTAATCTACATTCGACAGATAGCACTGCGATTTACGGGAAAACTAAATTAGTGTAGTTTGATAAAGTAAAAAAAATATTCTATTCGTCAATTTGCATTCATTGATTATTAAGTTTAACTTAGATTTTGTGTTTTCAAAAAACAGTAATATATTTGAAATATGTATTGGAAAGTTTATATTTGAAAATCCGAAAAAAGCATTTTTCAATCATCTTAAATATTTTATAATTAATGTGTTTGTAATAAATGTATATAAAATATAATGAGAACTTAATTCACGTGTAATAAATACTATTTCTTAATCTTAATTAAACTATACAATTCAATGTTTTAGACCCGAAGAGTATAATGAAGAAAACGATTTCCTATATTTTTTATTGTTAACCAACACATCGATTTTAGTTGAATAATTATAGTTATTTTGTGGACACACTCACCTGTATATCACTAAATAGAAACTGTCGCTATCCTATCGCATGTAAATACAAACGATCATTAAATAGCTGCGCTTATGCCTCATTTGAACAATTTTATAAACTAGTGGATAGCAACATGAACTAGTGTATATAGAAATAGAAGTCGCACGCTGGATGCGACAGAGCACGATTTATTTTCGATACAATGTACACGTGTAACTAATTAACACATGCTCACAATAATTTTAAGCTAATTTTAAGCTTTTTTTCTAATATTATATGGTTTCTTCTTCCACTTCTTCATACATCATTTCTTTTACTCTAAACATTTTTTTGGTTTCGATCAATATGTTCTTATATGTATACACTCATAATCTTATATGTAAATTATATATTTCAAAAATTTATTTCCATGGGAAAGCAGCTATAAGTTTTATAAATCAGCATAGGTTTTGTTCCGTAAATTATTTTAAAAGCAATTTAACAGAATAAATTTGGTGGTCGTGGCGCCGACGACCGCCAGTCCGGCGTCCCGAGGGGGAGAGTAATGGGAGAGATGTGCTCCGCACTAAACGCTTCACTTTCCTCCCTTTGCCTCTTCATGAGTTCTGTCTCATGCGAGGTTTGGACGTTGGTTGTTGAGCGACAGGATTCTTTAGTCAATTCGACTCTGACATGCTTCGCCCTCTATCCCCAGTGGAGGGCGGAAGTCCGGCGATTTCCTCCTAAAAAACAACAAAGAACAAAAAAGAAAGGTATTTGCGACATCAATTATAAACTTCTGTCGCATTCGTTGAATTCTTCAATCAACCACTGTTGTTTGAAATAAAACTTCAATTAATCGTTAAGTATGACGTATGTACATTAGTAGACAGTTCAACTTTGAAGTGCCAGTCTCAATATGAGTTGTTCCAGACGTAATACTCATTTGTTACAATGTTTCCATTATAACAAATAGAGATAACTTTCTTTCACGTTTTATTGCTAATCAGTAAATTACGAATTTATTATAATCACATCCGGCAAACATCTATAGTTGAACACTTCGATTATAATGTAAAATTCCTGCACTTGTATCATTAGATACCGCCATGCCTAAAGCTGCCGACACTCACGATACATTTCGATTTGAACGGTGGAAAGTCGTTATGCAACATTGAAACATCGACCTCAAGGATTCGTTCACACTGTGATAACTATGCAGAGCGATGGTCAGTAGCTAATATATAATAATAGTTAATACTAGATTAGCCGTGCGCCAAATAATGAAAACACGTGAAAATTAATTTTCTAATTTTAATTCATTATATTTTTTTTTAGTTTAGTTGCTCATTATCAAAGCCAGTGAGTACCGTTTTCTTGTCATGTACAAAATATTCTGTGACGCATCATCGCTTTAAGCACACCGTCGCCAACGAAAATAAAAATCCCCTCAATAGAACAGTTCTTGTACTATATCTTTGACAGTCGATAAACGAAACAGGCGGCAGATTAACACAAAAATAATAATTTGTAAATGTCTGATCCTTTATACGGTTCGTCGGTTTTTTCGTCGAAAAGTCGAGTTGGCGTTCTAACAGAAAACAAAAGCGCAGGCCTTTTCAGGTTTGTCTACAAAAAAAGGTCGGTAAGGGGCCACGTCTGTCCGACTGGCATAGAATAAATCCAGATCTGACTGTGTAATTCGAGCAACATAATTAAAAACAAAATAACTGATCTACTTATGTTACTTGAATAATATTAGCAATAATATTAGTAATAGTAATAGGAAATGGCAAAGTTTCGAACAACCTTAACAAACTTTCGTTATCCAGGTGGGTTAGGGGCTTGATAGAGAAGGCAGTAGTTATCCTCGATATCGCGCGTATTGTGAGGAGGTTTCTCACTCTGGAGTCTTAACTATTGGTGGATTGTGTTGTGACACCGCCATCAGCGGCAATCTATTCTAATAAAGTGTATTTAGAAAATTGTTATTTTAATATATATTTTAAAAATATTGTATAATTAATAAGATTTTAAATATATATAGAAATAGTAATAACATTAGTAATAATATTGCATGTTAGGCAACGTCTATCCAAATACTCTTCTTATGGTTGAGAATTATGTTGTTTGTGTGCTTTCATAATTCGACCTCACAGGTTTCTTGTACATTACCAACGTTCATGATCGTGTTCTGGGTGGTGCACAAGCTGTTTTTATATATTTATTTATGTTTAATAATGTGTTTTTAACCCTCGAAGGCTTTCGATTATTAACTTTGGTAAATTATCATAGATCTTTTTTTATTTACCTATAAAATAAAATTATTTAAACTAAAACTCAATTAGTGATAACCAAATCAAATTAAAATGTGAATTTTCGTTTCATATTATTATTCTACTCTATGGCATAGACGCGTGAACAAGCTCACTGCTCATCGGGGGTTCATTGTTTTATTTAATATTTTTTTTATTATTTTTTGCTTTAATTTGCGTTAATTGCTTTATTTAAAAATCCATGTTTCATTATTTCTAAGCTTTCATTAATATAATTTTGTTCGAAAATTGTATGCTAATAGTTGTAAAATGCGTTTTGAACACAAACATATTTTATATACCAAGCGTCGCGAATTAATAATTATTAATGAAGGCAACGTAACGTAAGTAAGGCTTTTAATTTTAGGTAGCACCATCCGGCCTATTTCAGTAATCGGCCAGTAATGCGTTTCGGCTTGAAGGGTGGGGCAACCATTTTAACTTTACTGAGACTTTAGAACTCATATCTCAATATGGGTGGCGGCATTTACGTTGTAGATATCTATGGGGTCCATCCACCAATCTATGCAATGAAAAAAACCTTTGCAAAACATAAATTAAATCACACGATAAAGTATTCCATTAATAGTTTAAAAAAAAACAATAAAGTTTTGTAATAAATCCTATTATAACACAATAAACGCCCTGTGAGTGTACTATCTCATTACGTTAACAGTTTTTTTTCCTACCTAAGCTGAGGGTCTTGAGAGGCTATTTCAGCGTAACCTTAACTAGGGTTTACAATGCAATTACAGTATGTTTATACGAAGCGTTTGCTTCTGAGAGACAAATGAGAGCACAGCTCCTACTGCGCGCTGACTTACTCTTTGCGCCAGTGTTGTGAAACGCTCGGAGCGTTAGTGCTTGGCCGACGAGCGTGTGAATCGACGTCGACTCCACGCGCTCCGACAAAATGGCGCGGCCGCTCATTTACACATATTTGCTCAGTATCTTGAGCGTAGCCGTGGCTCAGAATTATTACCAAACGCCGAGGGTCGGCTCTAAACGAGCCTCTTGTTATAAATCCGATGGAAAACCTCAAGTAAGTGGTCAGAGCTTTTACATTTATACTTGTGGTCGTCGCTCCGTGTGCTAAGCGTTTGTTTTTGTTTGCTGTCTTACTTGGTTCGAGGCAAACGCGGCCGAACTCAGATTCCGTTGTAGTCTCGGAATGCAAGCTTATGTATATCATTTCATAGTTATAACGTAAAACGCCTATCAACCAATGATATCTAGATTTATATATCATGTGTTTAAGTAGGTATTCTTTGCTTTCTAATTGAATTAAGGGCTTAGATTTTGGACCAGTCTTTTACTGTAACTAACGCATTTTATAGAGCTTTAGTTAAAGTTGTCAGGTGAGCTTTATTTAAGTGACGTAATCGTTCGCTTTTGATTTTTTCGTTCCAATGCTTTTAAATAGTGCACGTACATTTACTAAATTTAAAAGTTATAGGTTAATTTATAAATACACAATTTGAATTTCTGAAAAAGTTAAGCACTGTGCTTATTTAAAATTTAAAATTCAAGAATTTAACCGCATATTATAATAATATAGAGAAATAGATAATATAAAGAAATAGAGAATTTTATATCAAGCAAATTTTTTAACATATAAACGAATAATTATTATTTATACATTAAGTAAACATTTTAGTTCAATTTTATCATATTTTATCATCAACTTTAGTTAAAAGTTTTAACTAGTATGAGCATTATGAGGAAAATATTATAATATACTCGTATTGATTAAAAGAATCAACAGTATTACGTTCAATATTTAAAATTTTCAGCCACGAGGATATTAAATTGACGCGGGGAATTTTATTTGTAATCACCGCTGCCCAAGTGCGGCTCTGCAGTTACCCTGCAAAGTGATTGAACCCGCAAATTAGGCGCGTAATAGTTCGATTCGTGAACACATCTTTGGTGTTTGTTTTATAGAACGTACAAAAAAAAGTATGCTTATATCACAACGTCTTCTTTATTATCTACTTGTGCGCACCCGCAGGCTTCATTTTCATTCGCCATCGCCGGAGTAACTTTTCGCTCCATAACCATTTAATATTTTAAACTTAGTTATTGTTGCCATCCATACATTTTTTGGTTGATAATCGCGGAGGTTATCAAAAATATTTGTAAGTCCATTGATATGTAATGAGTTCGTTTACTCCCTCGCTTGTGGACGTTATCGGGAGGCCAACGGAACACTTATCAGTTCGCATCCGTTACAATTATACGAGAACTTAATTGTCGCACTGTAGAATAATTAATGTCCGAAATTGCGAAAGATTACGTTTTAGGATTTGTTTTAATTTTTAACAATTGCTTTTCAATCCTCTACTATAAATTTTATTTTATGATTGGCTGTGAAGTAACGAAAATTAACCTAAAGAAACTAATCTAGGGTCTAGGGCGGGACGATAACGTCTTTTGTCAGTTGACCAGATTGTAGCAATTATATATTGATCGCAATAATAATATAATATCAAGCGGATATCGATATCAGAGACCACCCAATGAGATAAATGAAAGTTTTTAACGTTACGTGAACGTTACTCGAAATATTTAACGTTTCCAGTCTTTAATAAAGCAAGCGCGATATCGCGAAGACGAAATTTATTTACGTCATAGGTGTGTTCCATTTAAAGTACTATATTTTAATAGGAATCATCGGTCTTGCTGCTAGATGCGTCCACGCATACGTCTATCGGCTGTGTGCGGTCTATCGCAATGCTTTTATAAAAAGCAAAACAGTCATCGTGTCTCTGATAATCAGGGGCACAATCAAGTCGCTGCATACCACCCAAGACTCTTTGCAAATCTCGTTCATAGAAGAATTGTCGCAGAAACTCTTAGGCTACGACCAACTAGTCGTTTGGAAAAGGCTACGATGACGTCATTTAATGATAAACCAGTGGTCCCCCAGTAGTCGAAATTCGTACAACTTATAATTAATCGAAATTATAAGTTGTACACTGTTATGATTCTGTTGTCAAAGACTATTTATACTTCTTTAATCACAGATTTTGCCAAGACTACACTTTAGACAAATATTAATAAAGACAAACCATAATTAATCTATCCTCAATTTGACCACATACTATAAGCAATAAGAAAAGATTGACAATAAACAAATAGTATGCATGCGTGTGTGTGTCAAATACAGGGTAGTGTGTGTTATGTTTGTTTTATTGATTTAATGTATTTTTTGTGTATAATTAAAAATAATTAACATTCTGCACTCCTTCTCTATTATTCTTTATAAGTGTGGGAAATTTCATACTCCTCCGTCCGCGCAATTTTCGTAAAAAGGGGTTCAAAGTTTTTTCTTTACGTATTAATATATTGATAAATGGTAGGTAATGAATTTTTCGTTACGTCAAGTCCTCTTCCAACTATGTATACCGAACATGAAATTTGACCGTAATCTAGGTTGTGAATTAAAAATGTTGACCCTATTTTTAGTGAGTGTTCTTATTGCTATCAATAAAGTCAAAGGATATGAAAGACGAGATGTAATTTAATCAAAGCGATAAAGCATAGGGTACTCGAAACATACTTATTTAAACATTTCCTTCTTAAACATTCCTTTATTTAATACTTGTTACTAATCAATATCTTAATCCGTGTTGTTGTAATAAAAACGCATCGACAACAAGGAAGCTCGTTCTCGTCAATTCCAGATGGTAGTTTTGCCGCCAAAATAGTGCTTCTATATTTAGTTGCTGCGTTAGTTAGGACGTTCACACCGGTCGGGGGGCTGTCCGCAAGTCTCGGTTGTTATGCTTGGCTGTACGTTCTGTAGATACCCTTCGCTTTACTAAAAATAAGACATTTCATTTAAAAAAAAAACAACGGAAACGAATACTCTTGTTTGCTTAGTGCGAGTTTTTTAACGTTCTCGATAGCGTAAAAGTTAACTCAAATTTGTATGCAGTTGGAACAGCGCCCCTTGCGAAAAACGTAGGCAAACGTTCCAACTCTTCCGACCTGACGACGAGAATTATCGACGAGAATCATCATTATATTTCCGAAGTTTCGGTCACTTTACGGTTTTCCTGGTCACGGACAATCGTAAAACAAATTTTAATTATAGCTACGACTCGAAAACCCAAAGAAAACGCTACAATGATGCTTCTAATGATAACATTAGAAACTTTTTTTTTATAATCACTATTAGGATTGCAAAGACAATTTATTTTTCATATAAACACTACCTAATGCGAATACTAAGAACACTTCTTGTCTATTTCTATTCGTTCGTAGGTTAATTTAAAAATTCTCAGAACTCTTTACAAGCAATACGATGCATCGTGTGCTTACAATACGAAATGATTAGTAGATAGATTGATAGATTATTATCAACATGTAGGTATTTAGTTCATCATCCATATAGGTATATTGTTTATAACATGAATCGTGAAGTATCATTTTATAGATGGATATGTAGTTGATATACATTTTTCTTTATTGCTTAGTTGGGTGGACGAGCTAACGGCCCACCTGGTGTTAAGTGGTTACTGGCCGCCACCGACCTTGAGATATGAGTTGTAAGGTCTCACTTATAACAGTACAACGGCTGCCCCGCCCTTCAAACCGAAACGCCTTACTGTTTCACGGCAGAAATAGGCAGTGGTGTCTACCCGTGCGGACTCACAAGAGATCCTACTACCAGTAAAATTTTAGATGTGATTAACAAAATTTTCATCGAGAATTTCCTTGCAACAAAAGAGATTGTAACATTCTACTATTATTATTGATCTCCTTTTTCTTGCTATTCTTCCTGGCCTCTATCTTTAGTATGCAAATTCTAGCACTAATTCAAACAATTTGCAAAGTTACAACCGTGTGATTCTTTCATCGTGGAAATTATGAATGGTCTTGATTAGTTGTAGAATAAAGTTGCCTAAAAAATAATCGACTCCCAATTTAAATTGTTAATTTTGTAAATTGTAAATTTTCTGTCGGGAGCGCTTAGTGTTATCCCTTCAATCCATCGTCCTATCCATCTCTGTCAAAAGGTAGACCAACTTTACTTCTCGAAAGCTGAAATAGGACCGGTAAGACAGCACAACTGAATTCTTATGTCTCAAGGGACGTGGCGGCTGTAACGTTGTGAGGTCTACTCCAGTCACCGCTTAAAATCACATAGACCGTGAGCTTGTTTATCGATCTATGCAAAAAGAAACTAAAGAAGCGTTTATTTCTAATGCGCTTTTATTAATTTCATACGTAGGTTAGTATGTAACGTAATCTTTATAAATCATTTTAACTCCTTCAAAACGTTGGATTAACTTGAAATTTGGCATACTTATCAAGGACTGATGAGCTGATGACTTATAAGCAGTTAGATCCGTTATTTGCGCCCTTCAGTCAAAACAACAAATTTATTTCAGTGCCTTCTTTTATTCACTTAGCAAATTGGAAACTATTGTATTTGCTTGAATGTGAATAATTAATTATATATATTGCTACTTAAACTAAAAAATAAAAAATATATAATAGCTTAAATAAAAACTAAAAAACACACTTTAATAGAAAACTCAATAAAAAATAAATAATAAATTTATTGTAAAAGTAGCGTGGAGTGCTTTTTTTAAGATAAATTATCCAAATGTTAATCCTTCTACTCATATCTGTCAATAAAATATTTATAACTATTGACACCATGGACCCCACGATTTTTTTACAATAAATTTATTTTCTATCTTTTACTGGGATTTTCTATAAAACCGTGTTTTTTAGTAGTTTTTTTTAATTCATTGTTTTCTTATAAGATCGCTGATACTTTTCGCTGATTCGATAGGATTGTCTTTTATACCTATATAATTGATATGTCTTCGTTTGAGTACATTCGTCATGCAGTATTGAGAATCTTGCATATTTTCATTCGAAGCATTCATTCAAGTGTCGTATGTGAGACTTAACACAATAAATGTACGTTTTCGAATTATTATTTATCAAATACATTTTTTTTCCTACCTATGCTGATAGATAGCCTTGAGAGGCGATATCAGCGTTACACTAGCGGGTAGGTGAGCTCTCGGGGCTCAAGCCGGATGTGTTGCTAACATTGGCGTTAGCAAGAGCAGTGCTTCGCAGAATCTACCACCGGATCGGAAACGCGACCCACTGAGAAGATCCGGCGGGAAACTCAGTGGGCCGTGTCTGAGGGTTAATTTACTCGTCGAGCCCTTCATCGCAAGTGACGGGTTCGACGAGAATTATGACCGGTGCTTGGCGTACCTAAAAGCACCGTTAGTGGATCGGGAGGATCCGAAATGACGTGTTTTGGGCGACGTCGACTGCTTTCCATTCTGTCCGCGGGAACGATGAGAGGGTTCTCGTGTCGTGCCGCTTTGTCGAAGTGGCTAAATGCATAAGATACCGTATTAATTACAAGTTATCTTTTGAAACAGAGATGCATACCAGAGTTCGAGAACGCCGCCTATTTGGTCCAGATGGAGGCGACCAACACCTGTGGAGACAACGGAGTAAAGTTATACTGTATACAGACATCAGCTGGGACGTCTACAAGGTACGGTGGGCTGTGTCTGTGGGTTAATTTACTCGTCGAGCCCTTCGTCACAAGCGACCGGTTCGGCGAGGACGGTGATCGGATGAACACCAGAGCTGGCTCTAAAATATCTCATCAGCGTCAACTTGAACTATTTACAAATGCTAAACAAATAAGAAAGCAACCGTTAAGCTTTCTAAAGTAACTTTAAAGGCATATCTTTTTCATGAAACTATTGAGCTATATTCTTTTGTTCTATAAAATTTGGAGCGAGAGAGATTTTCACTTCGGAGCGAGTCAAAATTATTTGAAATTTTTCAGGTCCTGTGACTACTGTCAACCAGGACAGTTCTCCAGCTATTACTTAACCGACCTTCATCACGAGCAGGACAACCAGACTTGGTGGCAGTCGGAGACAATGAAGGAAGGCATCCAGTACCCTAATCAAGTGAATTTGACCCTACATTTGGGTAAGTTTGCGAATTCTACGGGAAATATAAACTAATCATGAATAAATTTTAATTAGAAAGTTACTACTAATCTAAAGAAAAAAAATAAAATAAAAATTATTTATTTCGTTATCAACAGGCAAAGCGTATGATATTACATATGTCCGGATAGTGTTTTATTCGCCTCGACCTCAAAGTTTTGCAATTTACAAGAAGACTAACGAAGACAAAGTTTGGGAGCCATTCCAATATTTCAGGTAAATCAAATCAATAGGTTTTGTTTCAGCTTGTGTCTCATTGTTAGGTACACTTTTTAAATTATTAAATGTTCATATAAACTATACTACCAGTCCCAAAAAGAAGCCGTAACTCGAGGTGAATCTGTGAAATGATCTTAATCGAATTTTCTTAATTATATTTCATATTTCGCCAGTGTGACAATAGATTAAAAATGTAAATGTAAGTAAATTAAATTAACGCTATTTTTGTTATTCTATGCAAGATACAGGGATATAACTATTTGACTTCCATTTGGTGTAATCATTAAATGCTTGTGAAGTTAATTTATACAGCACAGTATAAGTTTGCCCCACTCTTCAAACGAGAACGAATGTCTGCTTACATAGGATAGTTGTATTCAGGCTGTTGCACAACACGCCCCACCAGTAAAAAAAGAGGGAAATAAGGGTGCGGCAGGAGAAAGGGTACTTTGGAGGGACAAGATAACAAAGAAGGGCATAAGTACTATTAAGAACTAGCTTTTGCCCGCGACTTCATCCGCGTGGGATAGTTACTTTGGCGTATAGCTACATATAGCTTAAGCTCTCAAAAAGGAAAAATACCCAGATTTTGGTCCTATTAGCCCTATTATTCTTAGCGTGATGTTATATGCGTGAGCCTATAGCCTTCCTCAATATATGAGCTATCTGATACTGAAAGAATTTTTCAAGTCGGACCAGTAGTTCCTGAGATTAGCGAGTTCAAACAAACAAAATCTTCAGGTTCAAGGTTTCTGTATACAAATTGGTTAATACTTACAACAAATTTAAAGTGCGTATTTATTTCTGTAGTGCCTCATGTCGAGAAACTTACGGAGTTGAAGAACAAAAAAGTGCTGAATTAGGTGCGGAAACTAGAGCCCTTTGTACCAGCGAATATTCAGATATATCTCCGTTATCCGGAGGCAACGTGCCGTTCTCGACGCTGGAGGGACGACCTTCGGCATATACGTTCGACAGCAGTCCCGAATTACAGGTATAATTATTGAAATGCTAATTTTAAATCGAAATTGTTGAAAATTTTTCTAATGTAACTGTGCCGGCTGGAGCTACGAGTAAGCTAAGCTTATTATGCATCTATATAGTAAGGTTACAATGTATTACGAAATCAGTCGCAGACAATGCGTCAACAAATATAGTCGCATTAAATATTGTAAATAACCTTGTAAATCAGTGTTCAGCAAAAGTGTACATACAGTATCTAATGATGAATAAATAATGTATATCTTAACTCATTTAAATCTGAACTTACTCTCTGACATTTAAAATACCTATAACCAAAATCTATTGATTATAGCATATTATGCTATATGCCAAATATAATAACGATTAGATTTACAAGAATATCTCTTAGAAGAATCTTTTATTTGATTAATACCCGTTATATTTAAATTTTATCTACCGATTTAATTATAGAAAGTCTTGAGATGATAATATTTACTAAAAAAAAATCAGCCTTAGATGATACAAGAGATATTAAGGCATCATTGTGTATTTCAATTCACAGGACTGGGTGACGGCGACCGACCTGCGTATCTCCCTCGACCGCCTCAATACCTTCGGTGACGAGATCTTCGGGGACGTCCAGGTCCTACAATCGTATTGGTACGCTATTGCTGACGTGGCTGTGGGCGCCAGGTGCAAATGCAACGGCCACGCATCAGTGTGCGATTCTCAACAGCAGCCTGACGGAACAAAGACCAGATCGTGCCGGTATGATGGAGAAATGGTTTATTTATTTCTCTTCTATTTATTCTTCTTGTCCTTATCCCACATTAAGTGGGTTCTTTTTCATGTTCCATAAGGATTTAGCTCGGCTTACGAACAGCCGCCTGTATGACGTCACCGTTTGTTAGTTTCTTCTTTTGGTGTTACATTTACTTAATCCTTTATTGAACTATACTTGAGACCTTAGAACTTATATCTCAAGGTGGGTGGCGCAACTACGTTGTAAATGTCTATGGGTTCCAGTAACCACTTAACACAAGGCTCGTCCACACATCAAAGCAAAAAAAAATAATTAGTAATTGTTTAACGATTATATAGTTGGTATAAATTTGGCTTCCAGATGCGAACATAACACTGCTGGACGCGAATGTGAACGTTGCTTAGATTTCTATAATGACGCGCCGTGGGGACGTGCTTCATCTACCAACGTGCATGAGTGCAAGGGTTAGTCTCAAATGTTAATCCCGTCTAAGCAATAAAAATAAAATAAAAGTACTTATTAGTCGTCCATGTCCAAGCACATGATCTCTTTTTCAAAACACAGATAGCTTGATTGTTTTGTATTAGTATGTTGTGGTTTATATAATTTATTTTATTTGATATTTGTATTTCTTATCTATTTATCTTTGTATGTATATTTGTATGTATGTATCTATGTATTTGTTTTGGCAATGTAATTTATAACCTAGTGTTCATTTTACTCATGTTAGTTCTTTAAATTATCGCCATGTATTAACTTCATCACAGCTACGAACTTTTTCAATCTTTCACTTCATCAACGAGGGTTAACTGGATGAGAATGCCTGCATGGCGTTAAGTTCGCCTTTGTACCCCATTTTGTGCAATAAAGAATTTTCATTCTATCATTCATTCATTCGTCCGATTCACAAATCTGAATGATGAATAATGTTGCTTCACATCATTACATTTGTTTTGCTGTATGTTTTTGTGGAGTGCTTTAGTTATGCCACTTTTTTATTACCTTTTTTTTTGTAGGTTTATTCCAAAATAATATGCTATAATGAAATCGCTGCATTAAAAAAATGTAGTTTGAGTTTAGGTCACTTTTCTCGTAGTGTTGGTAGTTTTCTTTTTTTTTTTTTTATTGCCCTTGTAGGCAGACGAGCATACGGCCCACCTGATGGTGAGTGGTTACCGTCGCCCATGGACTTCAGCAATGCCAGGGGCAGAGCCAAGCCGCTGCCTACCGTTAGTTACTTGAATACACAATTTTGTTAATTAAATACATCGATATGAATTTAATTACCTACCTAGACTTGTATGAAGAACAATTAATGGTCGTTACTCATTAAATTATGATAATTGGCTCGTTCTCATAACCCTTAACTTTCTTTTACGAATTTCAATGATTAATAATAAAAGACACCACCGGTTTTCCATTTCGCTATTTAAATGCGAAGATTATCAAATCATTACTGTTTATTAAAAAATATACGTTCTTTTATTTCCCGCTTAAATATTTTTCTAGCTAAATACGAATAGATTTTTGTGAGGGTGTTTAGCATCTATTACGTATTTGTACTTGTACATTTGTAATTGTAAATATTAAAAGTCTTAATGTTATTTTTCACTCAGTCACACCGCAACATAGATACTTCACTGCATGAGCGTTGATACGTCGTGGTCCTTACCCCTTAAGTTTAACGGAATATTAAGTTAATGTGCATTTTTAGCGATTTTCCTCTCCACTTATCTTTAAGTTTTGAATTTTGTAAATTCTCCCCTCTTTGCTAGTATTTTAGTGATAGCTATTGCTTTGTTTGTTGAGAAATGTTTTGATTGCCTATATATAAAAAAAAAAAAACTTTTTTTATAATTTTATATATTTTTTATAATATTTGTAGTATTATTTCAATCAATAAACAGTTAAAACTCTGAATAAGCTTAAGTTTAATTATGCGATTGTTTGGCATGGCGAAATTTGTTTTTCTTTGCGAATTGCTTAGTTCAGCTTAAAGCGTAAATATATAGGGGTTCCTGGAGGAGAATCCCTTCAAAGAGCGAACGTAATGGACGTTTTAATGCCATCGAACCAATGCAGCACCGCTATCGTATATACGTTAACAAAGAACCAAATCTGGAGTAATTTTTACAAGACGTTTTCAATTGTAGATGTTAAAAATAGTATGATTATATAAGACATAAAAATTTTGTAAATATTTTTTTAGTTGAAAGTTTTTTTTCATGACATTTAGTAGCTCATTTGGAGGTCGCTATGTAATAATTTTATTGATTTAACACTCATTAAATGACGGTGCTATATTCTCGGGAAAATGCCCGAAATTTTTTCGAAAATGGGCTTCTACGTCTAGCTATCACATAGCATTCATTCATTCACACAATCATTTTTATACGAACGCGACTGTAGTCTTTTCTCTGTTTCTTGAGATTATATTCTTAGATATATATATGAATAAATTTTATTAAAACTAATTATAATTTGAAACATTCGATACTATATATCACCTTGAATTTTGAAAGGCAGATATTTTTTCGCGTTTTGACGACTTGGCGCCATTTGTTTTTTTTTGATATGTCAATTTTAATTTTTGCCATCCTAGTTATAAGAATGTTTAAATTTGCACACCGTAAACATAAAATTTTGGGCATATGGTTTGCTGAAAAGTGAAACTTGTTTTATCATAATTTATTATAGATTTATTACATATATAAGTGACGTGTGATAATCTCCCTCAGCGTGCAACTGCAACGGTTTCTCGAACAAATGCTACTTCGACAAAGAGTTGTACGAAAGGACCGGACACGGAGGGCACTGTCTCGAGTGCAGTGACAACCGAGACGGCCCCAACTGCGAGAGGTGCAGGGAGAACTTCTACCAGAGTACCGAAGACATCTGTTTGCCTTGCAACTGTAACCCTACCGGTAAACATTCTAATGAGAACAACTAGTTATTGGACTGATAGTAAAAAGTAAGAGATTTGGTGAAATAAATATAAAAACGTCATATTATTGTGTGGCTGCCGCGTTACTGCGGTGCGTCGGGAATGTTTGCGAATGCGCGAATAGATAGATAGATAGAGAGAGAGAGAGAGAGAGAGAGAGAGAGAGAGAGAGAGAGAGAGAGAGAGAGAGAGAGAGAGAGAGAGAGAGAGAGAGAGAGAGAGAGAGAGAGAGAGAGAGAGAGAGAGAGAGAGAGAGAGAGAGAAAGAAAGAAAGAACACTCTGGGTCCAAACCACTGAAGTAGGAAACCTATGGAAATGAAACGTCACAAAAAATTCGTGCCACTATGACGTCATCTGGCCACAAAACATGGCGGTTTTAGTGCTGCCCAGAAGATTTTAATGTTAGTAGGTTTTATCGATAAACGTTCTTGGCTTATTTTATTTTAAATATTGTTGAGTATGAATGTATTTGTAGAATTTATACTTTAATAGGAATTAAGTATATTGTTATTTGCAAAGATGATGTGATTTAGATATTATATGAAATCTAAGACGAGTTCGTGCTTCAAATTTTCCAAGTAAACGATATGACGATTTTTTAAATTTGCTACACTGATTTTATAAAGTTGTCGTTTGCCGCAAAACATAAGTCGTCGTGGCCTAACGGATAAGACGTCCGGTGCATTCGTGTTGAGCGATGCACCGGCGTTCGAATCCCGCAGGCGGGTACCAATTTTTCTAATGAAATACGTACTCAACAAATGTTCACGATTGACTTCCACGGTGAAGGAATAACATCGTGTAATAAAAATGAAACCCGCAAAATTATAATTTGCGTAATTACTGGTGGTAGGACCTCTTGTGAGTCCGCGCGGGTGGGTACCACCACCCTGCCTATTTCTGCCGTGAAGCAGTAATGCGTTTCGGTTTGAAGGGTGGGGCAGCCGTTGTAACTATACGGGAAACTTTAGAACTTGTATCTCAAGGTAGGTGGCGCATTTACGTTGTGGATGTGTATGGGCTCCAGTAACCACTTAACACCAGGTGGGCTGTGAGCTCGTCCACCCATCTAAGCAATAAAAAAAAAAAAAGTACAGTGCCATCGGCCCATTTTTAGCATGCTGAATGTTATCGTATTTTGAGTACGTGTTTTTCTTAAACTATTACAATCTATTTTAATTGTTTTGCTGACTCTAAAGTCCGTAACAGACTACCGCAGTGCACCTCAAGGAAGGTGCACCGCACCATTTGAATCACTCTCACTTGACAGTGATTCAAATTTTAAACTTATCAAGGGACCGCGTGAAAAAAAAACACCTACAGAACATTTATTCATTATTAAAAACGTAATTCCTTATGACTTCCTCTCTAAAATCACTTAATTATTAAATATTTAACGAATTTACAATAGTGTTTTACTCACTGCGGAATAAAACTATTTTATTTAAATAGTTCCGAAGAGATTTTGTCGGTAGCCTTTTTCCCGAAATATCTAAACAGAATGTCTAAATATATTTTGATGACATATTTTAAAGAGGTTTTTATGATTAGTGTCATGATGAATAGATTCCGACCGAAAAATGGTGTCCGATATTTCGGATTCAAATATATTATTAAGTGTATAATCTATGTTTCGGATGAGGGCTCCATAATGAATTTAAATATATATAGATAATAGTTTTGGGGCATCGACCTTCTTGAGATCCTATAAAATATGTTTTAATTATTATTTTTGTATGTTTTAAGCATGATAAAATTAGAAATTTTATATAAGCAATCATATTAAATCGATATCAAAGTCAATAAATAATGTACAACCCAAAACAGACGGCCGAACTGACGTGACAATGACATTTGGCGCGCTAAACATGGCGGATTTTCGGCCTCATTAGACGGAGACGGAGACATTTACGTATATTCATGTTTCATTTTATGTACGCACTGAAATACTGTTATATTGTTTTCCTGCGAGCTAAAGTGCTGAGTAAGAACGAGATAGATATATGTTTATGTGTGTGCCTTCAAAATGGGTGCTATTTATATAAGCAATTGTACGTATAGAACAATATGTCGTGTCCCTACTATATAGGTCTATGGTCCAAACCAGTATTAGGTTAAGGTAGTTCTGACTTTCATTTTTATTTTTTGTTTTATTATTATTACCACTGTTTCTCTTTCCGAAATTGTAGTTATTGTTTTTATTTAATTCTGCTATACTTATGAAATGTTAATAAATGTAATATGGATGCAAAATCTGAAGTAAACTAAATAAATAAAAAAAATTTGATAAATATACTAATTGTTATCGATTAAGAGGGTAGTTTTTCGCAAAATAAACATTAATTGAATGTTATATTTAGCTAAATAAAATGCTTTCTTCATTGCATTATGGGACTGATTCTTGACGTTTTTACCAATCAAATAAGATTTTGTTCAATTCATTGCTTAGGTTCTCGAAGCCTCCAATGTAATGCGGAAGGCAAGTGCCAATGCAAGCCCGGAGTGACAGGGGACAAGTGTGACGCCTGTGCGCCGAATCATTACGAGTTCACGAACCAAGGATGCAAGCCTTGCGGGTGTAACGAGTCCGGGTCGTACGGCAACACCCCCCAGTGCGACCCGCAGACCGGTGTCTGTCTGTGCAAACAGAACGTCGAGGGCAGACGCTGTCGGGAGTAAGACTTGTTTTTATATACCCTGCTTATTTGATTACGAATTACAAAGAACTAGGCTAAGGATTGCAATGTTGAAGTGGCAGTGGGCAGGACACATTGCTCGTAGAACGGATCGCCGTTGGGGCTGAAAAGTTCTTGAGTGGCGACCGCGTACTGGAAGACGTAGCATGGGTAGGCCTCCTACAAGTTTTTTTTTTTGCGTGGATGACTGGACGAGCTCACATCCCACCTGGTGGTAAGTGATAACTGGATCCCATAGAAATCTACAACGTAAATGCGCCACCCACCTTGAGATATAAGTTCTAAGGTTTCAGTATGGTTACAACGGCTGCCCCACCCTTCAAACCGAAACGCATTACTGCTTCACGGCCGAAATAGGCAGGGTGGTGATACCTACCCGTGCGGACTCACAAGAGGTTCTACCACCAGTACAAAATGACTGACGAATTGTTGAGGTTCGCGGGGATCCGCTGGATGTAAGCAGCGCAGGACCGGTCGTTGTGGCGAGGCTTGGGGGAGACCTATGTCCAGCAGTGGATGTCTGTGGGCTGATAGATAGATAGAACCAAGCTAAAGGTGACGGAAATTGTATTTAAGTATAATGATTGACTACAAACATATCGCGTGCTTGTAACTTTGAAAGCACTAAAATGGTAGATCCTGTTTCTGATTATTTTATTTATTTATTTATTTGGGAAACAAACAGTACAATACAAACATATAATATATATATTTAAAAAAATAGCTAAAACAACAACCAACTATGTTTCCACAATCAAAATCACATATACCTAAGTAGAAAGTGAACAAGAAGAGAAATTTATAAATTTAAGTTACAACAAAACAAAAGCAACACAATACGCACATATTATTTTGTAAGTCAACTTACACTATAAGACTATAATACTCATCGGACTATATAAATCACCTCATAAATATTTTAAAATAGCTTTGACCCAACTTGTAAATCAAGAATCACTATCATTCTAGGTGCAAGCCCGGCTTCTTCAATCTAGATTTACAGAACGAGTTTGGATGCACACCCTGCTTCTGCTTCGGCCATTCGTCCCAGTGCAGTTCAGCTCCGAAATACCAGGTTCACGATATCAGCGCTCATTTCATTCGAGACTCGGAGAAGTGGGATGCTGTTGATGAAACAGGCAAACCGGCACAATTGCAGTTTAATGCTAATACGCAGAATATAGGTAATTGCTAGTCTGTTAGGTTTATTTTTGAAAATTTAAACGAATTTGTCTGTTTTGGTACCAATTTGTGATTAATCTATACTAATATATATAAATCTACAGTGGTTTTTACGGATGTTCCGTTTTAACTACTGAACCGTGCATCCGATTGACTTAAAACTGGGTATCCATGTAGAAAATACATGTACTTAATGGATAGGCTAATATTTATATGAGTGTTGGACTCCCTACACCAGTTGCGGAGGCGTTAATGATGAGAATCTTTGTGGGGGTGAGAAATAATAATGTTAATTTTAAATGCCCGGACGGGTACACCTAGTAAATAATAATAATAAGAAGAAACCTTAGGTGCATTAGCCTTAATGGGGGTGTTTTTTTCAGCGGTCGTGTCAAAGAATACTGAGATCGTTTATTTCCTCGCGCCGAATCAATTCCTTGGTGATCAGCGGCCATCGTACAACCACGATATGAAATTTTCGCTGAAATTAGGCGAACATAGTGGCTATCCATCTGCTCAGGACATTATCCTCGAGGGCGCACGGACTTCTATTTCAATGAACATTTACGGACAGAACAATCCAGAACCCACTGATCAAGTAAGTAGTAAAGTTCTCATTGAAAGATGGTGCGAGTGCGAATAGCAAATAAGCGGCAAATGCGATTATTTTGATGTTCTCCGAATAATTGTTATTCAGGTATTCGTGTCGCTTGTTCTAGCCTCAAGAGTATACGTTCAGACTGCAGGAAGACCCTCGCTACGGCTGGTCTCCGACGCTTTCGAACTATGAGTTCATGTCGATCCTTCAGAATTTGACGGCAATCAAAATCAGGGGAACATACAACAAAGGCGGTGTCGGGTACCTGATCAACTTCAAGTTGGAAACGGCGAAGATTGGCAGGGAGAAAGGGGCGGCTCCAGCTAACTGGGTGGAGAAATGCTCGTGTCCCAAAGCCTATGTTGGGGACTACTGTGAAGAGTGCGCACCAGGGTTCAAGCACGAGCCTGCCAACGGCGGACCGTACTCGACTTGCATACCTTGCGATTGTAACGGACATGCCCATATTTGTGACACCGCGACTGGTGAGTTATTGGCATTTATTTGCACTTCTTTTCGATTTATATTATTCTTACCCTTTTTTTTTTGCTTTTTCGTCGCGTTGGTGTTTTGTTTTGTTGCCTATTAGGACCTACCTTCATTAGAGAGGCACCTTAGTTTTCGGTAGTCGAATGATAATTTCGTTTTATATATACTTTAAGAGTCATTAATGGTTAATCTTTCAGGATTCTGTATCTGTAAGCACAACACGACTGGTAGCAACTGTGAGCTCTGCGCGAAAGGTTTCTACGGGAATGCTATCGCTGGAACTCCAGACGACTGCAAGCCTTGTCCCTGTCCGAAGGACAGTGGTTGCATCCAACTCATGGACCAGAGCATCGTGTGCACTGACTGTCCCGACGGTTACGCTGGTAAGGATTTTAAAAGGCACAGTGTTTTAACTGAGCTTGTAAGCTGGTTACTGGTTGTAGGACGTCTTGTAAGTCCGCACGGATAAGTACCACCACCACCCTGCCTATTTTTGCCGTGAAACAGTAATGCGATTCGGTTTGAAGCGTATGGCAGCCGTTGTACTATAAAAACAGATCTTAGAAATCATATCTCAAGGTGAGTGGCGACATTTACGTTGTAGATGTCTATAGGCTCCGGCAATTACTTAGCTACAGGTGAGTCGTGAGATCGTCCACATATCTAAGCAATAAAAAAAACATATTTGAATTCAATAATTGGTTACAGCAATTTGAAAATCAAATTACATGGTATTGTGCTGGAAGTTTCTCGAATATTCATGGGAAATCGTTTCACAGGACCGAGGTGCGAGGTTTGCGCCGACGGGCACTTCGGCGATCCTAACGGGCAGTTCGGGCCTCAGATGCAATGCGAGGAATGTCAGTGTAACGGGAACGTCGACCTCAATGCTGTCGGCAACTGCAACCGAACCACCGGGGAGTGTCTCAAGTGCATCTACAACACGGCCGGGCAGCACTGCGACAAATGCCTCAGTGGTGAGCATTCAAGTGATTTGCTTATTGATTAGAACAGAGGTCACTCAATCTTTTTGTCTAGTGTTGAACGTACATTTGACGTGTCCCTGCGACCTCTGACAACTTGCCTGCTTATCTTGTTTATTACCACATATTACACGTCGAAGGGCTCGGTGAGTAAATTAACCCACAGACACAGCCCACTGAGTTTCTCGCCGGATCTTCTCAGTGGGTCACGTTTCCGATCCGGTGATAGATTCTGCGAAGCCCTGCTGTTGCCAGGGCCAGTGTTAGCAACGTCGTCAGTAGAACCCCGTGAACTCACCTACTTGTTCGAAGAATCTAGTATAACCACTTAAGGATAATACAACAGGAAGTAAAAAAAAAACACATAGTATGTTAAAGATATATAAAATCAAGCAAATTTTGACTACAAAAATTTATAACCGTCCGTAATATTTTAAAATTCTAGGAAAAAGTAAGAAAAGAATACTAATAAAATATCACTACCAATCGGATCTAAAATAACTTACAAAAAATAATTACCACCTCTTTTTGTAGGATGATAAATGTAAAGTAAATCATAAAAATTAGCTGTGGTGACTGTTACTTACATCACAAAATTTTTATTCGTTTTGATGAATTTACGAGTATTCACATTGAATAAGTATCATGAAATTTCGATATTTTTCTGATTAATAAATAAGATCAGAATATTTTAATGTCACATCTCTATTATAATCATTTCATTAATTTATCACTTATCTTTAGAGTGAATTCGTAGATTAAAAGTTTCTATCTAATTTTACAATAATACGGTAGCAAATGAGTTTATTTTAATTTAATTATTTTTCTGTTATAGGTTACTATGGTGACGCATTGGATCCTAAACAGAAGGGCGATTGCCAGCCCTGCGAGTGTCACGAAGGCGGGACGGTAGAGAGTCCTGAGGGACCTCCTCTATGTGACGGACTTACAGGATACTGCACCTGCCGACCTCACGTTATCGGCAAAAACTGCGATAAGTGTGAAGTAAGTACGAGCGATGCTGTCGGCAACCTTAAGAGTATGCTGTGTCCAATAAACATTGTGTTTGTAAATAAATTCAGAGTTGACAGCGTTTTGTGGTAAAATTTGAGAATTTGTGGTAGGACCTCTTCAGTCCGCACGGGTAGGTACCACCACTCTGCCTATTTCTGCCGTGAAGCTGTAATGCGTTTCGGTTTGAACGGTGGGGCAGCCGTTGTATAACTATACTTGAGACTTTAGAACTTATATCTCAAGGTGGGTGGCGCATTTACGCTGTAGATATCTATGAGCTCCAGTAACCTTTCAAACCGAAACGCATTACTGCTTCACGGCAGAAATAGGCAGGGTGGTGGTACCTACCCGTGCGGATTCACAAGAGGTCCTACCACCAATAATTGCGCAAATTATAATTTTGCGGGTTTGATTTTTATTACACTATGTTATTCCTTCACCGTGGAAGTCAATCGTGAATATTTGTTAAGTACGTATTACATTACAAAAATTGGTACCCGTCTGCGGGATTCGAATACCGTTCCATCGCTAGATACGAATGCACCGAACGTCTTATCCTTTAGGGCACGACGATTTCTTATGCTATCAATTACGCAACAGGACGGCTACTATAACATCTTCTCCGGCGATGGCTGCAAGCCCTGCGACTGTAATCTCGAGGGTTCTTACAACAGCACCTGTCATCCGCGCACGGGGCAGTGCTACTGCAAACCAGGAATCGATGGGTGAGCCTATAAAGCCTATAAAGAAACGGGTAGGTCCGGTCTTGCCTATTTGCACACCGAGATGAATCGTTTGCTCCAAGGCGAAGAGTACGACAGCTATTGCGCAAACCTAATGAATCTTTGAGCTCGTGTCTCAAGTCAAATTCAATATCAAGCGAGCCGTGAGCTTCTTCACTTAACAATGCAATACAAAATAAATAAAAAGCGTTTAGAAATAAACAATACGAAAATGAATGCATAATTAATTAAAAGTTACGTAAAAAAACACATACTGACAAGTGTCAGTAGTCGTGACTGTTTCCTCAATTATTTTGTGTTCATATATCATTGACCCTTCCACGACTAGCGTACGCATTGTTACTAGACTTGAAAAGAAGGTACCTTCTCCTTCACCTTCTCCGAGCTCTTTCCCTAAAAAATCCCTAAAAAAACCGTCAAATTAAACCATTGACATTTCGATATCATGTCTAAATGTCTTCGTGCTGTACACAATCAAGATATGTGCGTAACCTTCATTACAAGTTATGCGTTAATAGGAAGCACTGCGATCGCTGCCGTGACTACCACTACGGTTTCTCAGTGGAGGGATGCAAGGGTTGCGACTGTGATGAGTGGGGTTCCACCAACTACCAGTGCGACGTCTCCGGGCAGTGTACCTGCCAGGAAAACGTTGAAGGACGCCGCTGTGACAGGTGAGTAGTAGTAATATTAGTAGTAGTATTGGGGTCTTAAAAATGTTTAGGATTTAGTCAACAAACTGGTGGTCTAATGGACTGTACGTGGAGTCGTCAAAGATTGTTTACTGGCTACAGAAATTGCATTTATGTTTGTTCTGGTATGAAATGAAATGTGTATTATCAGTGCTCTGGGGTCAGCGCAACATGTTTTCTCCTTCCATACTCCTCTATCATATACCATTTCTTCGCTCACTCCTATCTTACACATATCGTCTTTCACGCAATCCATCAACTCAGGTCTAATTCTTCCTCTAAAGTCTATAGTCGGATTTTTAATTAGACGAAGTAAACTGACGTTTACTGTGTTGTCAGTTTTTGATGAAATAAAAATAGTGTTGTGACAAAGTGAACGATTGAAAAAACTCCTGAATTAATGAAATTGCCTCGATTGTCTAGTGAATAGTTAGTGTGCCGAACTGCCGATATCGGGCACGGGGTTCGAATTTTAGCCGTGCTTTGTACATACCAACGAGTTTTCGACGAAACATTATGTTCCTATGGTATCTACCTGTACTGAATACCGAGTGTTTTAAACATTAAGAAAAACATTGCGAGGAAGCTTGTAAGACTGTCCTATTTCCAATGCATCATATAGTTGAAACTATAGATGTATAAAATATAACAATTATAGGTACATAGGTAATGAAAACAAAAAAAACTGATTGTAGTTACATACTACTAGTAACATATTATTATATTGGATCACTTTAATACAATTTTATTGTAAAATATAAATAATATTCTTTTATAGTTTGAAATTAATGAGTAACTCTTCACACTCATTGTTCATTTATGTGATTGAACGAGAACTGAACGCATCACTATTACTTTAAATATAGCAACATTATTTCACAAAGTGACATTAGCTACTGTCAGCTGGCTTCGTCTAATTAAAAATCCGACTATAAAGATTCATAGTTAAAATTCTCTTAACAACCTCATTGTTATTTCGTCTCATCACGTGTCTATACCATCCCAAACAATATAAGCATAAGTTTAGTTTGTAAAGCTATTTATAACGATTAGACAAAAAATCTGGTAAATCAATTTGCCAAATGAATGACGGGGTATCGCTAGATAATGGTTTGGTTAAATTGATTTTATTTTCAAAATATGCTTTGTTTTAATGTTTTTTTTGGGTTTTCTAGGGGAATCCTATACCTATAAGCCGCAGGAGAGCGTGGCTGTATTTCAATATTTGAAATAAAATGCACTAAATATATTTTGTAAGAGCTGTCAAATCCTTTTCACTAGATGGTGCTATAATAAATAAATAAAAAATGGGTCGCAGAGTCATCTATTATAGTAGGTTTGAATTAAATGTTGCATCAAATCCTCATTTAAACTTGTATTCAATACGACGTAAGAGCTCTTCTATAAATTATTTTAAACAAAAATAGCATCAAAAGTTTTCGAAATGCTTTAACAGTTCGTCACTAGATGGCAGTGAAATAAAATAATATTGAATGTCGACACTTTGTACTTCAAAGCTTGATGCGAGAGGTCACTCACTCCCTATTGAACTTCACTTTTTTAACACGACAAGATCATTCAATAGTCTGCTAGATAACAAATGAAACTAGAACAAATAGTAGGTACGTAATAAAACCAAAATTCTGCGTGTATTTCTGTAAGCGCGTAAGAAGATATACTTTATTTTTATTAATTTTTTTTTTAAATATTAATTAATTAATAATAAATATTTAACGTTAATAATTTAATAATATTTAGTATGAATTATATTAAATAATAATTTTGTCATTTATATTACTAAAAAATGAATGTTAATAACACTTTTTTTTACGAGTGTACATGCGCGAAAGTTCACCTGCGGCTATATTCAGACTCGCCAAGTTACGTCGGTCGTATTGTAATGACCGATTTAGTGGGCAACTTCATTCTGTTAATTTTGTGTCACGGTGCGCACGCATCGTAAATTTTCACTCTCATCAATTTTTCATAACGCGCTAAAGAAGTATAACTTAAAAAAATATCGTTCCAAAATATACCCACCGAACTGCGATAAGTTAAATCAATATAAATCGTGGGTACTTGTTGCTAAGAATAAAAATTGTTTTCGTCGTACAATTAAAAGTCAGGGAACCGAAGATGAACCAATCAGGTCACATATGCATCTGTCCTTGGCCCCGGCTGCTCCGGGATGCCCTACGGCGCCCCTTATTATCTTTGAGCTACATTCATAGTGTATATTGTTGCAAATTTCAGATGTATGGAGAATAAGAAGCGTCGTCTCGACGGCCAGGGTTGTGAGGACTGTCCCCCTTGCTACAATTTGGTTCTCGATGCTGTCAATCAGCACAGACGTGAGCTGC
Source organism: Bombyx mandarina (assembly GCF_030267445.1). Taxonomy (NCBI): domain Eukaryota; kingdom Metazoa; phylum Arthropoda; class Insecta; order Lepidoptera; family Bombycidae; genus Bombyx; species Bombyx mandarina. The sequence goes on from NC_143208.1 coordinate 2,589,075, forward strand.
AAGAGCTTGATGAGGTAAAAACAAATAGTTTAAAATTTTCATTAAAGCATTTTGTACCGTGTCGATAATTTACTAGATTTCATAAATAAATTTCGAAACCCTTCTTGAGACATGAGGCCTAATCCTCAATAGACCTCATGACGACTATCTCACCATTCGAATCGGCACGTATAACTGCTTTGCGATAGAAATACAAAACCAATACTAAACCACCACAATCTTGCTGACTGTTCTGTTTTGAGGGTATTAGTCAGAAATAAAATAAAAAATACTACTGATGGTATTATAAACTTAATAGTAAGCGTAATAGTAGTACATAGCTTTACAAGTCGATTGAAACCAAACGAATTAAGAACAGAAGACAATTAATTTTAATTTTAATTTTTTAGATTTTGGCTAAAATATCAAAGGCTCCAACGGTGGTGGAAAACGCTGACTTCGATAATGAACTGCAGCGTGTCAGAGCCGAGATAGAGAGTTTATCTCAGGAAGCGCAAATAGGCCTTGGCAACACAGGGGGCTCCAGCCTCACCGACAATTTGGCTGAACTGGCTGACAGACTAGCCGACATTAGGTATTTACAATGAATACAAAAAAACTAACTTACTTTAGGGGACTTCACGTGGATTTTGGTTTGGATTGGAAAAGGCCTTCGGGCCAACAGTAATCCTTTTTTCATAAAATAAAGAAATCTTGTGATTCTGTCACCTCTCGTACTACTCATTGGCCTGTGTTCCATTGGCCTCAAATTATCTGAAAATACCAGCCTCATTTAAGTTGCACGTACAAGCTTCATTCTAATAGAAGCACCCCTCACGTGCGGACGTGCTCGTCGACCACTCAATCGCCAGGCCTTTTTTCGGCCGAGCGTTGTTCGTGACACATCTGCGAACAAATTAAAGAGCTACATCCTCGCAAGGCTCCCGGTTCAGACGGTATATCTAACCGCATATCTAATTGGGTATATCTAACCCTAAGTTCTGCCTTAGGCGCATTATATTAGCGTTAGTAGGGGCCAACTTGTTCGGACAGGCCAATGGATTGAGTTACAGGTTTGTTGTAATCGGTGTTTATATTCATTACAACGAATGATACTAGTATGCTTATATTTAAAAACACTTTATGTTTCTAGCCGTGGCTCAAAATAAGTTTTTGAAATGTATATTTTTTTTCTTTCAGAAACATGCTCTTCAAAATTGAAGACGAGAGTTTTGACGGCAACGAAGCTGTTGAGAAGAGCAAAGGAAATGTTTCCAAAGCCGAGGGCACTATAGAGGCCGCCCAGAAGGAAATCAATGTAATAAATCTTTCACTAACTTAATAATTATAATTTAAAAAAATATATCTTTCGGTACCTTTTGTTACAGTTACCTTGGATAATTTAATAAATAAAAAGAGTTTTTGCTCTCTAAAATTCAGCTGCTTCCAAGTTTGAAATACCATTAATTCCACCCACAATATAACCAAGATACAGTTTCCATTTTCATTTCGAAATCTTATATACCTAATTTCTATTAGTACTTTTTTGGCGAGAGGACTGTTACATTTATTAATATTAGTAATAAAGTTTTAATTAATTTACTTCATAGATATAGGTATAATGCATCGTAAGCAATGAATTAATAATAAGATTGTTTTTATATCAATGATTGTATTACCAAGCTATATACAGTTTCACTTTTACAATCTTAATTCCATACATCTACAACCTTACAAGCTACAAGCAAAGGCAATTCATAGAATGTACATCTCTCCTCAAACAGAGCGCTCTGGAGTACTTGGACGGGGAAGGAGCTGCAGCGTTAGCGAAAGCACGCAACAGATCAGACCAGTTTGGCAAGCAGTCCGTGGACATGTCAGCGCTCGCCAAGGAGTCCAGGCTCCTCGCTGAGAAGTTAGAGAACGAAGCAAGGAACATCAGAGACATAGCGGACAAGGCCTTCAACTCTTCGCTTGTCGCAAACAAGATCGCCAAAGATGGCATCAATAAACAAGCCAATATCAGGTAATAATGGTACATGAACAGTATGAATGCTAACAGATATATAACTAGCTTCTCCCCGCAGTGAGGCCGCGGGGTGAAGCTGGTCTAAAAAAAGTAGCCTTAGTTACTCCTTATATCATCAGCTACCTATCAGTGAAAGTCTCGTTAAAATCGGTCCAGCCGTTCCAGAGATTAGCCGGATTGAAAAGACAGACGACAAAATTGTGAAAAATGTTATTTTGGTGTACCGTAGCGTATATAATATTACATTAATATGCGTATTTTAAAAATTAGTTATTTCAATATTACAAACAGATATTCCAATTTTACTTATATGTATAGATGTATACATAACTGCCTATTTCTGCCGTGAAGCAGTAATGCGTTTCGACTTAAAGGGTGGGACAACCGTTGTGCTGTAAACTCAAATCTCAAGGTAGGTCACGGCATTTACGTTGTAGATGTCTATGGGCTCCATACATAATAAGTAGGTAAACATGATATTTTAAATTTGAATTCACAGTAACGAGGTTCAGATCCTAACGAACGAACTGAATGCGGCTTCGGGAAAACTGAACAGTATGACAGAGCTTGCCGATCAAGCTTTAAAGAGAGCCAGAGCTGTGTATGACGAAGCTTTAGGTCTGTACGCGGAGGTCAACACCACGCTGCTGCCCGACATCAAGCTCAACAAGCTTCACGAAGACTCAATGGAGATGAATAGAACGGTATAAATACACCATTTAGTCCCAATTTAGGATTCCCTTTGTTATGGATAACAGAGATTGATTAATCTTTATGTATACTAGTGGTCCCGGAGGTACTCTTCACGATTGACTTGAATTCGAAAATTTCTTTCACTTTTGACAAGCTACACTATCCCCGGGTGACATAGGATATACTCGAATTATATTAGGAATCCTTACTAATTTCCAATAATGTAAGCCAAGGTGTAAAAAATTACCTAAAATATCGCGTGCAGGGTGGCAGCCACCGGAGCGAAGCCGGGGCGGACCGCTAGTTATTTTAATAAAATACAGTCATCGTGGCTAAAGGATAAGACGTTCGGTGCATTCGTGTGTAGCGATGCACCGGTGTTCGAATGTCGCAGGCGGGTACCAATTTTTCTAATGAAATACGTACTCAAGAAATGTTCACGATTGACTTCCACGGTGAAGGAATAACATCGTGTACTAAAAATCAAACCCGCAAAATTATAATTTGCGTAATTACTGGTGGTAGGACCTCTTGTGAGTCCGCACGGGTAGGTACCACCGCCCCGCCTATTTCTGCCGTGAAGCAGTAATGCGTTTCGGTTTGAAGGGTGGGGCAGCCGTTGTAACTATACTGAGACTTTAGAACTTATATCTCAAAGTGGGTGGCGCATTTACTTTGTAGATGTCTATGGGCTCCAGGAACCACATAACATCAGGTGGGCTGTGACCTCGTCCATCCATCTAAGCAATAAAAAAAAACGGATGTTTGCGAATCCGTGAATCGAACCCACGACACAAACAGTCAGGGCCGGTAACTACCGAGTCAGTCGGTCAGTTTTAATGATTATAAAAATTATACTTTGACAACAGTCCTTAGAACTCACCAAATAACTGGGCTTAGAGCATTGGCTAATATGAAACCTTTAATACCTTTTGAAAATTAGCGCATGTCTCACTTCTCGTTACAGATTGATGAGAAATCGGCAGAGCTGGACCGTTTGATAGCTGAGAACGAAGACACCCTTCACAATTTAGAGGAGGGCATAAGGCGCGGTCGGGACTTGCTGGAACAAGGTCACGACAGGCAGGAGGAGCTCAACGATCTCCTCGCTAAGCTGGATGAGCTGCAGGCACAAGCTAAGAACGACGTGGAACTCACGAAAGCCACGTTGACAGCTGCAAATGAGATTTACAAGACTTTGAAAGGTAAATATCGGCATCGGTTGCAGCTCTGCAGTATTTCATTCTATTCCAAATATTGTCAAAAGGCAGGCTGACTATAGTAGAATTATTTTGTCCGTGCAGTTTGGGTCATAAAACATAGCCCGGCTAGGGCGGTGAGCATGTTGCGCGGGCGCAACGCCATTATCGATAAAAACAAATGAGTCATCGAAGGCAGGTACACGGCGGCGGGGTGGTATACGAAGGGTGGTGAGACATTGTTATGTTATGAGTCATTTGTTGTACCTACCTGCAAATTATAGTACATATGTTGAAGAGAAATGTGATGTTGTGCATTCTCTCTCTGAGTTTCTTTAGTGACACAATGGCTACTCCTTTGTTTTGTACCAAAACGGCAGAATTTATTTAAATATTTTGCTTGTTGGCAAAAATATACCAGCACAAGCACGTGCTATCATCAACAATGTGTTAAAAATTTTCACTGAAATGAGAATAGATCCCGAAAGGTTACAAAGTGTTAATTTCTGCCGTTCTCGTTAACTTGCTGCGGCGATATGTGGTGTAAGTGTTCGATTAGTGATTTTTTCTTTAATTTTTATCACTAACCCACAAAATGACAAAACTAAATACACTATCGATAACGCTTATCGAAAACAATAATGCGCATCACTATGCCCGTCCTTATATTATAAGGCTCGTGAGTGGAATAGAGAGCGAAATAGCTTCAATAGATTATTTATGATCCAAACTGCACGGACAAAATAATTCTACTATAGTTATTTTACGACTACCAGTGTGCTTAGTGCGTGTTTTGTAACTTCTCGATCGCATAAGTTAACTCAAATTTGTATGGAGTTGGAACAGCTTCCCTTAGTTTGCCGCTAGGGGCGCTGTTCTAATTTGTTTCCGATGTTCCATCTATTGTCGATTTGTCGCAGCCGGATCTTAATACATGATTTTGTTTTATGATACGTCTCTCTGTACTCCTTCATGGGAATTTGGAAAATAACTTATTTAGGCGTAAAATGAATTGTGACGTCAGAGTTTAAGTGTGCATGACAAACAATAATTTTACGAAATCGAAACAGCATCTACTCGAAAGAAATCTATTTTATATTGTAGTATTCGTGTGATTAACGCTAAATTAATTTATCATACACATTTATTGAAACCATAGGTACGCCATCTATCGTAAATTCGTAGTACTATGACAAAACCCACCTTGGACTACCAAAAACAGCTAATAAGCTTCGTAATCATTTTACAAACACAATGAAATGTTAGCTTTTAATCTACGTCAGCTTAGCCATAGGTTACCACTTTCCGCGTGCTGGAATCCGAAATTCTTCGCACACGATCTCTGGCTTTTAATTATAAATTGCCTTTTTATAAAAACCCGTCACGATTTTACGATATCATTCACGAACAGAGTTCAGTGATCAAGTGACTGAGTCGCACAAGCAAGCGATCCAAGCCACGATGGACGTGCCGGCTGTCCAAGAGAAGGTAGCGGCGGCCGAGGAGAGCATCAACAGCATCACCGAGGAGCTGGTCGCCGCCAGTGACAAGGCCAAGGAGGCCAGGGACTTGGCGCAGCAGGCGCAAAAGGAATATGCCGACAAAGCTTCTGAGGTATTGCCTTTTACTGGTGGTAGGACCTGTTGTGAGTCCGCACTGGTAGGTACCACCGCCTTGCCTATTTCTGCCGTGAAGCAGTAATGCGTTTCGGTTTGAAGGGCTGGGCAGCGGCGGTAACTATACTGAGACCTAAGAACTCATATCTCAAGGTGAATGGCGCATTTACGTTGTAGATGTCTATGGGCTCCAGTAACCATTTAACACCAGGTGGGCTGTGAGCTCGTCCGCCCATCTAAGCAATAAAAGTAAAGGACAGGTGAGTGAGCACGGGCTCATCATGGATGGTAGGGATCTGCTAACAGCTGTACGCCACGTATCGAATGCATGTCCTGCCGGATCAGAATCGGGATTTGATAATAGGATCCAGCTAGAACCTCAGCGGGCTCTTCAAATTGTAATGTTAAGCGGCCGTCACAACGGCTGAGCCGCCCTTTAAACCGAAACGCATTACTGCTCCACGGCATAAATAGACAGGGTGGTGGTGTGCCTACAGCACGTCAGTATTGTCTGTATTGTCCTTATAAAAGTACGTGTCCACAAAACACTATCACTTGTTTAATACTCGCTCACAATATTTGGACGGCTACATAAACATAAATAAATATAGCACAGTGGTACCTACCCGTACGGACTCACAAGAGGTACTACCATCAGAAGTTGGAAGTTGGAACGGCCTTCGAACTGCCAGTAAAGGTTCCATCCTAAAAAAGACAATCGTTCCTCATGTCTCAAAGTGAACATTCAACACATTCGAAGCAACAAAACGTCATAAATTAAAACAAATACATGTTTTTCTGTTTGTTTTTAAAAGGCCGCCCACGAAATCAAGAAGAAAGCGTCCGCTGCCAAAGCAAAAGCTGTGAACTTGAGAGACGAGTCAGACAAACTGATTAGTAAGTATTAAATAATGTTATGTAATATTAATTGGAAATATTCTAATATAGATATATAATAAAAATATATATGTAGCTCAGATTTAAGAAATAATGATTATAGAGAAAGTTGAAGATAAATTTAAATATTGCGTTGCCTTTTACCTTACTCCTAACTAAGTTCCGAATAAAGTTCAAAAAGGGTTGCCGCTTGAAGTTTAGTTAACTTACTCTCAAGCCTTACTGAAAAACTTTCAAAATTTCACAGTTTTGTAAATATATCATTTAACCACAAAAAATACACTATGGTCCTTCAAACCTGATTTTATATATTTTGAACGTCACAAAGAAATCGTCTTTTCCTTTATTATGTTTCAAACATAAATGAGCTCCGTCATAAGCCTTGCAATTTTAGAAGGCATTCGATTCTTGTCATAATCTATGAACGATCACGAATTGGGGCCCGTTAAACTCATCGAATATTGTAAAAATATTTGTGCCGGGGTCATTAATTAAACATGAAACAGAAAAAATAGGTTTGATGGACTAAAACATTCTCCATTTCCTCTACAATGGGCAACTTGATGGTACTTTTCTCAGCTATCAAACGAATTTTAATTTACAAAATAACTCTTAGCGCTTGGAAATAATATTTAAATCTATATTGTCTCACGTTTGTTATAAGACAGTTTCATTATCTGGCTTCCCGGCGTAGTTTAACGAATACGAATATGTGTTATAAAATTTGGATTCTATCGTAACAGCTCGTGTGCGAGGTACGGAGAAACAGATCGAGGAGTTGGAGAAAAAAGCAGCCGACAACATGCAGCTAACGCGTGACGCAAAAATGAAGGTACATACAAATTACATAAAATAATAATAATAATAACACTTTTATTTCTGGTTTTACAATCTTAAGTGGATTATAATCTTATACCTTTAAACGAGCAATTCTTGTATATATATATAATATGAATCTCGGAAACGACTCCAACGATTTTCATAAAATTTAATATACAGGGGATTTCGGGGGCGATAAATCGATCTAGCTACGATTTATTTTCAGAAAATGTTGTTTTATTCGTGTTTATCGATAATCAACTTTATGACTCTTCCCGACATCTATTGGCGAATAATAATACTATTTTTCTTAATTGAGGGCAACTAACCGCTTTAAAGACATAACAAGATGGCGTTATCAAAAAAAAAATGAGCAAAGCTCGGTCATCATCTAGTATTACATTAAACAACAAACATGACTTTTGTTAGCAAGTTAGCTTAAATTATGTTAGTAATATAATTACGTATATTAAAATAATTATAAGTTAACAAGAAATCCCGGTCTGGGTAAAGGCACCCTCCAAAGACTTGTGTATTATGAATCTCACCCCTTATATTCCGGGTGAAGTTCCAATGTAGCAAAATATAAAAGTGTTGTGTTCTTCTATTCTCAGAAGGTTCCATGATATCAATAATAGTTAATTTTATTTAAACATTCTCCTAGTTCTAATAGTCGGTCGTATGATGACAGGGTTCTAACATTTTAGGTATGTTATAATTTTTAAATACAAAACAAATTAATAATTAAATAACTAATTACATACTCCACTTGAAACTTTTAGAGATTTTAGCTGGGGTTTTAATTTCGTGTCTAATGATGGTGGAGCGATGGTAGCAAATACTTATTGTTATTTAGGTATTTTTCCCCTACCTATTCGCTGGGTAGGTGAGCTCACGGGCTCAACTTGAGAGAATTGCTAACACTAGGCCTAGCAAGAGCAGTGCTTAGCTGAATCTACCACCGATCGGAATCGCGACCCGCTGAGAAGATACGACGAGAAACGCAATGGGCTGTATTTATGTTTCATTGGTTTCTTTATATCCTATACGTATACCTAGGCGGCACTGAAAATTGCTTTTCGAAGTATTCTCCGCGAAATTTGACACATTTTTCCATACGATGGAACCAATCATTGAAGCAACCATTCCATTCGGAAGTTGGGGTCTCCAAAATGGCCGTTTTGTAGGCGTCCACAGCTTCTTCAGGTGATGAAAATCTCTGTCCACGCAATTTATTCTTTAGTTTAGGGAAAGTATAGAAATCATTAGGGCTTAGGTCGGAGCTGTACGGCGGATGGTCTAATAATTGTACGTTTTCTTGCTCTAAAAACTCTTTTGTTCTGTGCGCTATGTGAGAACTCGCATTGTCGTGATGGAGGATGATGCGGCGGTTGCAGTTCTCTTTACGGAGTTCAGAAACGACCTGTGGCAAACAAATGCTAGCATACCATTCTGCATTAACCGTTCTTTGTCCCTCAAGAGGAATAGTCGTAACATGGCCGGTTTTGGAGACAAACGTGGCCACCATTTTTTTTGCAACACTCCGTGAACGAACAGTTTTTGTTGGCTTTAACTCATTTTCGAACACCCAAACTCGTGACTGGTTTTTTGTTTCGGGTTCGTACGCGTATATCGAGAATTCGTCACCTGATACAATGTTGTATACAGCATTTGAGGATCCTGCGTGGAATCTTTTGAGAGTTCTGACGCACCAAGTAACGCGAGCCGCTTTTTGCTCTTCACAGAGCGAATGCGGTATCCACCGGGAAAACAACTTTTTTACACCTAATTGTTCATGCAAGATTATTTGTATTTGACTCATGCCAATGTCTAAAGTTGCCTGAATTTCGCGGTATGTCACATGTCGATCTTCTTCAATCAGCTTACGCACAGCATCAACGTTTTCTTGGGTGACTGCAGTTTTTGGACGACCTTGACGGGGATCATCACTGAGCTTGACACGTCCACGTTGAAACTCAGCAAACCAGCGATAAATTGTGGTTTTGGATGGGGCTTCATCACCAAATGCAGAAATCATCCGGTCAACACACTGTTTTTGTGTTAAACCACTTCGAAAGTCATAATAAATCATCGCTCTTGAATTTTCTCGGGTCAATTCCATTTTCTCAACGACTAAACAAGTTTGACAAAACCTCGTGACAAGACCGAGAATCTTTTTTTAAATAAATAAATGGTATTCGATTTTTAAAACCAAGGAGTTTTCACTTAAAAATATTTTAATATGACAGGAACAGTGGAAATATTCCATTCCCGATACTTTTAGTGCAGCCCTCGTAGGAAAGTCTGTAGCGAATGCGTGGTTTTGTTGGCCTGTTAATGGAATTCGTAATAAAGAATTCAATCCGAGAAATGTGATGTGTGATATCCTAAAAAAAGACAAAAAATTAAATTTCATTACATAGTAGGAAACAGAATAGCTTAACTAATATCATACTAACTAACTTATATCATACTATCGTGATAAAATACTTTAAAAAGTTATCCAAAGTTATTAGGTATTGGACAGTCTAAATTACAAGTGTTGGTTGCTAATTATATTTATTGTACACTAGCTGACCCGGCAGACTTCGTAGTGCCTCAATCGATAAATAAAAGACCTAAACCTTATTTAATTCCGAGAATTTTTATATTTATCTACCTTTTAAACCTTCTCTGGACTTCGACAAATAATTCAAGACCAAAATTAGCCAAATCGGTCCAGCTGTTCTCGAGTTTTAGCGAAACTAACGAACACCAATTCATTTTTATATGTATAGATTAAATTTATTTTAAAAACAGGTTGGTCAGGCGAATATCGACGCTCGGGAAGCTGAGAAACAAGTCACCAAAGGTCTTGAGGATCTGAAGGTCATTATGGATGAGCTGCAGAATCTCCCAACGCTCGACGATGAAGCATTGGACAGATTAAGTATGTATCGGAGTTAATTCACCATTCTAACTAATATTATTTTTTTACTGGTGGCTGGACCTTTTGTGAGTCCGCGCGGGTAGGTACCACCACCCTGTCCGTTTCTGCCGTGAAGCAGTAATGTGTTTGAGTTTGAAAGGTGGGGCATCCGTTGTAACTATACTAATACCTTAGAATCCCAAGGTGGGTTGCAGCATTTACGTTGTAGATGTCTCTGGGCTCCAGTAACCACTTAACACCAGGTGGGCTGTGAGCTCGTCCACCTATCTAAGCAATAAAAAAAAATTGTCAATCAATCAATCAATAGTGTCAAACCTTGAAGACAGACTGAAAATCTGAATCAATATTAATGTTACAACCTTGCAATAGTTGTTTTGGGAATGGATGTCGTCTTCTACTGGCTGAAGAAATTGACTTTATTAGTTGGCATCACTGTTGTCATCGGCGCGGCGTGTTGTGAAGCTGCACTATCAATAATATAATAATAACGCAATATCATATTTGCTTTGCAGCAGTTTAGGGCAATCATAAATATAACATTTTTTTAAATTTAAATATAAAATTTCTAGTATGGCAACACTAGTCGTAGTAGTTGTACAAAATCTCTGGTCGTACTTAGTACGTGTCTTGTGTACCAAAAGAAATAAAAGCCTTATTTCTAAATGAAGTTTTATTGACGCTGGCCAGCGACCTAACACAAAATACAGTCCATTGTCCGAAACATATATGGTTACCGAGAGGAGATCGCTCTACGCTATAGAGTCGTCAATTGTAGCACTTTTATATGTTCATTTTAAAGTTTACCCTATTTTTATTTTCCTTGTCATGTGTTAAGTTTTATTAAGTGCATAATATCTAATCTAAATTATGAATTATTTCTTTACAGAGGAAAGCTTGGACAGTGCCGAAAAAGCACTGAGAGGTGTAGATCTTGATGGGAAAATAAAAACGTTGACAGAAGCCAAGAATAATCATCAGAGGTAAATTGTATTTATTATATAAAAAACTGTACTGGCACTGATTTTTAGTTTTAATCGTGGCTTATTATTGTTGTTTTTATCATATAATTTGTTTCTAGCTTCTAAAAGCTAAACGATTATTAAGCTTAAAGGCTATTTATTATCTAAATAATAGGGAATCAAATATTCCTTCAGTTTTTCCAATTCCAATAACATGAGATTTCAAAAGAAAAATTGTTTATTGAAATGTACAATAAAATTTTTTAATGTAAATTTATTTTACAATCTATTTATGTTAATTTCAAACGAATAAATACTTAAATTCGTACTATCCCTGAAAATTAATAGAAAAATAGTGTATCTAAAACTTCTAAGTGTATCTAAGTTAAGTAAATATTGAGGGTAGGACGAATTGTGAGTTTTTATTGTAAGTACCTACAATACTACCTCATGAACTTGCGATGTAAATTGTGTTTTAGAAGTAAGGGCAGTCGTTTTTAGACCTCAGTCCCACTTTAGGAGGTTTTGTCCATGGGCTCTGTAACCGTGGAATACCGGATGGCTCATGAGGTCATCATCATCATAATTGGTTGCTCTTGGCAGAGCAGTAGTGGTCATGTGGAATTCTTGCTTATTAAAGCCTTGACAGATGTTTTCCATAGTCCACGAACCGAGGCCCGGCGCACGTACTCGTTAAGTGGGGTTTCAGTAAGGTCTTTCAACGCATGGGGGTTCATCCACGAGATCTCTTTCCATTGACCCTACCCTGAACAAGTTTCTCGATAGATAGTAATTAAGTATGTTGATTAATACACAAAAAAAGTCGTATTTATTGTGTTCAACAATTCCAGATGGATGAAAGAATATCAAGACGAGCACGACCTCCTTCGGTCTGAAGTTGAGAACGTCAAGGGCATCCTTGAACAGCTTCCAGATGGATGCTTCAAGCGGATCGTACTGGAGCCCACCGAAGGACCGAGCAGGTCGGCCAATTATAGGTAGATGGAATTAACAGAGCACTGCGACGGGTGTGACTTTTTTTTTTAAATCATCAATAATCATCTGTAAATAATGGATTGTGTATTTATTGAGTTCCATCCTAAAGTTTCGAGTTGCATCTTGTAATACGATTAAGGATATTCGCTGATAAATGGAGTGCATTACGCGAATTTTCCTTATGTTTTATACGAAGGGGCTATTTGTTATGTAAGGAGAATAAATGAATATCAAGTTTACCGATTTTTTTTTTGTGAAAGTTTAAATTTCTCCATTAATCATTGAAACCTTCGTATGTTCTAGAATGCTCTAGAATATTCCACGATTCACCCAGCATTGCTCACACTTTACGTGCCTTAATTACTTTAGATATAATAGACTTAAATGTAAAAATGAGGCTAGAAACTTATTAATTATAAATAAGAAGCAATAAATTTTCTTAATATTTTTTTTCTTTGTTGTGCAAATTTTGATATGAATATTGGATTGAAACGGATCAATATAACGATAGATTTATTGAAAACAAACATAATCTAATTAAACTGTATTTTTATATTGCATTTATACTTTGCATTTCTGTACTTAGATTTCAAGATACCTATATAATAAATAATATATTATTATGAATGATATTAACGTACAACCATTTAATAAATACAGTCAATAAATGATAATAACGATTAGTAGACATGAAATTGTAATTCGCGTTTTTGAGAACACATATTGCTATAAAATGTACTTATCACGAAATCAATGAAATCTGAATGATTTTTGTTTGAAATATTTTAGTAGTACCGAAATATATCTATTGCGTTCCATAATTGCCAAGTTTATTCCAACTTTAAATAAATAGTAGCTATGGAATGGAAAATTGAGGTATGTTAACAAATTTTCGTGATTGTGTTGAGTATGTATTGTAAATATTCTCATCACAATGACCACAATTTACGTCTACGTTAAGTTCTTTATAATGAAATAAAGTATCTATTAAATTTAATTAATTTCTTTTATAAATTTTAACCAAAGAAAACAGAAGAGACGTGTGCGTGTGTTTTTCAATATTATTCTTGTAATTATTTTTTATTTACTTAAAGTAGATATGTAATTGTGAGTAAAATAACAATAATTTTATTGTAGCTTATTTATTTGTATTAAATAACATGGATTATGTCTGATGTTTTATTTTAGAAGTTTATTTAGACAAGTTTTTATATATGATAGATAAATTAATTACAGTGATGTAACAGTGTTTAAAGTAAGTTTACGGTAGACAGGGGCTTGGCTCTGCCCCTGGCGTTTTTGAAGTCCATGGGCGATGGTAACCACTCCCCATGAGGTGGGCCGTATGCTCGTCTGCCTACAAACGAAACAACAGAAAAATAAATAAATAATAATAAATACATTAAAGATCTAAGTAATGAGTTTGGCAATGTATTTAGGTTGGGTTAGAAGCAATGTGCGATTTATGACCAATCTGCCAAAGGCCTTCACGAAGTCACTCAAACTAAATCAACTTTATTAGAACCGCTTCTGACGTATTCAATTGAATATGCAATTTCGAAAAGGGCACATATCGCATATTTTGTCAAATACATTTTTTCATATACACGTAGTTTTGAGGCTTACCTACACCCATTTTATAATAATTCCAGTAATTTTCAATCGCTAATTAACACTAAAATATATTTCAAAAGTTAATATTCTAAATTTTACACTGCTTTAGAAAATAATCAGTATTTTTCATTTCCTGAACATTTTACATTTTCAGAGATGTGCCCTTTTCGAAATTGCATATTCAATTATATTCCCTCACCAACATACTCGAGTCTCAGTGGAGCTAAAATATGTTTCCGTGGCGTTTATAAAATTGTAGAAAACTTCGTTTTTCTCGAACATGATACCTAACTATTCTTATTCCTGCCGATAAGCAGACAACTCAGTCCATTAGATAACAAGAAGTCCTTGAAGCCCACAGCATCAACTTCAAATCCGGCATCCACCCTTTAGATAAGTCAAAAATAGTAGGTACATTTTGCACCAAGGGAGAAAAGTAGGATATTTACTCCCGCGTTTAAAATTGAAAAAAAAAGTGGATGAGATGTCCTATTTTTTTCCCGCGGTGCACATACTATTTTTTCTCCTACCAGGCCGAAAGTTCGTGGAGTACCGAGCCGGGGGATCCCCGCCTCCCCGTACTCATAAAAAAAATATTTAACTGTTTTTTAATTTTTAAATAAACTATGTACTACTAATTGAATAAGAACTGTCTGATGAACTGATGAATGACTCATCTTTGTTTAATACTTCACTATTAAATTTTATTGCCTTTTGTTTATTTCACTTTTACACTAAGCACAATATTGTAAATTACTCGAGCACAACAATGGCGGAGAGTTTTAGGTGCGTGAGAGCAGACGTAGACACTAACGCGCATGCGCACTTGTCTGTACCCCGGGAGGTAAGTTACACTTTCTTCCCTATACAGCGGGAGGAGGAAAAAAAAAACTTTCGGCGTAGGTAGGAGAAAAAGGTAATTCCTTGATAAATGAGATTTTTAGACACGAAGTCGTCTAAATGTATTAGTTTATGGAGAAACACTGATTTCAGATATGCAAAACTGGGGGTCATATTAGACTGTTTACCCATGTTTTATACATAGTAAAACGCTTTATTTATTGTTCACTTGCACATAGAGGCCCGTGGCCAAATTGTTTTACGGGAAGTGGGGTTGTGGTGTGATCGAAAGATGATGACGAACTCACGAATAGTGAGCGCGTCATTCATCACATCTTGCGTATTTCTTCTGTGAAGCAGTCAAACGACTTTATCCATGGACTCCGATAACCACTTAACACCCTTGTAAGTTTTTCACGCTTCATGCAATCTATTTATGTTTTTTCATTTCTAAATTCTAAATCATTCTAACATCGAAAACAAAATTTACCATCTATTGATCAATCTAAAGTCTAACACTCATACGAGTTTAATAAATGTTAAAATTCTGTATAATATGTTTTTTACTCAATCACGCCAGCTTTCAGAATTTACGTTAAGTAGGTAATGATTTTATGTACCTTGAGTACCTGAAAATTGGCCGTCGAAGCAAGGTAGTAGGTAGGCATGCGTTCTTAGTACATACTAACACTACGCAATCGGCCACATTTCGTTCGTCAGAAAATACGTGACGTCTGGGGGCCCTGGGATCTTACTCTATTGACTGTAATGTAGGTCGCCGGTGATCTACGCGGCGCACTGAAGTAATTATGTCGATTTCTATCTTCGATCTTCTTACTAAGGTGCCAGAATTTCTAGTAGATTCTGGGAAAGACGAATCTGAAGATACCGAGAATGAATCTATTTCTAAGTGACCTAAAAGACACATTAACATACAAAAGAAGGCGATTATAGGTAATCCAGGCGCTTAGTAACAGAAATCGACACGATTATTTCAGTGCGCCGCGTAGGGCACGCTTGACCTACGTGGCAGTCAATGTGTTCAGAGATATGTATGAAATTTTGCACAGAGATTTGTAACATATTTTAATACTACATATTTTTTACGTGATATGGCACATGAACTTAGTTGAAAAGCGATAGAGCGTCGCCTTTCGTTTCTAGCAACAATTCCTGTGTAACTAGCGCTTGCATCACTGAAATCTGGTTTTACTGGTGGCAGGACCTCTTGCACGGACACGGGTAAGTACCAGCACTCTGCCTATTTCTGCCGTGAAGCAGTAATGCGTTTCGTTTTGAAGGATAGGGCAGCCGTTGTAACTATACTGCGACCTTAGAACTTATATATCAAGGTGGGTGGCCCATTTACGTCGTAGATGTCTATGGGCTCCAGTAACCACTTGACACCAGGTGGGCTGTGAGCTCGTCCACCCATCGAAGCAATAAAAAATAAAAAATCTTTTAACAAATTTAAATTAATTCTCTTTTTCATAGTTAATTATTTCATACGCCTATTGATTTCATCTTTTGATTTTAACATGGTGTTGTTAATTACTAGATTACAAGGCAGCAGAAGGTCGTAGAAAACTAAAAAAAAAAAAAAATATTTTTTAATAATTCAACGTTCGGCATAGAAATATCATAGTCAAAACGACAGGCGTACATTCGCGAAATATTCAATGTGTATTTTTATAAACCGGCTCACGTTCTTAAAAACAAAGGAACAATACGGTCTTAAGTGCCAGCTCATCTAGGGCTGTGCCACGGGAAATCATGTATACGGGGCTGGGCGGGGAAGACTGCTAGTGCGGCGCGGCCCTAACAGCGACACGTGTGTGCGTTACGTATAGTTTTATACCTCTGTGTTCTGTTGACGAACGTTGGGTGAATATGATTTACGATGATTTTAAAATTGAAAATAAGTGAAATTAGATCGAAATACTAGATGAAGATTGTTAGGACGTGCATAATTAGAAACAATTTAGTAGTTCAATCGTATTTTATAATTTTCAAATTAACATTATATTCTGACATATATCAGTTCGCACAGACTAATCATAGATAAGTTTGCTCATCGAACTTTACCTTATTAACACCTCCCCTCAAAGTCGTGAGCTCTTAACTACAGACATCACAGACAATTATGATTATTCCATTATTCCTAAATTGTTCATGCATTCATAATGCTTCGTCCCACACAAGCCCTTGGTCAAAATATCAGCAGGCATTTTGTCTGTACTCAAGTATTTCAAATCAATCACACTCTGTTCACACATATCTCGAACAAAATTGTGTCTAACATCAATATGCTTAGTGCGAGAATGATAGCTTCTACTCTGTGCAAGCTTCATAGCACCCTGGTTGTCATTAAATAATGTCACACAACCACATTTTACACCAATATTATTTACCACATTTCTGAGATACATAGCTTCCTTAGTTGCTTCAGAAAGCGCCAAGTACTCGGCTTCTGTGCTCGATAATGCAACGGTACGCTGTTTTCGTGCTTCCCAGGTAATTGGGGCACCTGCTAAAATAAATGCAAAACCGGAATATGACCTTCGATCGATCGTATTTGCACCCCAGTCTGCATCAACTACACCAAACAATGGTACACCTGTCCTTTCATACATTAAGCCGAAAGTTGATGTACCTTTCAAATACCTCAACACTCGCTTAGCTGCCTTCCAATGCTGTACATCATAATTAGTGTTAAATTGGCTTAAATAATTTACAGTATAAGCTATATCCGGTCTGGTAGATACAGCCAAATACATAAGGGCACCTATAAGGTTCTGGTAAGGGTACTGACTCATAACATCATTGTTTACACTGTTGGGTTTTTCTAGTTTAACGTTCACATCCATAGGTGTTGATATAGGTTTACAATCACTCATACCATAACGCTCTAATACTTTATCTATATACGCACCTTGCTTTAAATACACTCTATGCTCCTTATCACGTGAAAATTCGATACCCAAACAAGTACTGATTTTGCCCATATCCTTCATTTCAAAGGAATTAGATAACTGACGCTTAACATCATGCAACCACACCTCATCATTAGTAGCTAGGATAATGTCATCTACATAAATAGCAATTAACATCATTTTTTCATCCCTTTGCGCAACAAACACACAAGGTTCTTGTGGTAATGCTTCAAAACCAATATTCTTCAAACTTCCTACTAACTTTTTATGCCACTGTAATCCTGATTGACGTAAACCATACAAAGACTTCTTTAACAAACACACATTATTCTCACACTCATTCAATGATTCGTTCCAGCGTTTAGCTGTATGAAGTATATTCTTATCTCTTATAATATTCCTTTTTGATCCAATATTTTGGTTTGCTAGTACACTTTCTAAGACATCTGATAGTTTATCTGGTATTTCCATGAATACATCTTCTTCGAGAGTACCATTCAAGTAAGCTGTTACTACATCCATTTGATGCATCTCTAATCCTAACTCAGCTGACACTGCAGCTATGAGTCTCACAGATGAAGACCTTACAACAGGAGAAAAGGTTTCGGAAAAATCCTCCCCTGGCCTTTGAGAACATCCCTTTGCAACAAGCCGTACTTTCTTCCCTGTATTCTTTGTTTGAAATACAAATCTGCTACCAATCACTTTTCTATTTTTCGGTCGTGGGACTATTTCCCATGTAACATTCTTTAATTGTGCCAAATACTCGTCTTCTAAAGCCCTTCGCCATTCAGGTTCGTCATCAGTCTTTTCTATTTCTTTCCATGTTTTAGGTTCCATAATCGCAATTCCAGCTGTCGTTTCTTCATTATCTACTTCATACTCCGATTCAGTTTCACTCTCTGTACTGTTAGTAGCTGGTTTATACTCTTTGCGCGGTCTTCCCACTAAGCCAGTACGAACTATCCTTGGTCTTCCTCTCCCTCTCATGGGGTTTGTTTTTCGATCTTCCTTCTTCTGATCATGTCCTTTCAATTCAACGACTATCTTCGAATCATCAAAACTCTCTTCTTCATCATTTCGTATTTCTTTATACTCATGACAGAATGCTGTCTCGTTCATAAACTTCACATCGCGAGAAATGACGATCCTTCTAGTCTTAGGATCATGTATTCTGTAAGCTTTAGACTCAGTATCATAGCCCATAAATATTCCAAGCTCTGAACTTGATTCGAATTTTCCCTTCTGCGTTCCTTTGTTTTTATAATACGCTTTCGATCCAAACAAGCGCATGTAGATTACGGTAGGTTTCTTTCTTTTCCACAGGGTAAATGGTATTTGACCATCAAGAGCTGCAGTTGGGCACCGGTTCCTTATGTAATTAGCAGTATTAATTGCTTCAGCCCAAAAAACAGGAGGGCTTCCCGCCTGACGCATCATACAACGGGCCATCTCTAGCAGTGTCCTGTTCTTTCTCTCCGAAATCCCGTTCTGCTGAGGCGTATAAGGTGCCGTCAACCTCCGTCTTATTCCTTCTTTTTTCAAGAAATCATCAAAGTCTTTGTTAATGTATTCTCGACCGTTATCGGATTGTAGATTTTTTATCTTCTTTCCTGTCAATTTTTCCACGTAAGCCTTGTAATCTTTGAAAACTTGAAGTACGTCGCTTTTATTAGCAATAAAGTATACTTCACACCATCTTGATTTGTCGTCGATGAACGTGACAAAATACTTTTTACCGCCCATAGACTGTTGTCTCATTGGTCCGCACACATCAGTATGCACGATCTCCAATAGTTCACTTGTACGATCTTCGCTTCCTTTAGAAAAAGGCGTGCATGTCTGTTTTTCACTTATACATATTTCACACTCTGACAATTTTTCGTTGTCCTTCAATGATAGGCCATGGACAAGGCCATTTTTCGCCATTGCCTTCAAATCACGCTCGTTAAGATGGCCGAGGCGCTCGTGCCACATATCTATAGGTTTTTTCACCATTTCAACATTATTGACATCATCTTGGCTCATTCGAACGTGGTATAAGTTACCAACTCGATCCGCTCGCATATGAACCTTATTATTGTCATCTATGACAATTGCATATTTTTTATTGAAGCGAACTTCAAACCCGTGATCTGTAATCTTCGCAACTGATAATAAATTGGTTCGTAGATCCGACACGTAGAACACTTTTTTAATATCAACATGGCGCTTTTCGCTGCCTGTGTCTACCATAATACTGACTTTTCCTGAGCCGCTAATTTTTGTAGTTTTACCATTAGCCAAATTCAAGTCTGTATCAACTCGAGTAAAATCTTTAATCAATTGTTTGTTGTTACACATATGTCCCGTACATCCACTGTCAATACACCATACAGGAGCTCTCTGCTCGGCTATCATCACCTCTTTGGTGGTACTTACTAACATATTTGTCTTGTGCTCATCATCACTATTACATTCTGCTTTATGTGAGCTTTGTTTAAGCTTACTCACGTTTTTAGTTCTGCACTCTCTCGCCATATGCCCAAGACGACCGCAACGATAGCACTCAATGTTTTTATTTGTGTGCTGTTCGAAGTTCTTCTTCGGGTTGGCATTTGATTTAATGTTGATACGCTTGACGAACATAGCCCTCTGGTCTATTATCTTACTCTTCCGACCTTCATAATCCTCGATAATCTTCACTTTCAGTACATCAGTTGATGGTAAATCATCACGCGATTCCATTGCTGTTCGAAACATTGAGAACGAATCCGGTAAACTATAAAGTAATAAAATAGCAAGCAACTCATCTATCACTATCAATCCGATTTCTTTAAGCTTTTTAACACAGTCGAAAAAATCAGAAATATGTTTTCGTATGTCTCCATCTTCTGGCATACGGTTTAATACAAGTCTCTTTAGTAATGACGCTTTTCGCGCTGGCCCGCTTGACTCATACATAGATTTCAACTTGTCCCATATTGCTTTAGAGGAGTCTAAACCATCCAGTGCAATTAACTCGCTCGGACTGACAGCTAATAATATGTCCGATTCGGCTTTTCCGTCCATTTTATTCCATTCAGAATATTTAGAATCTGAATGTATTGGTTTAGGTATTTTTCCTGATACGTATTCCCACAAATCATTCTTCTTCAGAATAGCTCGCATGTGAATCTTCCAGGTGTCATAGTTATCACCCGTAAGTCGATCAATCTTAATATTAGAAGTCATTTTGTAGTTTCTTCAACTTCAAAAAATCAGGAAATAATTGACACAACGGATTACGCCTATTAAAACAATTAATCGTTAAATCATTTCTATTTCACTTTCTGCAAACGTCCTGGGCCCATAACCTGTTAGGACGTGCATAATTAGAAACAATTTAGTAGTTCAATCGTATTTTATAATTTTCAAATTAACATTATATTCTGACATATATCAGTTCGCACAGACTAATCATAGATAAGTTTGCTCATCGAACTTTACCTTATTAACAAAGATTTTGTTTATTTAGCCGTTATAAACTTGAATCAAAAAAATTTATTTGATTTATAGTTTCCTTTATGTAATCAGTTAAATGTACTGACTGTATTTATTATACTATTCAAACTATATGTTTGTACGTATACTTAACTTACATAATATAATATATATCAGGTTACCTATCCAGTGGGACAAATAAATTAACTAAACGTCAAAGATTAAAAACAATTTTTGTCTTCATGCTTAGAAAAAATAATATAGTATTTTGTTCGATTTTTGCGAGTCATCATTCGCATTATAACTTACCACAATATTCATACGTCGACAAATAACATGTTTTGATCGGAAGCAATTACAAATACAAAGTGTAGTAAACGTCACATGAGAAAAAAAAAACATGTAAGTAATTTTAATAAAAAAACGTAAGGAATTTGAAAATCATCTACTATTTCCTAAATTTCCATAGTTTATATTATACAAAACGTATGGTCACAGTATTGTCGGGTGGTATGCAAACGTAGTAGTCCCGCGAGTCGTACAATTTATGGCGAGCATTCCGCTGAATTTTCTTTTGTTTTTTTTGAAAAGTAACGCTTTTCCCTACCCTTTGTATACATACATACATACAAGTAAATGGGGTTCCATTCTGTTGTTGCGCTTAAAGGTGGCCAGATAAACGTTTACAGACGTTCTTGTGTCGATGTGATAGCGATTGTTTTTATACAACAATTGCTTCTCAAAACTTGTGCTTCAAAAAAAAAAGATTATGAGTTCAATTCAAGCGAGTATATTATATTCTATTATAGACAAATACGTCTCGTACAATGATTCATTAGATCTAACATAAACTCCCAACTTTAGATCGAATAGCAAAATAGTTATATTAATTTTGTTCGTACAACTTTTGCTTTAATTTTACCACGAAAAAAGTCGTGTTAAAAATCTAGGTTAACAAGACAAAACTCAGCACCGCGGAAACGAGCCAACAAAACAAATTTACAACAACGAAATTACCTGATATCTCACCGTCTGGGGGCGTCGAGTTTTCGAAATGACTCGCTAAACTAAAACTAAATAAGTGGCCGAAAAATGTTGGCAGCATCGCCCACTCCCGTTTGAGCTTTAATTACAAAACAGGCCCCTCTTCATCTGTCCGAATTTTAAGGTAGCGCGGAGCGGGCTCTGGGGTCGAAATAAACTGGTCGTTGCGAGTGGAAAAACAAGGCGCTTAATCCAAAAACTTTCCTTAATTACGTTCGTACAAAACTAACTCCCTGAACGAATTAAGTGTGAGGTGAAATTGGCCGAAATCCTATATCAGATTATGGATGTGGCCCTCGGGCGGGCTGGATGGAGAGCTTTCGGGTTTGGCCTTTTAAGCTGTGTGGGAAATCCTAGGAAGACAGCTTGGTGAAAGTAGGTACGTTAAAGTGAATATATTTTTAGTGCTTTTTCAATTTACTGCAGCTCTGGGATGGAAGTTGTTTACGGGAGTTATAATACAGTTTAGAAATGCCCTTCTAGCAATAATGTTTTAAAAAAAAAAAATGTTGGATAGATATTTTAAATTTCAAACAAAACAATCGTTCTAATAAGATACTCATAAGAGCCTTGCATTTTCTAAAGCCTTTTGTTTAAAGCTGATATCAGGTCCCCTCGTAATTCAACTTTTTTAAATGACTATGATTTGCTTTTGTTTACAGATTAATGTGTAGTAAATTTACATTTACACAGTCAAGTTACGCATGAAATATTTTTATGCAAAAGTAGACAGAAGTTAGCACAGTATTCAGATGTCGACGCATAAAAACTGTAAAAGGAAAACTGTAAAGTCTTCGATATTTCGACGTAAACAACTTAAAATTAAAATTAAACTGTAAAAGTGGTTTTAACCATACGGTACAATCGTTGATTCGCAATACAATTGGGCTTTGCACGTATTTTTTAATATGCTTTTCGTAATATAAATAATAATATTAAATAAATAAATAACTGAGTTTAAACCAGGCACAGTATCACCCAACCACAAATTAGAGTTCCCTGTGTTATTGTTGAGACTGACAAACGTACTTATATACGTTTAAATGTATAGGTATGTGGGAATCGAACCCACGACCCTTGACGCAAGAGTCAGGGTCGCTAACTATAGCACCATCGAATCAGTTATAACTCAGAACGTCATTTTTCAGCTAAAATAATACTGAATTAATTTAAACAATAAAAAAATCAAGTTGCACGTAAATATTTCTGTTGGATGAATGATTGAATGATGATAAAAGCTATTAGGTATGGAAGTCACTACCCCGGTTACTGCCTCTATTTCTAATTTAGTAGCAATTACATTTCATTTCTTATCTAACTTCCTCTATTCCCGTTAACTTATCTTAAAGCTAATATGACGGGATATTTGAAGAACATTGCGCGAACACTATTTTAAAAGCCTTAACATTTTTAGCGTTGGCACAATGATCGAAATGTGATCAAAATCACTGACGATTCATGTTATTACATTTAATCTATTGTTTTGTTATTGTAAGAACTGAATAGCCCGTTTCGCTGGCCGATCTCTGATCTGATCGCTACCAACCCTCACAGCAATAAACGCTAGGCCAATCTGAAAAAAAATTACTATATCCTGAAAACTTCATTGAAATCTGTCCAGCTGTTTTAGAGTCACACATACACACATCGACTTTAATTAATATATAGATAGATAGATAGATAGATACATTTTAAGAGGGTTCCCAGTTCTTACAGTAATTAATTTGTAAAAAAATACTTAGTGGTAAATCAGGTAGGTTCAGATGGTATGGTGAAAATATATTTTCTCTTGACCATTTTGCAGGTTGGATATAGATTTACAAATTTGTATGGCCTTACTTACTGTGAACTTGTTATATTTGAAGAACAATGAATGGCTACGTTGCTTTGTCCGATTCCGTCAAGTTATTAAAAGCAGTTTGTTTGATATTCTGACGTCGATATAACAACTATAGGTGGCTTTTAGGTAGCCTAATGGTGCTTTAAGAGCCTAAAACAATATGTGCCATTACAGACCATCTGTTTATTTTCGCTAATTTAAGTCAAGTCAAGTCCCAAATACTCCGCGTGCCCCCTAGGCGCGGATACCTCGAAGGAGGTTTGGCCGCCTGCTCGGAAAGAAAAGTTAATAATTTAAGTGGACAATGAGTGCTATTGGATGTTCAAATATATGATGACTTAATCATATTTGTATACTTTAATAAACATGGTTTTTTTTTTACATAATAATATGCGTTTACTTGTAGCACATAAAATTTAGGAAAAAGAAAGTGTGCATTCATTTTTTATCCAACAGAAAATTGTACAGGGTGACTAATTAAAAACTTCCCTCCACTTGTAAGAAGTTCAATTAAAAAGAAGAAAAAAATATATATAGACGAGTTGTCAGAATGAAAATCTTTTCGACGGTTCATTTTACGAACATTTTTATGACGTTTAGAGTTGATTCTCACTGGAGCTGTGAAATGCTGCAGGCTATTTAGTGGCGTTTTTTTCTCTTAAATTTAATTCTTTACTACAAAAATCTTATGCATTGTTGGTAATATAAACATATCCAGATTTCATTATGTAATTAAACTTAGCAGTCTTATGGGCCGGCCCACGACTGCGCATACTTCAGGGTTTGTTGACTTTTTTGTTTCATATGCCATAGATAATACACATAAATGAATTAGTAATAGATGAGCAATTCAAGGACTCAACAAAAATGTTTACGGGCGTCGGCTACTAGATGGCTTCGTTTCAATTAGTTTCTCATTGCTCCTGTAGATGGCAGAAGCATATTACCTATCCTATGTTTTATTTTTAATGAAGGATTTTGTAATTTTTTTATAACAAATAAAGACTTGTATGTTTTTTTTTCTTTGTTTAGCTATGCAATAATTAAATGACTTAACTTTACCAACATATATGTTTAGGGGCATTCGCTACAAGATGCCACTAGTTATGCATACAAACAAATATTTGTCTTAGAGTATCGCAGTTTCAGAGCCCTGTCATATTCGAGTGAACGGGGCCACGGCACACCATATGTTAGGTCGTTTTGGAGCCCATGGAGATTCGGCCATTTATCTCACCAGATGATGTTCCATCTTTTAGACCGATTGAATACTTTATTTAGCGTATCATATAATAATATGTATGTATGTCAGTGCAGCACTACTATTTACTTAACTATGATTAGTTAAAGGTAACTGTTGAAAGACTAACCTCTAGAACAAACTACCCCCACTGTTCTACTTTAAACACGAGTTGCTATTGTCGCACAACACATTCCGGTTTGAGCAGCCGAACGATGTGGAGCTCTCTGTTATTATTGTTGTACACGTGAAATTCTATAAACGGAATTATTTGGAAAAGTAAGTTTTACTGTCACTGTGGAAGGCAATGATAACAACGAAGAGAAGGACGTCATCATTTTTAAAAACAACGCCGTCACCAGGCGCTCCATCCTATATAATTATTATATGTATATTGATTACTGACAAAGTGGAAGGAAAATATCGCTGGGGCGCAGTCGAATGCATTGGTCTGACCAGTTTCGCACTGCCCTTCATTCCACCGTCTACGATGCTCTCTGAATAGTCGAAGACAGGATGTGATAGCACAACTTCGTGCAGACCAAAGCCATCGATGGAGGTGGTCACGACCCTCAAACAAAAGGCGCGCCATCGCAGCAGGGATATCGGAGAATGTCATCATAAATCATAATGAATATAGACAGCTGTTTAAATAAAGTATTTTGACATTTATAAATATTTTGACAATAGATTAAATGAAAAAAAAAAAAAGTTCAATTGGCGCTAAATTACTCAGAACCATTAATTATAATCTTTGTCTGGTTTGTAGATCTCATAGCATTGAATTAATTAAATACCTGAACACATTGTTGTTTATGGATGCCCATAATACACATTGAAGATAAGAAGCTATCCTCTCTTAAGCCCACAAAATTAATGGTGGAATGAATTATTAGTACCTACATTATTTAATGTTAAGTATTAACGCCTGCAGATAGGAATAGTAGACGCCGCGTAAAATAAAGCTTGTCAGTTGGGAGCCGTTAAAATTTTCCTGCTTCGTCTCAGCTATGAGGCACGGACTAATTAATTTTTTTAAAGCCTCAAATTAGGTAGGGAACGATGTTCGTTCGTGCGAAAATTGTCGAATTTATGCTCGGTTTCATTACTTTGGGCTTTTTAATCAGTTTTTTTTTTTTTCGTAATGCCGAAATGTTTATGATATTGGATTAAGAAATTGAATGGTTCTTTGGTTGAGTATATAAATGAAATTTTAAAATTTCCGCTCAATAAATAAATAACTCTACTGGTTTCTCTTCTTGTCCATATTCCGTTCCACATTGAAATATTTAAACATCATTTGCGAAAGTTATCGGCACAGATGATTTTCTATACACATTCATTGCATTTACACATGTTTTTTTTCAATTCATTATTTTATAGTCAATCCTAAAAAAAAATTAGGTTTAATGATTATAGCTTTTCATATATGTATATATACACTGAGCATATAGCAGGCCTTTTATATCAGGACATATTACTTTCACTGCATACAACATGACTTACGTTTTATTCAAGATCAGTGAAGTGTAGATAACAACAAAATCTAGTAAATATCGACAGATTCCTCAAGGTCGATAGATGAGCCTACGGGACATTTGGTAAGATGTCACCGTTTGTCCGACATGGACAATAACCATGCCGGCGTAGTTACGTGCACTTACTGCGAAGGATTCCTTGAAAATCCATTCGAGGAAGAATATGAAACGAATGCATTAAGAGTCTTATCGTTTAAGCCATGAAGACTTCAAAATCCTTTAGTTCACTCCTCGTGGAACACGGACACGATACAAAATACAGAGGTAACCCAACTCCTCAGACCCAGAGGTTCCCAGCAATCCCTGAGGTGAAGTTTATCACTAGTCTAAACGGCCTTCATACGAGTTAAATTGAACAACCTGGTACTTCAAGGTCTCGGCCTGGAGGTGCAGGCTTCTGTACTTTATAGACCTATAGTTTCACCTGGGTTGGAATAGTGTTTCGTTACTGTAAGAACCAATTTCGTTACACCTTCCAGAAGATACTGAACCTCATCTGAAACCTGATGTATATTTAAAGAAATCTAATATTTTAAAAAAATATTCTAATATTTAAAAAAAAACATGCCCGCTAAGTTTCTTGCCACTTCTTCTCAGGACGGAGCCTAGTTTTTGTGAATTGGCGGTAATTCTTTTTGACGTTTAACAAGTCGTGTATACTTTCATTTATGTTGAAAAAAAAAATTATTTGATTTGATTTTATTTGAACCATGTGAAAATTAAAAATACCAATACTCACGGAAAGTTCCGCGGATATAATCACAACTATCGCTCACGTGCCATTTAGGTAAAATGTGTAATTTAAGAATTGGAATTTTGTTTAAAAAATAAAACGGTTTTCTTAGTTTTATTAAGTCAAAACAAAGTACCGTGGCGCGAAGTAGGCAAAGTTCTGAAATCACTGGAAAGCTCGCTTTAGTATTCACATGAACCAAAAAAACCGGTAATAGGGAAGGTCGTGAAAGTTTTATGACCGTAGGGCCGGAGGCTGGGCGCGGTCGATAGACTCCAGAACTGCGATTTAAAGACTAGATTCTCTGAATGAATCATTTCTGTTACTACACTATTTGATGTCAAATAAAAACTATTTCTAATAAATTCTAACTATTAATATTCCTCACTGTCGCAATTGGCTGTGGCAATGGCTGCCCTGGTTAAAGCACTAAATGGTTTTTTCCCGCTCATTTCGGTTTTAATTTAACTTGCTTTTATGGGCTTGGTATGTGCATATGATGATTGTTTGTATGTAATGAAATCTTTGTGCATTTTTACCGACTTTAATAGGTACCGCTTAACTTGAAAATTAGCATCAAGAACCGATGACAGTACAACCATTTCATAACTTCATTTGAATATCGAAGAGGTAGAAACGAAATCTAATATCCCAATCATGGCTGAAAGATTTAAAAAAAAAAAAATTAATTGTTACTTCGATTTGATATTTAAACGTGTTATGTTGGTTTTTAAACTACATATTTTATTATTTCTCGATCCATGTTCATGCTAACTGTTATTTTTTTGTTCCATAAAAGGTAATAAATGAGGTAATAAAAGTAATAAATAGACCGTAATAAGATTAACATTTATTCAGAAATAAAAATCTACAAACGTTTTTTAATTTAATTATAGATAAAGAAAACTGTATTGATCTAATGATATTCATATTCCATCAAAAAAATGCACCAAAATTCGCTTTGCAGAAAAATAATAGTGCTGTCAATATGGACACAATGCTTTTATTTCTAAAATTGGATTACTAGTCAATTTCCGTTAATTCAATACACGTTTTATTCTTTATTTAATAATATTATTCATGACGAGTTTCGGTTTTAATAATAAATGATCGTGTCAAGTACGCGATTGATCTATCGATGTAACAGCTCCGTTAAGTTCATCACTAATTGTTTGTGAAACTAAAGACTGTCGATATTGTAAAGGACAACTAGTACTAATAAAAGTATCTACAACTCTTTTTAAAGCAACCATATTATTTGTTGTTACCTTTAGTAGACGAAGTAAATAAGTATTTTTGTTATTTAATTTGTTTACTAAGAAAATGTGAAAAAAATAATTATAAATAATGTTGGATTATTTAAGGTATAGGTTAATTCTGTTAATGTTTAAAATATTAGAGCTTCCATTGTTTTAGTAAGAAAGTTTATTTTTGCCACTAACTCATTAGAACTATTAATGTTAAGTATCTATTAATTATTTTTTGTGTTATTATGGTTATAATGGCAAACCTTGAGGGAGCCGTATGTCCAGCAGTGGACGTGAGCGGACTGAAAAAAAAATAGTCTTGATATAAATAAATAAACAAACACATTAAAAAAAAAGATCTTCATCTCAATCTTTACTGGTGGTAGGACCTCTTGTTATTCCGCACGGGTAGGTACCATCACCCTGCATATTTCTGCCGTGGAGCAGTAATGCGTTTCGGTTTGAAGGTTGGGGCGGCAGCCGTTGTAACTATACTAAGAGCTTGGAGCTTATATCTCAAGGTGAGTGGTGCATTTACGTTGATTAGATGTCTATGGGCTCCAGTAACCACTTAACACCAGGTGGGCTGTGAGCTCGTCCACCCACTTAAGTAATAAAAATAAAATGAACACAGTCGTACTTAGGTTTTGCTGTGTATCAGCTAACACGTAACAAATAGAGCGTGAATTTATCATACTTTAAAGACCTATCATCGATCATGGCGTCCTAACGTAAACAAAAGGAAATATCAAATGAAAATCGGTTTAGCCAACTAAGTGGCATACCAGGTACTGGAAGCCGGGTTCTATAAATAAATCAATTGTAACCGCTTGGGGCGTCCACCACGCCTGGGGAACCTTAAATCTGACTTGGGAGCCAGTAAATCATTATTATTGTTAAATACATTGCGTTTCGGCCACTACACATCGTGAAATATGGCCAGTTTATCATTGTAATGTCAATGTAATTTTATTTCTTAACTCGAGTTTATATACACAACAAAATATAGAACCTACATATCTATATGTGTAGTAAGCCATTTTCGAACTAACTGTCTTAAGGCTATTCTACTACTTAACTAGGTACTGTAGCTATGTTTTACTATTTTGAGACGCTTCGTATACTTCAAAGAGGTTTGCAACTATTTACACATAAAAACTTGGATTTTATAACGAGTTAAAAAATATAATTCTATTAACTACGATACATCTCACGCACACAACTGTATTGGAAGAACGTTAAACCTGTAGACAATATTACAACTGTAGCCAGTATTGATGCATTCACTTTAGCTACCACAGAGACTGTCGAGCAGAATTAATACCTAACAAAAATATGTTTTGCCAGGCTCCAATCCAAATGTTGTATGTTCTATTTAATTATTCAATAGTGAACAAAACAATAACGTATCATTAAGATTTTCTTCTTCAACCCGTCTCGACCCAATGCGGAGTGTAGGTGTCTTCGAATGCACCATATTCTTTTCGGTATCTGTACTGGGGAATGAAGACCTTTTTTTTGTTATTTCTGCACGATGGTTACGATTAAGATTAATTCTAGCCAAAAAAAAATGCGCAAATAATGGCAAAAAGGAGACACGCGTCGAGCTATGAATCTTACGTACAGCAATTTTTACATGTAGCAAACAGAAATATATTGGCTACTATTCCCGCTGAGGCAGCTTCATGCTTTTAGGCGGTTGGATATGCAAGATACCCAAATTTAGCTGTAAATATTTGTGTAATTATAAACAGTAGTGGTCGCCCAATAGTCGAAGTTCGATCATAATTATTAAATTAAATTATAAGTTTGAACATTTTTATGGTTCTATTGTCAAATACTTTACTTCTATAATCACAAATTGCGCCAAGGCCTATAGAGAAGTAATATTAAAGACAAACAATATTAATATCTATTCTCAATTGGACCAAAGACTTTAACAATAAACAAAAGGGCATGTATGCGCGTTTTTGTGTGTTAAATATATGATGGTAGTGTGTGTAATTTTTTTTTATTGATATGATGTATTTTTTATGTATAATTATAAAAAAATATTACCATTCTGCACTCGTTCCCTACATTCTCTATAAGTGTGGGAAATTTCATACTCCTCCGTCCGCGCAATTTTCATAAAAAGGGGCACAAAGTTTTTACTTCACGTGTATTAATGTACAATAGATTAAACGAAAATCGTACGATTTAAGTGAATCAAATGGTAATACTCGTTGTATTATTCATTACGCTATAAAGCGGTCCCAAATGGGGTACTGCCGTTACTTACAGCTCGCCTTTCCGAACGATTTAATATATTTAAAACTGACACACAGGGATGTTGTCTAAGTTTTAAAGAGGTACGTAAATTAATTGAAGTCGTTAGAAAATATTTAGCACTTGTTGTGTCGCCAAAAAACGTAAAAAGCGAAGAATACATTACGTCTTTACATATAAAGTGGCAGTTAAGTATACAATAGAAAGTTAAAATAAATATATACCGAAATATGGCCATACGATATCGATGCATCTCTGGTAATTTTTCAATTATTTAATTATAATAATTTTTATTTTTTATTGCTCAGATTTTTTGACAAGCTCACGGCCCACCTAGTGTTAAGGGGTCACCATGGTGCCCATAGACATCAACAACTTAAACGCCGCTGCTCACCTTGAGACTGAGTTCTAAGATCTCTGTTTTTAATGTAAAATGGCTACCCTATCCTCCAAATCGGAATGCATTACTGCTTCTTGGCTGAAATAGTCAGGGTGCTGATAATAGCCACTGCAGGCTTACAAGACGTGCCACCGCCAGTAATTACGAAAATTATAATTTTGCACATATAAGTATAATAACGCAAAACTACCAAGTCTAGCTCTGTGGTAAAGACCATAGGTTGCGTCGTATGAGGTCGAGGGTTGTTGTATACGAGCAGTGGGGAGGAGCTATTAACCAAGGTTAGTTAGAGATTCTCTAGCAATGTGGCCAGTTTCTCTAGCACAGGTTCACATGCCATGCTCGTGCCATTTGATAAGTAAGTTATTACTTGGGGTATTCATCATCATCATTGTCATCAGCCTATAGCAGTTCACATGGGCCTCTATTGCTTAAATTGCACGTCACTGAGCAAGATTCTCGGCTTCTCTCATCCAGCTTTGGGCATTGCGTAGTTGCTAAGCTAGGGTCTAACCAACATCCGCGTGTCTGGTTGTAGTGTTGACCGCGGTAACCCCCCTACTCTGACCGGGTTTTTACCCCGGACGGAGATCGGACGTCGGGTGTAAGAGTGCAGGGGAGTCGTTTAGTGGGTGGGCCCTAAAATTCCTTGGGCCCGCGGTCTGCTCTCAACACCTGCAGATCGTTGAGTTTCACATACCCAGCGAGCCCCCTAGGCGCGGGGACCTCGTAGGAGGTTCGGCCCCCGCCCCGAAAAAAAATTGGGTCTAACCAGCATGATGACAATTTAGCATTATCAACATTAATTCATTTTTCATCGCAAGTGATAAAAACGAGGCTCAAAATCACTTCGTTTCCGTATCTGTGTGGTTAGTGCGAGTTTTTTAAAGTTCTCGATCGCGTAAAAGTTACCTCAATTTTGTATGGAATTGGAACGTTTGCCTACGTTTGCCGCTAGGGGCGCTGTTCCAACTGCATACAAATCTGAGTTCACTTTTACGCTATCGAGAACGTTAAAAACTAATACTAAGCACACTGTTAACTTGCATACCTTAACGCGTTCGTCGCACTGGTCTTCCTCCCGACGTACTAACGGTGCTTTTAGGTACCTCCAGCACCGGTCATCGATCTCGTCGAACCCGTCGCTTGCGACTAAGGGCTCGACGAGTAAATTAACCCTCAGAAACAGCCTAATGAGTTTCTCGCCGGATCTTCTCAGTGGGTCGCGATTCCGATCCGGTGGTAGATTCTGCGAAGCACGGCTCTTGCTAGGGTTCGTGTTAGCAACGTCATCAGGTTTGAGCCCCGTGAGCTCACCTACTAGTTACGCTGAAATAGTCCCTCAAGGCTATCAGCTTAGGTAGGAAAAAAAAAAAACGCACTGGCGATCGTTCAGTTTGTGCGGCACCCACTTATCAAGTTTGTTTGTCTTGCCAATTAGACGCAAATGGACCAAAATTTTATTTGATGCTAACGTTGAAAGCTGCTGCAAACTCAGCGGTAGATTGAGTGTCGCCAGCTTCCATTACCACCTTTAATTCGTCGTTGTTGACTTGATTTTGGGCGGACCACGGCGTTCATTTTTAGACTCCGTGTCGGAAACGTTCAATAAACAAGTCGTGCATCGGTTTGTAGTGTTCGCTCCGTACACGTCGTTAATATTGTGAGCCATTGATGTATAAATTTTTATAGGTTATCGTTTTTATATATCAATGGCTAAAGCGACGGAACTCCTATTCCATAATTACTTGTATTTATTACATGAAAAATATACTAATGTAGTGAAAACAAAACACTAATTAACAAAAAAACGGATTGTGTGGTTTTATGAAACCACGGTAAAAGTGAAACTTATTTTCACATTATAGACATTTAACTCTGATAAACAACATTTACATTAAACACTGACAAAAACAAACAAAATAGCGTGGAGCACTGGCACAAATGAGTAATTGTCTATACACTACACGGTCAGCTGCTGCGAACTATAGGCGCCGCCATATTGGCCTTGGCTGCTCTCACGAGCGCGTTTCACTTTATCCCTACTCCGTGGCCGGCCGTCACGCGACATGCAACACACAGACGGAAAAGTTTGAAACAATGTAATAAAAAAAGTTTCACTTTATATGACAATTATGACTGATTTTGAAAGTTGAATTCCACATTTAAAATAAAATTGAATTGAATTTATTATTGCCAGTCATTCATAAATTACGTTTCAAATGGTCATGATTGTATTATTTTGACACTTATTATTCTTTTATTAAAAAATAATTCAGAATAATATAGTAAATCGCAACGAAAACTACCCACGCGCATTCTATCACGCTTTGAAGACTACCATTACCGTAATAAAATGAACAGTTTTATTAGATAGACTCAATCTAAAGAAGCTAGTGCTTAAGTTGTCGTAAAGGATAATCTTAGAAAGTGCATTACTTTGTTTCAAATTTAAATTAAACATCAAGGCTACGTAAATGAAATAAAATTCATTATACAGTAACACTCGCAGCTTACAATTTCCCTTTGACGTATGACTTAAGTTTATTAGTATATTTTGTTTAGAGCGTGGACTGCATTTTTGTGTGCTAGCTTCAATAAAAAGTAGATTCAGAGCGAAGGATTTTTATTTCTTGATGTACAACACGTGCACGTCTGTCCAGAATTTTCGTGCAACTAACTGCAACTAACTGTGTTGCCATACTTATTAGTGTGTTCCCGTATTTAAAAACAATCATATGACATTTTATGTTTAGGATTGCCCTAAACACCTTTTTGATATGGTATGACGTTAAATATATCATTTCGCTTAGAGAATCGATGGGATTTAATAAAAATCTAATCGCCTTTATATCCTTTCTTCTTCTTCTATATCGTTCACTACTGAGGGTTGCGACCACATGTGACGTTCCTCCACTGTGTTCATTCGATCGTGGGTGGCATGGACCGCATGGTACAGACTACCACCAACGGTTATTTTATTCTTATTATTTTATCTCCTTACCTGATCTGGTATTTTTACAGTTGTGTCCAAGCAGTCGAGCTTAGGGTATACTTGATGTTGAGCTGTCTGATTGCTATCGAAGCCAATAGACAACAGACCGTGAGTCCACCTTGAGACGTATTAACCGGATACCGGATTAACCGATTAACATAGCGGATTAACGCCTATGCTTCAGACTTAAACTTGTAAGTTTAACTGATAGTAGGGCGATTTGCGCCTCCATAACCCATAACGACCTCGAAGTGGACAAGCTTTGAAATATGAAACAGCTTTTATCTAATACAATTAAGACTTCGAACTCATGTTTGAAGGCGGATGGCGACATTCAAGCTATGATGTTTATAAGCTCCGATAACCACTTAACACCAGATAAATAAGCGGTTAAAAAGTACCACGTTATTGTTCTATGACCGAAACATATAGGGCCATAGCGCCAGCCCGTGCATGCTCTTAGAATACCATCACTCAGAATAAAAACGTGTGGCACTCGGGAACTGCCGCGGTAAAGCTATTGCATAGATTTTTTATTAGCTTGTGCAATTATAAATATTAAAACAATAATAAAATAAGACTACGTTATATTTATAAACATTAACAAAAGCGAACTGTCCCCTTCACACTCATAAGCTAGACCGCGCGAAAGAGAGGTGGGGAGATTTTCATGATGCGCATGCGGTGCGACGTCACGCCGCGCGCTTATTCACAAACACTACACAAGCGCAACGTGCGAATGTGTTGAACATGAGCTACATAGTAGGCGGAGTGGGGGTGTTAGGTTTTATTTTCGTTACGGAATTTCTTAATTCGGTTGCCACGCTCAAAGCGCGCGACGAAAGCTATGCAATAGCTTAAAAACTACGATCCAAGAACTATTGGGTACGTGACAATTTTCAGGCCGCAGCAAATCCAACTGAAAAACAGCTATGCCTTTAAAATCGCTTAAAAATGTATTCAGCTTAAATATTGTCGGGTGATGATAGACTATTTGGTTTAAGCGAAATTTCGCTTAATACGCGACGTTTATCTTTGCAATCACAAGCCACATTTTATTTGGCATTAGTATCAACAATTTGATGCTTTTAATTGAACTTCCTATATTTTTACCCCATTCAAACAGCTGAAGATGTTTTTTGTGATGATATTTTTTCTAAAATTTTAAACTTTAAATGACTCTCCTGTAAAGTTGCAAAAATGTCACTTAAATCAAACCAATCCTTTCACCCCTCGAGTACATTTTTACCCACATACACGCGATCGGGACCACATAGCCCGAGGCCAAATTGGTTGCCATTAGCAAACTCAATCAAATCAAACAATTGGTACATCCAATTAGAACACTGAGCTAACATCCAAGATTAGTCAAATATTGTTTGTGTGGTACAATGCAAGCCTCCGCATCCGATATTAGGGAGCCGATCGACCCCAACTTGTTTAAACAGTACCGGCTTCGTCTAAGGAAGTATTTATACACGTTGTGTTCATGAAAAAAAAAAACTTAAGTAAAGAGGTTTTATTTGAAAATTGAAATAGGTTTTATTGATTTCTAATTTATTTATTAAGTTTACATGGAAAATTTTTATGATCTCATTTATTGTCTATGGCATAATATGGATGTCAATCATATGAAAGGCGGAAGAATCAATGAAGTATGAAACCTAAGAATGCGTTAGGTAATTATCATTGGGAATATTAGGATTATTTCTGTGATTGAATCTATTTTTGTACCTTTAATTATATTTAGTTGAGTAAGTTTTATAAGTGTTTTAAACTTTACTACCAATAATTACATAAATTCTATTATTTGCTGATTTTCTTTTATTAGAACTAAGTAATAAAATTGTTGCATTGGCGTTCTGTGTTGATGCGTGCGCTACATTTTCTACTTAATCTTGATGTCTTGAAGTTCTTCGAAGCTATTGAAAGCGTGTTAAAACTGAAAAAGTAATTATACGGAGATGTTAATTAATATATCAATATAATAATTTGCATAATGTGAACACTAGGAACAAACATAGGCTTGCGTTGCCGGCGGCTCGAATTAAGAAAATAAGCAACTCTTTCAGGGGGCTGGGTGTACAACTTTTCAACAAGATCCCACAAAACGTTCAACTACTACCTGTTCATAGATTTAAGAAAACTGTCAAGGAACGTTTGTGCAACAAGGCATATTATAAAGTTAAGGATTTTTTACTAGATGGCACTACGTGGGAATGAGGCGTTCGCTCCTGGCCTTTTCATTTTTCATTATTATTATTATTTATTTGAATTGTATTTTTTTGACTTGTTTTTTCGTATACTGTAATATGTTTTCTTGTTTAAAAAAAAAAAAAAGAAAATAGTTGAGAAAATACAAAAAAAAAAAAAAAAGCCCGCTGAGTTTGTTTCGCCGGTTCTTCTCAGGACTGTGGCTTTTTTTGGAACCGGTGGTAGAGTTAGCATTTTCTTTTACATTTTGACATTCAACAAGTGTGTTTTTGATGGCATCCAAGTTGAAATAAATGATTTTGAATTTGAATTTGAATTTGAATTAAATCACTTCATTAACAACATCAATTTTTTTTAATTCTTCACGTAAAACTAAATATTACATCCTATGTATTATATACTATTACATATTACCAAAACCTTGGTGACGGTCTACCTATCGATAATTTTATAAACAAACTCCGATACTATCTCCATAATAACTCCATAATAAGGAATAAAATATATCTCCTGTTAAATTATCTGGAAAGATTTGTTGCCAACTCTAACGTACGGATCCAAAGTTTTTGTCCTGTTACGCGCTGGCGTTCAGAATAAATAAAGGCTCTTCACCGAAATATGTACTAATATATTTATTAATGATTTAGTATAATATTATTACAATAGAGGATGGTTTTTTTTTTATAACGCCATCTTGTTGTGTCTTTAAAGCGGTTAGTTGCCCTCAATTAAGAAAAATAGTATTATTATTCACCAATAGATGTCGGGAAGAGTTGATTATTGAAAACACGAATAAAACAACATTTTCTGAAAATAAATCGTAGCTAGATCGATTTATCGCCCCCGAAATCCCCTGTATACTAAATTTTATGAAAATCACTGGAGCCGTTTCCGAGATTCAGATTATATATATATATATATACAAGAATTGCTCGTTTAAAGGTATAAGATTAGTATTGTATAGATTACTGTATTATATTAATAGTTAAAACTAAATTTAATTATTACGACAATTAAGGTAGACTTCACTATCACAATTCGCTATTTCGTCTTACCAAGGAGATTCGTCCGTCACTTTGGTTTGAATAGAACTGGTTTCACATCACCTATGTCAGGCACAGTGTTCCAGGATAGTCGAGAATGTTCTAGTTGTGTCGCTATCCGTTTTTGCTCCCGGACAACAAATGGAGTTATTCGGCCTTACCCGTCAAATAGAAACACAGGATTTCTTCACAGGAGGTGGTATGTGTCCATACGAAATTGGCTTCATAGACGTACTTTGATAGATTTCAGGTTTATATTAAATGACAATATCAAGAAGAAAAAAATATATTTGTGAACATGTCAAATCATTCAGTGTAACATTAGCCTAAAAATAGGCTTAAAATACTAATTATGATTTTAAACGATGCTTTTGTTAATATTAGCTTTCATTATCAGTTCCAAGTGAAAATAAAAATAACGTGCTAATAAATATAAATCTTGTTATTTTACATTCGAAATTGTAGTGGGTGTAAAGTGATAGTTCTCGCAGCATAAGTCGGAATAAAACACAACCTTAACATACCTACTCGTGCAAACAATATTCTTTAGCTAACCATCCGGTCACCGTCCTCGTCGAACCCGTCGCTTGCGACGAAGGACTTGACGAGTGAATTAACCCATAACACAGCCCACTGAGTTTCTCGCCGGATCTTCGCAGTGGGTTGCGTTTTCGATCCGGTGGTAGATTCAGTGACGCACTGCTCTTGCTAGGGCCAGTGTTAGCAACCCTTCCGGTTTGAGCTCCGTGAGCTCACCTACATGTTACGGTAAAGCTGAAATAGCCTCTCAAGGCTCAAGCTAACCAAAATGTACACCGTCGTACTTTGAAAATGACATGCCGCGCGTCAACTGTTCTTAAAATTGAATTACATTGCGTGGATAGCGAAATACATTAAAATTTGCTAAATGTTATATACTTATATATATATGTTAAATTTCGGTGTACTTCTGTGCGGAATGCCCAGATGTAAAACTTATCAAGCGCATTAGACTAATTGGATCAGTCAATAATCATTTTTGAATTCGTTCTTTTTTTTTTTAAATGTAATTTTAATTGAGTATAAGCTCGGTTACAATCGATATGACATTGCGGATTTGTGTACAGTGCAACATTTGCTCGTGTACGATCAATATTTGCGTTGCCCTGTAGAATTAAGAGTGTACAAACACAAAAGTTAAACGCCGACGGCACTTACCCAATCGAATTTTAATACAAACAAAAGCAAATTAATTAGTTTCACATACGAATAGACTTTGATTGTGAAACTCGATTGTGTGTATATTAGAACAATATTTATATATTTACACACTGCATTGTATAGGTACGTTATTTTAAACTGTAACTTCATGCAATTAGAATTGACATAAGCAAAAAAAATATGTTAAAAAAGTTAAGACACTTGTCTCTGATCGTTTGTTCTAGACGACCACGACAGAGTTTTTTTTTTGGCTCTATGGCACAGAGAACGTGTATACAGCCAACTCACATTGAGGTCTAAGTTTTGTATCATACGAATAGAACGCGAATTAACCAAGGATACTTGTCACTGATCGTTTGTTTCTAAACGACCACGACAGAGGCTTTTTTTGGCTCTATGGCACAGGGAACTTAAATACAGCCACCTTGAGACATGTGGTCTAAGTTTTGTATTATACAAATAGAACGCAAATTAACCAATCCACGTGGACCCACAGTTCGCTCTACCGTCAGTTTGAAAATCAATTAAAACACCCACTTCAAGTAGGTCCAATGGAATGGCTTCCACAAGTATTCGCGTGCATCGTGTCGTGCAGTCGGTTACCGGTCTGAGTTAGTGCCGCCTTGGACTATACGTCACACGTCTCCTGGGAAAATACTGACCTGTCCTTAGAACGTAACTTGTTCGGTTTCACAATATTCTATGTTCTCGTTTTGGTCACAGTTTTGTTAATTTCAAAGTTGATCAGTAGTTTATCTCAGTTTTTTTACAAAATTTCTGCTGCCGGACGTTATTATTTTGTACGCTATAGATTAGTTATAGATAAGCAACTCAAGCACTCACCAAAAATTTTTACGGGCGTCGGCCACTAGATGGCTTCACTTCGATTAGTTTCTCATCGCTCCTGTAAATGGTACTGTAATTTTAAAGAAGCATTTTGTAAACATTCAAAAAACACAAATTGATAAAATTTAGTCAATTTGCCTGTAACAAATAAAGACTTGTATGGTTTCTTAATTTTTATTTTCTGTATTTAGATATACAATAATTAAATGCCTTAGCTTTAACAACATATATGTTTAGGGGCATCTGCTACAAGATGTCGCTAGTTACTATACAAAAAAAGATTTGTCTTAAAGTATCGCATATATATCGCATATTCCTGTAATACGCGGTATAAATCTGTTCAATATTGTGACGGCAGTCCCAAATCTATGTTACGTATTCACTGTTTAAGCTACAGTTAAGGTAAGCATTACAATCTTGAGAGTAACGAATTTCCTTCTAAAATCAACAAGTAAACTGCAAGTATATAGCCATACATTATCTTCCCTGCGTATTTAAGGTGCTGAAAATAAATTACAAGACAAGCAAATAACGTTGTAAGTCCGTGTTCGAGCGGTTACCGACTACACATTTTATTGTCGGACAGTCCCGGCTACCCAATTAAATTATCCCACTATCTATCTATTTAGAGACTTCGTACTCGAGAGATTCTTCATCTTACTTTGCTTGTGGAAAGGTCATTTTGTATTAAACATTAACTAGGGGATCTGACAGACGTTGTCTCCTGCACACAGCTCTTTTATCCAGATATAAATTACAAACTTTTTTAAATAAACTGTAACAATACGTACCGTTTTGAAGAGCATTTTATTGATTTTTGTTTTTATTACAATACCGCATTGTGTATCTAAAACATTGTCAAATTCTACTGGAGCACACACAAAAACTACATCAAAATCGGTCTGGCTGCTTAGGAAGAGTTCACTATTAAACACACCGACAAAAGAATTACAGTACCTACCCGACGATAAATACTGCACATCGACCGTGGTTGGCAGAGATGGCAAATGTTAGATTTAGACCAAAAAAATTTAATTTACTGCTGTAATTGATGACATTTAATGCAATGTCATCCACAACTCGAATTGCTTGGAACACACCTGATTATGGCTATATAGCCGATTGCAGACAAACAAAGATAAAAAAAAAAAAAATTAAACTGTCGATACTGAAGTTATTGTTTCATCGGTCCATGAGACATGTGCAAATTTTTAAGTTTATCGGAAGTCTTGATGTGGGCGAAAATGACGTTCAATAATTCCGTGACACACAAACAAACGTATTGATCTGATAAAAGCGTCTCTTAACCATTCGACTGCTTTATAGGTCCCCGTGCCCTACGTGGCGCAGTGAAGTAATTATGTATGTAGATTTCTCTTACTAACGCGTCTGGATTGTGTAACTTTGTCTGCTTTTTAATGTATGTAGAATAGGAATCGCAGCGCATAAAATAAAAAAACTTCCACTGTTCCAAATTCTTCTAATAAAGTAATAAATAATAATTAACACTTTTATTACGTCTTTCTCTATTTTCAACCGTCTTCGCCATTTTCCTTTCCTCTGTCATTCTCTTCTCTCTTTCTTTCGGTTTTCTCTCACGCTCCGTTTCACACTCTTTTCATACGTTCCATTCTTACCAATCCACAAATGTTTTAGTCTTTTAGGTCTCTTAGAAATAGATTCATTCTCAGTATCTTCGAATTCGTTTTTTCCAGAGTCTACTAGATAGTCTAAAGTAATCGTAGCGCCTTAATAACAGAGATCGACATAATTACTTCAGTGCGCCACCGGGAGGCATCGGTGACCTACACAGCAGTCAAAGAGTTAAAAAAGAGATGAAACAGCTATGAAACATATTCACAATATAGAGTTTATCGAGTTGTTAAACACAATCTATAGTTTACCGATTTATTATTTACCCCGGCTTCGCTTAGGAAGTAGCGCATGCGATGTAAAGAATTTTAGGTAATTTTTTTACACATTGGGTTACATTATTGGAGTTTCAGTGAGGATCCCTAATTTTTTTGAAAATATAATAAATATAGCCTATGTCACCCGGAGATAGCGTAGCTTTTCAACAGTGAAAGAATTTTTCAATCGGTTCAGTAGTTTCGGAGCCTATTCAATACAAACAAATAAACAAATCTTTCCTCTTTATAATATTAGTATAGATTACAAAGCTGTGTAAGCTGTCAAAGCAGAAATATTTAGATGACAGAGAACATTACTAAGGATGAATATAATGGATATGTGGACAAACTCAATTCTGAAGATGGCAGTAAAGTTTATTTACGTAACAAGTTTATTTGCTTTTAAGTCCAAACTTTAAACATCACGTATTTTATGTTTTTGTTTCATGAGTTGAAACTTGTCCCTTTTTATTTTCTATTCCCCATAAAGCCCAAAACAACTTAGTTAGGTACAGTGAATTTTATATTTCATAGTGAATTTTATGTTCTGTTGTATTCATATATACATATGTATCGTATTTAAACGAATGACGATATAAAATGTTTTTTTTTTTTATAGAAATTTTGGACAAGCTCTTTTTTTATATTTTCGATATATTATCAAAATTGGAATATTTAAAATGTAATTTATTGCATAGCCAACGCTTCGGATCAACTACCCTTTTGCCATCGGAAATAAGATTTAGGTGTAATCGTATGACAAAAAAGTTGACACTAATATGTTAATAAATGGAGAGGTCTTTGCCTATTTTGATTCGACTGACTTCTTTCCTTGATATAATTCTGAATTCTAAGTTGCGGTAAGGCCGTGATATTGTTCAATTAGCGAGTTAGAATCAGCTCTGGAGTGCGTCAAGTCAAAACGCAGACACGACAC
Source organism: Bombyx mandarina (assembly GCF_030267445.1). Lineage (NCBI taxonomy): Eukaryota > Metazoa > Arthropoda > Insecta > Lepidoptera > Bombycidae > Bombyx > Bombyx mandarina. The sequence continues at coordinate 2,631,495 of NC_143208.1, forward strand.
CTGAAGTGTGCTAGGCTAATGGCGTGGGCGTGTGAATAGCATTAGGTTAGGTTTTTACGTTACTAATATAGATTATAAGTAATACTTATTAATAAAATGTTATGGTTTATTTACTGATTTTTACTGGTGGTAGGACCTCTTGTGAGTCCGCGCGGGTGGGTACCACCACCCTGCCTGTTTCTGCCGTGAAGCAGTAATGCGTTTCGGTTTGAAGGGTGGGGCAGCCGTTGTAACTATACTTGAGACCTTAGAACTTATACCTCAAGGTGGGTGGCGCATTTACGTTGTGGATGTCTATGGGCTCCAGTAACCACTTAACACCAGGTGTGCTGTGAGCTCGTCCACCCATCTAAGCAATAAAAAAAAAACTGAAATAATGATACATAATAATAATAATAATAATAGCCCACGCCGTTATTGGATTTTCTTTCATATTAAGGATACGAAAGCTTATCTATGATTTAGGAAGTTTGATGAAAGATATCTGTGCACAAGTAACACTCTGTAGCCTGAAGCTCTGCGCCGCATTCCTGAAGTAGCATCAGCGGCATTACGGTAAGAGTAATCCCTCAATTATACGGACCAGGCAAACGAAGAATGGCCTGAATACTTGGCACTAAAATTATCTCGATAATACTAATACTGTAAATCTATACTTCTATACTAATATTATAAAGAGGAAAGATTTGTTTGTTTGTATTGAATAGGCTCCGAAACTACTGAACCGATTTGAACAATTCGTTCACGGTTTGGAAGTTTTTTTAATTACGGATTCTTACTAAAGTTCCAATAATGTTAGGAAAATTAGAAAATTAATAATAATATAAAAATTATAAAAAAATAGATAAAAACAAATATTATTTAAATGAAAATAAAGGTTCATTAAAATTAAAAAAAAAAAAAAATATTGCGTGTGCATTATAATTTTTTATTTTGAAATTATTGTTAAAGACCCGAGCGAAGCCGGAGCGGGCCGCTAGTAATAAATAGTTCGAAATGAGGATAAGTTCATCGAACATTGTGTTTAGTTGAATTATTTGGCTGGATGGGAAATACAAGTATTTATCGCTTATCTACATGCTGTTTGTCTGTTGTATGTTTTTTTATTGCCCTTGTAGGCAGACAAGTATACGGCCCACCTGATGGTGAGTGGTTACCGTCGCCCATGGACTTCAGCAATGCCAGGGGCAGAGCCAAGCCGCCGCCTACCGCTAAAATATATGTACAATAAAATACCGCGAGATCTAACCGTAAAATTAATCCTAATTAAACTCATCGAATAATAAGGGGATGATGGAATAAAACAATTATTCATTTTTACTAATATTTCTATTTTCAATTTCTTGTTTATTCATCTTCGAAATAAGATTCTTTCATTTTCTTTATTACGATAATACAATTAATGAATATAAGTTGCCCGTAACTAAAGGCTACTGTAGAATTATCAACGTCTTAATACATTCGTACCAACGTAATGACTAGATCAGATTTTATTTTTCAATAAACATTGTTCTCGCTAGGAAAATTGCTTTGAATTGAAAATGTGTTCATAACAAATTCTTAAACATTTAAAAATCGTAATCATTTTTTGTAATTATTTTTAATTTAATATAACAAGGTATTAATGAAATTCAAACAAATGATTCAATGATTTCGTGTTGAAGAGCAATCTCCCGCAATGCAGCATCTATTTTAATACTACATTTTGGTACAATACACAAAAGTATAAACGAGATTCCAATTGAAGATGTATCATGATCAATTTATTCATTGTTTACTTCTTTTACAATACATATAAATATCCGATCTTGCTATATTGTATGTATCTTAATGTATATTAAACATATGCGTAATTACGCAATCGGAGAAAAAAGTTATGTAATTAACCTATTTACCTGTGTAAATAAATGCAAAAAATTGGAATGCTTTAAATTCTCTGTGTGCTATCATTTCATGAGATTAGATAAATTAATCAAATTCTTATTCTATTTAAGCTGTATTTAAATAAATAAAATGTTCATTTACTAACAGAACAGAGAAAATATTCTAAATTATTCGAATATTATGAAACAGTTATCGATAGAAAATAATTAAATCTCATAACGTTCTGATGATGATTCTAAACTCTAATTATTGCTTCATTCTTATTCTCTTATTATCATCTCAGAAGTTACGAAACCCGAAAAGATCATAACACATCTTTTAACGTAAAATAAATGTAAAACATTTAAATAATACTAGAGATGACTAGATTTCATTAGTGTTGACCATCCTGCCTAACTTCTATATGCAGTGTCTATTAGATTGCTCTGGTCGTAAAAATAATGCGAAACGTTGCAGACACGCAATGATGCGCTCCCGACATCATCTACATACTTATCACGGATTTGTTGAAATATAGATAAATGACCTTTAGTGTGCATGGTGCTGAAAATGTCAGTCCAATTAATGGATGTCCAGAGTGGAACTTTGGAGGGTGAGGAGCACAATCTTACATGCAGGGCCGGATTTAAACTTAATGCCGCTTCTGGGCACCGGGAAAAAAATCCGCCCCAATACTGGAATTTTACCTAAACTTATATTTTATAAATTTTATTTTTCAAAATTATATTAACTAATTTATTGCGGAAACTTTATCATATGTCATATATTCCAAAAACAATTTTTTTTTATTTATTACAATTAATTAATTAATTTTATTCGCAATCTTGATAAGACTAACAAAAAACATTTTTACTTTCAGAATTTTGCCGCCTTAAAAAATTTGCCGCCCTGGGCATTTGTCCCGACTGCCCCAAGTGTAAATCCACCACTGCTTACATGGGGGATAAAATTGAAAACCTGTTCAGCTGTTAGCATCAAATTACAATTAAAAAACCTATCAAAAGAACGCTAACGTAGCAATGATATGAATATAGCAGTTGTAAGCGGGGTGTGGTGTTACTTACTTGAGACCTTGGAACTTATATCTCAAGGTGGGTGTCGCATTTACGTTGTGGATGTCTATGAACTCCAGTACCACTTAACACCAGGTGGGCTGTGAGCTCGTCCAACCACATAAGAAATAAAAAAAAAATTGAAGAAAAAATATATAATGACTTTTGGAGTTTTTTTTTTGACGCCATTTGCTACGGTCTTGTCACCTAATAGGTCATTTTTCTCTTTCTCTAACCTCTCTAAGCTGGAATTCTTTACAATGTTAATTGTAGACAAAGTGCTTAAAACGGAACATATAACTACACGGACTTTATGTTTCTAAACCACCTAAATTCAGATAGGAATCATTAGTACAAGAACACCGTTTAGAAATCATTTTTAATATTAACAAAAACTAAGCAACAAGTTCTAAGTAGATACAGGCTTTACGCTTACGATAGGCTTTATATTTTTTTTCATACAAGAACAGATACAGTCATATTTTTATCTATTATCACTCTTGGGTTTGTTTGGTAACGCTATTGAGTGTCTGCTGATAGTTTTAAATTGTCAAATCAATATTGTAATCGATTTTACAGTTAGACAAAATGGCCGCCGTTTCAATTTCGTTTGACAGTTACTTAACGTTAGTAAAATATTTAATACTAAAATTATCGATGTCTAGATTGCACTTGTTTTTAAACTAATTTTTTTTCCGTTAAATTTATATTTACAAAATATCTTTTAAAAATATTATTTATAAAATTCGCAAAGTTCTTGTTTTTCGTTTTTTTTTTTTTAATTTTCGTTATCTCTTAAGCTGTGGCGTGCACCACATTCATGGATTCATGCAATAAACAGCCAAGTTAATAAAATACTTATTTATTTCCTTTAAATTTCAAAACAACTTTAAACTTGGCAATGATCTTCTAGAAACTTTTTGGCATCAATGAATCTACGAAATTAAAAGCTACAAGCACTTTATGTCTTAATAAAGAATACGTGCTTGTTATCAATACGGTAAAAAGAGCATGAATCCTTCGGCGTTGTACTAATTCCTTTCGATTTAGTAACTATACGTATTTTTAAACCTAGATCCTAAATTTAAAACGAAATGTGTTATATTTACAAATGAGTTTTAAAATACTATTTTAGCTAAACGTCACTAATGACCTTCTTAGACTAAAGTTGTGCCATTTGTAGGTTATGTTAAAATTTTCAAATAAACAGTGTGTAGATTCAACGGTCTTAAAAAAAAAACATTTAATTTTATATACATACATAACAAACAAAAAAGATACACTTACGATTATTTTGTACAGTTTCAATTGAATAATATCAGAACATAACGTCTAACAATAATGTCATCAAACACAATGTAAACATTGCGCAATCGGGACGAGTGTCATGCGTACAGAAACGTTTTTATTTTTATTAGAATTTAGCGAAACACGAAGAGAAATAAGAGCGTGGCTCTGTTCCGCATGACACTATTGCGGGCACGCACAGTGCAACCAGTGTGCTTAGTGCGAGTTTTTTAACGTTCTCGATAGCGTAAAAGTTAACTCATATTTGTATGGAATGGGATCGTTTGTGTACGTTTGCCGCTAGGGGCGCTGTTCCAACTGCATACATAATTGAGTTAACTATTACACTATCGAGAACGTTAAGAAACTCGCACTAAGCACGCTGTAGTCGGAAATATGTGAGGTGTCGAACAGAACCGGGGGCACACCTAATCCGTCCGGTCCGGCTCTTGCGACTCGCAGCGACCGAGTTTCTAACATTAAACACAGAATATTGATTATTTGCAAGGCACATTCTCTTAAAAATCCTGAATTTCAATTTTCATGTACACATACCTATAGTTTAAATGCTCCGAAACGTGAAACACGGCGAGTACGAACTAAACGATGTATGAGAGAGCGACGTCTATCAATCTGTAATGATATGTATATAATCGATATTACGTACCCTGTGTCTCGAAAAACATATGAGAAGTTATAGAACGAGTACAAACAAACATATGCGTCGTCGTATGGGTCGCGGTGAACAGTTTCTACACTAAGGACTAGTTGCGCTTCGACTCGCAGTCGGGAGGATCGAGCGTCGAGGAGAGCAGTCGCAGCCGGCGTCTCAGTACCCGTACCCGGCGCCGGGGTACAGCAGCGCCGCGCTGCCGCCCGCCGGTCAGTGTTGCGCCGCGAACTTCATCCGCTTCTGTTTCTGTCGTTGGTTACAGAACCAAACCCTCACGACGTTCTTTTTGAGGTCCAGCTTCTCTGCGATTGCGGTTATCTTCTCACCGGAAGGCCTCGGCTGGACTGCGAAGTACGCTTCTAGACTTCGTTTCTCCGGTGCCGCTATGGATGTCCTCTTGCGTTTCTTTTCGCCAGCCGGCAGGACGCTGGGCGCGTCCGGGTCCCGTCTCTTGTTCTTGGCCTGTGCTTCCGCTTCCTCGAGCCACGCCTGCAGTATGGGTTTGAGAGCAATCATATTATTATGACTGAGCGTTAGACTTTCGAAGCGACAGATCGTGCTCTGCGAGAGCGCCCCCACTCCCGGCAGTTTCAAATTCGCAAGTGCTTTGCCGACGTCCGCTTGTGTGACGCCGAGTTTGATCCGTCTCTGTTTGAATCGTTCAGCGAAGGCTTCGAGTTCTCGAGGGTCTGTGTCGGTATCGGGATGTAGAGCAGCAGCGGGGTGTCCTAAATGCGCGGGAGGTGCGTGTCCGAGCCCACCAGGATGATGGTGATGGTTCATAACGTGGTTCATTGCGCCATAGCCGTGGAGCTGGTGATGTGGTGGTGCGCCTTCGCCCATCGGCGCCAGTGTGGTCATAGAGGACGATGTCAGCGGATCCAGCATGTCGATCCCTTCCATTCCGTGGTGACCCATCTGAGGAAAGAAAGGCTTCTTGTAATTCGTTTTAATCTTACTGTCAATACTTCAATCATTGAGGATTACGATAGGGTGTCGCCCCGCTCATTATAACCGTGCGCCGAATTAACTCGTGCATTGATGTTAAATCGCTCGTTTCGCGAATAGGGGCGCGACAATAGCGCCGACGATACGAAAACATAAACAATGATCTTTTTACAGATTTGCAGGCATTCTTTATGAGAGCAAACACTTGTGTGCTTCAATAGCGGGGGGAGAGTTTTTGTTGCGCCGTTGATTGGGAGCGAGTGTTCTACCAATATGCTTAACATGTTGACCGGCTTTGTAACGAAAATGAATATTTGAAGTGGCCGACCCGCGCCCATATGGGTGCATTACAAATATTTTGATATATTCCGTCGAGAATTACTTTTGTTACGATTTAACAATGAAAAAATGACGCTCACGCAAATTTATTTCTGTAATAATATTGATAATTTATATTAATAAGCGCCTTACATTGTTTAGCGCCTTTTATTTCTTTCGAATTTATTCTGTATGTTAATGGACTTTGGATATAATATCAGGTGTCCGTCAGCTGACCTGCTTACATAGCAGCAATAAATATATAATGTAAGTGTAAAATTAAATTGAATAGTCGATCTTCATATTTTATGAATATTGTTTTGAATTCGTCGTGGCCCAAAGGATAAGACGTCCGGTGCATTCGTATCTAGCGATGCACCGGTGTTCGAATCCCGCAGGCGGATACCAATTTTTCTAATGAAATACGTGCTTAGCAAATGTTCACGATTGACTTCCACGGTGAAGGAATAACATCGTGTAATAAAAATCAAACCCGCAAAATTATAATTTGCGTAATTACTGGTGGTAGGACCTCTTGTGAGTCCGCACGGGTAGGTACCACCACCCTGCCTATTTCTACCGTGAAGCAGCAATGCGTTTCGCTTTGAAGGACGGGGCAGCCGTTGTAACTATACTGAGACCTTAGAACTATATCTCAAGGTGAGTGACGCATTTACCTTGTAGATGTCTATGGGCTCCAGTGGCCACTTAACACTTAACACCAGGTGGGCTGTGAGCTCGTCCACACATCTAGGCAATAAAAAAAAAACTTTTTTTTTTTTAAATAGTTAAATAGTTAGATCCGTTATTTTTTAAACTAGACTCTCGCTGATCGATGAACAGAGAATTATTTGCCTGAAGTTTCAACAGCGTTTGTAAATTTAAAGGCAATCGAATGAACAACGTGCGATCGCATAAAATACAAACCAACAAACAAAGCCACAAGCATTCAGTTTCAGATACCTTTGTTTTAACTATTTATTTTGTCCGACGATAAAACGGATAAGCTCGTGTCGTGTGGCGCTCGGAACGCTGCGTGACGTCAGCTAATTGTGATATACAACTCTCAAGGGAAGTCAGGCATATGGCCACCGCGACAGTCCTGTTTTCTTGCAAAACTTAATATGTCTTATAGAATAAATGCAATTTCAAATGAACCAATGAAGAGTATCTCACTACGCTGTGGGTATTTGAAACGTCGAATAGGTACCTTTCATAAATAAAACATAAATGCTTAACCGATATCTTCTCTTCCTAAAAAAACTTTCTTGTCTTTTGGTTTCTTGATTATCTATATACTAATATATAAATCTACGGTGGGTTTTACGGATGTTCCGTTATAACTACTGAACCATGCATCCGATTGACTTGAAACTTGGTATCCACGTAGAAAATACATGTACTTAATGGATAGGCTAATATTTATATGAATGTTGGACTCCCTAATAATAATGATAATAAATAATAATGTTAATTTTAAATGCCCAGCGAAGCGGGCGAGTACGGCTAGTCTCTAATAAGCTTAATCGATCCGCGCAGATTTATTCCGAGAAGAATACCTTATAGAAGAAGCGAAAAATAAGTTACGTATTCTATAATAAAAATTGCTGAAAGTACCTAATATTTATAATGTTGTAAAAATAGCGAATCAATAAAACAAACAAGGGATGGGTTAGTAAATAAACGTTTGAAGCATTTTTATATTATTAAAAATAAATTTAAACAATTTGGAATATAAGTTATTTTTTTTTATGTTTAAAAATATATTTTTTACATTATCAATGTATAATTTTAATCTGTATTATGAATGGTTTCGTTCTTATATAATTAACAATTAATATTAGCGAATAAATAAACTAACAAAGGTTCAAATTACAAATTTAACTACCTACGATTTTAATGTCGCAAATTATGTAAGCGTGGACTTTACCGCTTAAAAAAATCTAGTCTTTTTAATTTTTTTATATATTTTCTTTCAAATGATATTTATTTTTATTACAGACTTGTGATCAGAATTCATAATCGCTGAATATTTAATTACGGTTTTCTTCGTGACTTCAAAATTTACAAACAATAAAAGAAATATTGATTTTTAATGATAAAAATAATACATGATTTCAATCTATTATATAGCCTTACATGTGTTAATGAGCTCTTAATATTTATAAACAGATATCAATTAATTATATTGTCTGGCGATTGGATGACGATTTCCAAAATAATTCACTATAATTTTGTGGCACACGCACTAGATCTGCTCTGTTAGCAAATCGCACCCCTCCTGTCCGAGCCTTTGCTCGCCCACCTGTGCTGGTGAAACTGGAATGGCCACTAAGACACCAGCAATACCTCATTCATAAAAAAAACTAGATCTACCCTGAATCGGGACTGGAAGCTCTTTTATTTTATTGTTTAGATGGGTGGACGATTTCACAGCCCACCTGGTGTTAAGTGGTTACTGGAGCCCATAGACATCTACAACGTAAATGCGCCACCCACCTTGAGATATAAATTCTAAGGTCTCAAGTATATCTTATATCTACAACGGCTGCCCTACCTTTTAAACCGAAATGCATTACTGCTTCACGGCATAAATAGGCAGGGTGGCGGTACCTACCCGCGCGGCCCCCAAGAGGTCCTACAACCAGTAATTACGCAAATTATAATTTTGCGTGTTTGATTTTTATTACACGATGTTATTCTTTCACCATGGAGGTCAATCGTGAGCATTTGTTGAGTACTTCATTAGAAAAATTGGTACCCCTCTGAGATTCGAACATCGGTGTATCGCTCAACACGAATGCACCGGACGTCTTATCCTTTAGGCCACGACAACTTAAAAGCTCGTTCAGAAATCTCCAGCTGTCCGAACTGAATATTACCTAAACTCGTCGGAACTAACAATTCTATAAATACATAATTACAGGTACGGAACTGCCGACCGCAGTGGCCCCGCAGGTGCGCCAACAATTTGTTCAGCCGCGTTGCTCCCGCCTGTGGGGTGCGTGCGATGTAGGGCCACTACTACCCTTCGCCGCGTTGTTCTAAGAATAGTTACGTAAGAATATCGATGTCGATTATGCATCTTTTAATAAATTATGACATATATGCAGTTTAAAAAAAAACACGCACACGTACACTCGCCCAAACAGCCAATCGAAATAACAATAATTAATTTCATCGTTTGTTTTTTTTTGTGTCACGTTGATACTGGTTAGGATATTGGCACGAATTTATAAAACTACTAGCTGTACCCGTCCGCTTTGCTGGGCATTTAAAATCAACATTATTATTTATTGTCATTATTATTAGGGAGTCCAACACTCATATTTAGCCTATCCATTAAGTACATGTATTTTCTACATGGATACCAAGTTTCAAGTCAATCGGAATCGGATCGCATAGTTCAGTAGTTATAACGGAAAATCCGTGAAAACTACTATAGTTTTATACATTAGTATAGATTGAATAGTCAAAAGTGTACAAGTTTCCAGTCAATCGGACGTCTCAAAGTTGGTAATAATGACCAAGAAATATCATAAATTTGGTGACACACAAAAAAATAATACATACACATCAAGCTAATGAAGCCATGTTAAAAATATTTGTATATACATATCGACGCTTGTAAGGCAAACGTGACTAAGCGACAATAACTGATTTGTACATAAATGATAGGCAGTAACCATATTCGATGCGCAAAAATATATATATTTCTAGGTCTATTAAAATCATTTCAATCCTACAGCTAGATTCGTTAAAATATAATTTTTTTCAGGTATTTCTCATGTATATTTTAAATTAATTTCAACCTTAAATTAGTCTACTGTAAAGTTCACGCACTGTCGCTTAGTCACTTTTGCCTTTCAAGCGTCGATATGTACATGTGGATGCGGTGATAACTCTACCTAGTGTAATGCTATCATAACAGAGGACTATGTCTGCTGTTTTATCATTAAAACTTGAGACCTTAAATATAGAAATCGACACGAATTACATATCTTGTGTGTTGACAATTAATTAAGAACGGTTAGCTATAACTTTTCGCAATTATTGTATTGTATAAACTGTGTGTACAATAAAAGATAAAGAAGAAGAATAAGTAAATTTCATCACCAGTTTAATTCATTGACGCAATTTGAATTCCGTAACTTGAAAGAAGTTGAACTTGGTTCTTCTTAAGTGACTGCGAATAAATCGTGTTATGTCTATATCCGGTGTGATAGGATTAAATTCGTTAACGATCTACATATAAAAGAGAATGCATATGTGTGTGTGTGTGTATAATGTTTACGAAAAATCATTAGCTTTCTGAATCGTCTTGTGGATTTTATGTTTTAATATAGAATTGCATTTTGTTGCGGGCGAACCTGCAGATGCAGCCAGTATAGCAAGTTCACTCGTTAATCATGGAGCTAAGTACAATTTTCTTTATGTTGGACATCTGATTTTCTTTTTTTGTTTGGTACCCATTCGCTTGTCTTGATTGATTTCAGGGTATAAAATGCTCTCCGAGTAGCTGATGACAGGTTGGGATGGTCCAACAATCGTGAGGAAGAAATTAATGGATGGATTTGATCCCGACCCTCAGAAATTCTTTCTGAGTTCAGTTCTTTTTTTAAATATTTTTTTTTATTCTTTTTCAATACCAAAATTTTTTAAAAGAAAATTTATCACACAAAGCTCTCTCCAGACAATATTTCCGTTTTAGAAACGTCACCTAACGCCAGTAGCTACAAGAAATCAACGTTTCTCATACAATTAATTAGCTTTAGTAACAGCGGAACGAATAGATCTTACTCGTAGTTAATAAAAATCAATTTATTGATCCACCACAGTCCAGTTAGATTGCAAATGTAAAAATATGAATATTACATTTTATTTAATACGATTGTTTAGTAAGTAATATTACTTACTAAATATAACTTACTAAATAATGTATATACATTAGAATTTATTTAGTAAAAACATTATAGTTCTAAATAGTTAGGTTTTTTTTTATCGATAATTTTAATTGCATCACATCACTGCGTGCACCGACAATGCGATTGCAAGTGAATGTTAAACAAATTATATTCTTTTAATAGTGATTTGTATCACAACGTTATGATTTGGACAAGTGGCTGAATTTATTCGGGGCTCGAGTACAATGAAACGTGGGCCATAGGAAGTGCGAGATACTTGCGTAATTGCGGTCGACGACAGCCATTAATTAGATATATTTTGTTTTGTTATTTATATATATTATATTATAATTTATATATTACGTAATGTAGAAAAGTATTAATGAAACAAATTTCCGAAGTTTAGGCATTTGCTTTCTGTATTCGACACATTTGCGACGAATCGAATTGTTAATAAATTAAAGCCAATGGAAGTTTAAAGCTTAATTATTAAAAAATAAAGCGCAGATATATTGATGAATTGTCAAACATTCGCAACTGAAAGATATAATATATAATTATAAATATATACATTAATTTTATGCCGGTACGAGTAACGCCATCTGTCATTAAATAGAAGAAACAGATATCAAAACAACTAGTACTATCGGGAACGTTTATTAATCTATTATTGAATAGCGAATACGAACAATACAATAATTTTGTAACTTCACTCTAATATTCCAACCCGTATCAACAGGATAAAAAAATTTTACTTAATTGTTAATTTAAGGTACCCATTATTTTAAAAACGTTCTCCGAGTGAGGTCTTTAATTAGATTTAGTAATAATGTAGGCATGTAGTACTAACATAGGCATCAGTATACACCGAGACAACGGTTTAATGACACACCCAGTCAATAAACAATTTGAAAGTCTATACCTCTTATCTCGTAGCCACACACCTATTTCGCCCTCGAATGTGTATATGACATATGAATATCGGGTTATACTATACGCTTGTGAGTGCAATTTGATGGGTCGGCTGCTAGCTCCATCAACAAACGATTTTGCCCTCTAAGCACAAAAGCTAAAGCGTATATTCGTATGGCATTTGGCGTGGAATGAATTACGAGTACTGTATTGCAGTATGATCGGTCCACCGTGAGCTTTCGAGCTATTTCGTGTAAGGCTTTGTTGCCGAATCTATTTTAGGTATAGTAGCAATGCTTGTTTTTACGTCGGCGGCGCCAATTAACCTTAACAATTACAATTAAGTTATCACCTCACTATGTATGTTGGTACAATTGTACTGTAATAAACATCTCTTACATTACAAAATTACAGAGCGAGAAAAAAGCAAAAGTTACGGAATGTAACGTCATAGCGTGTGTCGCTTTAAGGGAATCAAATAAATGATAAGCTTACATAGATATCAATCAATGGAGATTAACCACATATGACATCATACGCGGTGATTGATGTTTGGCTTGACGTTAATAGTGTTGTAATTATTAGATTTTTCTTTATTAAATTCTTATCTTAATGTTTCTCGTGTACAGTGTATGAACGGTTGGATCATTTGTGATTTCTTAGAACCACTTTTTATGTTTAATTTCCTGTTAAATCCATATCACGTACATTTGACATCTGAGTGCGCGTATAGGAAATTCACTATTACAAAATAGGTGATGTTTAAATTAGCTTGAGTGTTAATAGCACTTGTTATTAATTACAATTATTGTATCTCATATTCTATTTTAGGACCAGACTGGTGTTTATACTCGCAAACTTATAATTAATAGAACTTTTTTGGCAATGATGAGATGTAGCTTACATTGCTAAATCACATTGCCAAAGATGTAGCTTTTGTAGGACGTCTTGTGAGTCCGCACGGGTAGGTACAACCAAACTACCTATTTCTGCCTTGAAGCAGTAATGCGTTTCGATTTGAAGGGCGAGGCACCTGTTAGTGAAAAATACTTGACTTAGAACTCAGGTCTCAAGATCGGTGACGCCATTTACGTTGTAGATGTCCACGGGCTTCTGTAACCAATTAACACCGTGTGAGCCTCGAGCCACCTACTAGATGGACCGACGACCTAGTAAAAAGCGCTGGGTCTCGTTGGATGCAGGTGGCAATGGACCGGTCGCACTGGAAATCTATTGGAGAGGCCTATGTTCAGCAGTGGACGGCGATAGGCTGAAATGATGATGATGATGATGAGCCTCGAGCTCGTCCACCCATTTTAGCAGTAAAAATAAGAACAAATGTTGTAGCTTATAGAAAATTCAAAGTCGCCATGGCCTATTTGAATACCGCCGACTGTGCCGATATTCAAAGCCTGCAGACCGGTACGTTTTACTAACGAAATGCGTATTTGGGTAACATTGGCGAGTCATGATGAAATAATAACGTCGGGTAGTAAAAATCTAATCCGCAAACTTGCGTAATTACAATACAGCTGAAACGTAGCTCTCAAGCAAGATCTCATAAGCATCCAACACTGGATGGGTCATCGGCCCGTTTGCCGGTATAAGCATTAAAAAAATCGTAGGTTGTGGCGTGTATGTGTGTTTGTTTGTGAATAGTTTGCGAATGTTTAAGTCGTCGTGGCCTAAAGGATAAGACGTCCGGTGCATTCGGATCTAGCGATGCACCGATGTTCGAATCCCGCAGGCGGGTACCAATTTTTCTAATGAAATACGTACTTAGCAATTGTTCACGATTGACTTCCACGGTGAAAGAATAAAATCGTGTAATAAAAATCAAACCCGCAAAATTATAATTTGCGTAATTATTGGTGGTAGAACCTCTTGTGAGTCCGCACGGGTAGGCACCACCGCCCCGCCTTTTTCTGCCGTGAAGCAGTAATGCGTTTCGGTTTGAAGGGTGGGGCAGCCGTTGTAACTATACTGAGACCTTAGAACTTATATCTCGAGGTGGGTGGCGCATTTACGTTGTAGATGTCTATGGGCTCCAATAACCACTTAATATCAGGTGGGCTGTGAGCTCGTCCAACCAACTAAGCAATAAAAAAAAACCACACGCACAGATTTTTTACGGTTCTGTAAAACGATCAAAATCAACATCAACATCCAGGTCTTTAAGCAGCGTTATAAGTTGAACTACATTATCAATAACGGCTCATAGAGATGATGCTACAAATTTAAGAAAATATATATCCGAAAACCTCGACACTAAAAAACACTTTAAAGAAGATGATGCTACAAATTGAAAAAAAAAAATATCCGAAAAACCTAAAACACTTTAAAGAGTACTTGTGTTGCGAGCTACAACAGCGATTGCCATGTTCGAATTTAGCTTTTATTTTTCCGAAAGCTTCACGCACTTATAGTTACGAATACACAAACTGTAAACTAGGAAAAGGGGCAAACAAAAACTCCTACCCCTGGGAATGGAAACGTTTCTGCCCCTGCAATTGTCGCCGTGGTCGCAGGGGATGGTCATACGATTTTATGGCACGAGCCTTTTGTATAATTCAATTTTCTTTTTTTTTTTTTTTTCTTTTTTGTAACTTCGTCATTTGTTTTTACTCGAACTCTTTTTATGTAAGTTCGAAGACATCGGAACAAATGTAATTGTATAAGTAAGAGTTTAATGTACCTGCGGGAGCGTTCCTTAATTGATATGTCAGAAATAACTTTAAATATCTTTATATACTAGTGGTCCCCCGGCAGTCGAAATTCGACTATAATTTATTGAAATTATATGTTTGAACATTAATATGGTTTTATTGTCAGATACTATTGTACTTCTATAATCACAGATTTCGCCAAGACTACACTTTAGACAAATATTAATAGAGACAAATAATAAATAAATAGTATGCATGTGTGTGTGTGTGTGTGTCAAACACATGGTAGTGTGTGTAATGTTTTTATTTATTGATTTAATGAACTTCTAAACAATAATTTAAAAAAAAAATTGCATTGTGCACTGCTTCTCTATATTCTCTATAAGTTTGGAAAATTTCATACTCCTTCGTCCGCGCAATTTTCGTAAAAAGGGGTACAAAGTTTTTGCTTCACGTATTAATATATAGATATAAGTATATTTTTTCTGTGCGTGTGTTTGTCACTGAACACCTCCTAAACGGCTGGACCGATTTTAATGAAATTTTCTGTGTACTTTCAGGTAGATTCGAGAATCGTTCAGATTTACAAATCAGCCCGCAGATGGCGCTGCAGTTGGTATCAAGGCTATTTATCTTTTCTAGAAATATAATAATATGGCAAAACAACGTTTTCCGGGCCTGCTAGTATAATAGTATACTAATATAAATAAAATAAATAAATAAATTGTATAAAATAAACCAGTGTAAAAGTTGACATGAAATTTCTTCCCGCTGTGAGCTCACATTACTACTAATTTATAGCTTTATAAGTTTGAGTGGCAAAATTTAATAATATTAAAATAAGCTAAGTTATTAGGGTAGATCGAATTTCAGTTGTTTTATTTTTTCTTTGTCTACATGCAAAAATGTTTAAGTTAGAACTTAGAGAGCTTCCTAGCTATTATCCTTTTTAAATTTTGAGCACAAATCTATTGAATTATTATAAAGTTTAACATTGTAA
Organism: Bombyx mandarina; assembly: GCF_030267445.1. Classification (NCBI taxonomy): domain Eukaryota; kingdom Metazoa; phylum Arthropoda; class Insecta; order Lepidoptera; family Bombycidae; genus Bombyx; species Bombyx mandarina. Next base: position 2,647,139 of record NC_143208.1, read on the forward strand.
TGAATCTTCAAACCTACATTACACAAGAATTGAATTCAATGAAAAATTACACGATTTATATTAAAGGTTTTTAAGTGTTGCCACCCCCGATATGCTGACCGTAAGGGTGCACAACTATATTTACAGATTAGAGAACAGGCAACCCCAAATGAGGTATCCCGGTTCGTGGGCCATAAAGTAGGCATTAAGGAACCTAGCCGAACCCTCTGTGTTAGGGGACTAACATTTTTTGAAGAAAAAATAAATAATCCAAGTAAATTAGATTTGACGTATCTCTCGTCTATGATAGTCTTATACTCTATAGTGATATAATGAAATACTTTTTATAGGATTTTATATCGACGCTTGAAAGGCAAACGTGACTAAGCGACAATGCGTGAACTTTACAGTAGACTAGTTTAAAGTTGAAATACCTGAAAAAAATAAAATAATGAATCTAGCTGTAGTAGAATGTATCTAGTAGCTGTAGGATTGAAATGATTTGAATAGACCTAGAAATATATTTTTTTTTGCGCATCGAATATGGTTATTGCCTATCATTTATGTACAAAGCAGTTATTGTCGCTTAGTCACGTTTGCCTTTCAAGCGTCGATATATTGAACATACAGAGCTATAATGTCACTTATGCGATTCTTGTTAAAACTGAACTGAGTTTGAGAAAATCCATTTTTTAATAGTTATTAGTGAGATGTTTTGCTTTTACTGATTCTCTTCCCCCTAAAGCTCTTCCCTCAACCTATACAATAAAAATAAAAATTCTTTAGTCGAGAAAAACGATATACATAGTTGTATTAAGATGTTGATTTTTCAAATTCTTCACCTGATAAATTAAATAATTTGCATAGTGACGTTATAACACTGCAGGTGCGATATTTTGAAACGATAACGACTTCAGTTTGCATTTTGTTGATATTGCTGGTAGCGTATTTGAAAAAAAAAATTGAACCATCATCTGAAAATTACCGAATTGTTGTTTTAAATAAAAGCTGATTTATCGTGACAATTTCATAATTCAATTTCAGAATACAGACATTTCCAAACGAAAGCAACATTAAAATGTATTGACATAAATAGAAAAAAAAAAAAAAATCTATGATATTAAACATGCAAATGCGACATTTTCAAATCGATTCTAATACGAACGAAATTATAGTGTTGTCCACTTAAATAAATAAATACTTTAACATTCGATGTAAAAGACTAAGATGTGAATTGAATATGCGGGCAACGTTTAACCGTACGCAAAGCCCATTTATATTTAAAAACTATTTTTGAACGAGCCGACTGTGTTATAAATTATTTATGAATTAAGATCTCACTGTTACATTTTTTTTTTTCGTTTGCCCGTCCTTGTGTAAATACGACAAGGAAACTTTAAAAGGTGTGGGTTGCCAGCTACGAAGGTTCCCTTTGCTATTTTGTTTTAAAGATATTTTTTTTTATCTGTTTGAAAAATGTCCGCGTTCTATTTTCGATTTTTTGTGTAAAAAACTTTTGATTTCGTTGTCAATATTGAAGGATTACGTACGTAGGCAACGTGATTTTCAATTGAATGTCTTATGTATAAAGAGTTCTGATTTTTTTCCAAACGAGACACTAAGGGTAGTGATAGTTCTATAAAATACATATATTTTTATTTTTATTTAACTTCGTCTTTTTTCGTCTAAATTAGAGAACAATTAAAACCAGTTAACACCACTTCAGGAGTAAGAGAAAACGTACACCAGCTATTGTGAGTTTATATTGAGGATTCATTGCTTAGATTTAGTTTTTAGTTATTTTAGTTAAATACTTTACTTAGATTTAGTACTTTTATTGCTTAGATTACAAGCCACGTTTCATATACTGTAATGTAATTACTGGGGCCCAAAAACATCTCAGCCTGAACGCCGTCACTGATGCCAGAGCTTTGAAATCGAATCTGCTATTGTGCAAAGGCTGACCCACCCTTCAACCCGAAACGGATTACTGTTTCGCGGCAGAAATAGGCAGGGTGGTGGTACTTCTCTCCGAACAGGCCTACCGTCGAGTTCGGGCATTTCCTGGGCGAGATCGGGGCGATTGCTCGCCGCCTCGCTCCTCGTCCAGTGATTCTCGCGGGGGACCTCAATGCGAAGTCTATCGCATGGGGCTCCCCCCGCTCGGACGCTCGTGGTAGGCTACTGGAGAGGTGGGCGAACGCGGCCGGCCTCTGTTTGTTGAATAGAGGGTCGGTTGCGACGTGCGTGCGGTGGCAGGGCGAGTCTATTGTGGACGTTACGTTCGCGAGCCCGGCCATCGCGCGCCGTATCCGCGACTGGAGGGTTTTGGAGGGGGCGGAGACGTTGTCAGATCACCGATATATTCGGTTTGATCTCTCCGCCCGCTCCGCAGTCGCGGACGCCCTCGGGGACCACCCCCGTGGTGCGTCCCGGTCATTCCCCAAGTGGGCACTGAAGCGCCTGAATAAGGAGCTCCTGATGGAAGCCTCTACAGTGGCGGCGTGGGCGCCCATGCGTCCACACCCGGTCGAGGTCGAGGGCGAGGCAGGGTGGTTTCGGGACACGATGCGTCGCATCTGTGATGTGTCGATGCCCCGGATCGGCCCTCGACTTCCTAATCGCCAGGCGTACTGGTGGTCGCCCGAAATTGCGCAACTCCGCGTGGAGTGCATTCGGGCGAGGCGCGAGTGCGCCAGGCATCGCCGCCGCCGCCTGCCGCGGCGCAACGATCCAGTTGCGTTCGCGGCGGCAGAGGCCCGGCTGCACGCCGCATTTCGCGTCGCACAGAGGGCACTGCAGCTGGCCATCAGAAGAGCCAAGGATCAACACATGGAGGGTCTCCTGGAGACGCTGGATGAGGATCCGTGGGGGCGGCCCTATCATATGGTGCGCAATAAAATGCGCCCATGGGCCCCCCCGATCACGGAGCGTCTCCAGCCTCAGCAGCTGCGGGACATCGTCTCGGCGCTGTTCCCGCAGGAGCGGGAGGGATTTGTCGCGCCCGCTATGGACTCGCCGCCGGAATACGACGGCGAAGTCCCTGCCGAGGTGCCCCATATAACGGGGGCGGAGCTCCGTGTGGCCGTGCGCAAAATGTGCGCGAAGGACACTGCACCCGGCCCGGACGGTGTCCATGGCCGGGTTTGGGCCTTGGCTCTTGGTGCCCTGGGGGACCGACTCTTGAGGCTTTACAACTCCTGCCTCGAGTCGGGACGGTTTCCTTCATCGTGGAGGACGGGCAGACTCGTGCTGTTGAGAAAGGAGGGGCGCCCGGCGGATACTGCTGCCGGGTACCGTCCCATCGTGTTGCTGGATGAGGTGGGCAAGCTGCTGGAACGCATTCTGGCAGCCCGCATCATCCAGCATCTGGTCAGGGTGGGACCCGATCTGTCGGCGGAGCAATATGGCTTCCGAGAGGGCCGCTCAACGGTAGACGCGATCCTTCGCGTGCGGGCCCTCTCGGATGAAGCCGTTTCCGGGGGTGGGGTGGCTTTGGCGGTGTCACTCGATATCGCCAATGCGTTCAACACCCTGCCCTGGTCCGTGATAGGGGGGGCGCTGGAACGACACGGAGTGCCCCCCTACCTTCGCCGGCTGGTGGGTTCCTACTTGGAAGACAGATCGGTCACGTGTACCGGACACGGTGGGATCGTGCACCGGTTCCCGGTCGTGCGCGGTGTTCCACAGGGGTCGGTGCTCGGCCCTCTTTTGTGGAATATCGGGTATGACTGGGTGCTGAGGGGTGCCCTCCTCCCGGGCCTGAGCGTAATCTGTTACGCAGACGACACGTTGGTCGTGGCCCGGGGGGGGAGTTTTGCTGAGTCTGCCCGTCTTGCTACGGCTGGGGTGGCGCATGTCGTCGGCAAAATCAGGAGATTGGGCCTCGACGTGGCGCTCAGTAAATCCGAGGCCATGTGGTTCCACAGGCCCCGGAGAGTGCCACCTGTCGATGCCCATATCGTGGTTGGAGGCGTCCGTATCGGGGTCGGGGTGCAGTTGAAGTACCTCGGCCTCATTCTAGACAGTCGTTGGACCTTCCGTGCTCACTTTCAGAATCTGGTCCCTCGTTTATTGGGGGTGGCCGGCGCGTTAAGCCGGCTCCTTCCCAATGTTGGGGGGCCTGACCAGGTGACGCGCCGTCTCTATACAGGGGTGGTGCGATCAATGGCCCTATACGGGGCGCCCGTGTGGGGCCAGTCCCTGGCCGTGGGGGTAGCGAAGCTGCTGCAACGGCCGCAACGCACCATCGCGGTCAGGGTCATCCGTGGTTATCGCACCATCTCTTTCGAGGCGGCGTGTGTACTGGCTGGGACGCCGCCTTGGGTCCTGGAGGCGGAGGCGCTCGCTGCTGACTATCAGTGGCGGGCTGACCTTCGTGTACGGGGCGTGGCGCGTCCCAGCCCCAGTGTGGTCAGAGCGCGGAGGGCCCAATCTCGGCGGTCCGTACTGGAGTCATGGTCTAGACGGCTGGCCGATCCTTCGGCTGGTCGTAGGACCGTCGAGGCGATTCGCCCGGTTCTTGTGAACTGGGTGAATCGTGACAGAGGACGCCTCACTTTCCGGCTCACGCAGGTGCTCACTGGGCATGGTTGCTTCGGTGAGTTCCTGCACCGGATCGGAGCCGAGCCGACGGCAGAGTGCCACCATTGTGGTTGCGACTTGGACACGGCGGAGCACACGCTCGTCGCCTGCCCCGCATGGGAGGGGTGGCGCCGTGTCCTCGTCGCAAAAATAGGAAACGACTTGTCGTTGCCGAGTGTTGTGGCATCGATGCTCGGTGACGACGAGTCGTGGAAGGCGATGCTCGACTTCTGCGAGTGCACCATCTCGCAGAAGGAGGCGGCGGGGCGCGTGAGAGATGCACAGGCCCGCCGCCGTCGAGCGGGGGCCAGGGAGGCGGATATCGCCCAAGCCCTGGCCCTCTAAGTGTTTCGGGTCCCCTCACATGTCGGCCTGGGGACCGGCGAAGGGGGCCTAAGAAGACGACGTGCAAGCAGCTCTGCACGCGTTTTATGCATGAGCATCCGGGTGATGGAAGGCCGGCTATCCTCAACCCACGCTGGTTCTGACCCAGCGGGGTATTCCGTAGGATAGACCATTCTAACCGGCGCCATCTAGGCGGGCTTCGGATAGCCTGCCGACCGAGAGGGCTGGTGGTCGTGGCGCCGACGACCGCCAGTCCGGCGTCCCGAGGGGGAGGGTGATGGGAGAGATGTGCTCCGCACTAAACGCTTCACTTTCCCCCCTTTGCCTTTTCATGAGTTTTGTCTCATGCGAGGTTTGGACGTTGGTTGTTGAGAGACAGGAGGTTTTAGTCGGTTCGACTCCGACATGCCCCGCCCTTCATCCCCAGTGAAGGGCGGAAGTCCGGCGATTTCCTCCTGACAAAAAAAAAAAAAAAAAAAAAAAAAAAAAAAGGGTGGTGGTACATTACCCGCGCGGGCTCACAATCCAACTAAGCTAAATTAAGTTTTGCGTGTTTGATTTTCGATGTTATTCCGTCATCGTATGAGTCAATGCTGCGAACGTGTGAAGTACGCATGTTCTTAAAAAAAAAAAAACATTGTTTTATCTCCACGCCGTGAACACTTCAAATTGGTTCACAGTTCAAGACATATGAGGCTACTAAAATAAGTATTTATGATTAATGTACAATTACCTCAAAAAAATGAATAGTCTTTTTGTTAGAGTTTTGGCTTCTCGAACTAATTCTTTGTACGCTGCACTCGTCTGAAGATTTTTAGTTTATTAAGTAACATAGATATCGTACCTCGCGACTGTCTAGAATTTGGGTGTAAAGTACCATCGATTTCTCGAGAGATTTGCAGAGGAGACACGAAAATATTCGCAACCCAGGTCTAACGCCACCAGTATTGGCAAAAATAGCTCCAAAACAAAATGAAAAAATGTACCTACGCGTTTGTAATTGTGTCCAAAACGGTTCGACAGAGTACTTTACCGTGTTAAATCGCTTCTTTGCTCCGAATAATCAAGGAAACTCTGCGAAATTATTGGTCGGTCGAAGATTCTCCTTGATTTTTTAAATATTTGTTGTAATTTTTACTGTGAAATGATTTGTTTTCAAAGCCAACTAATTTATAATTACCATATTTCGATTCGTTTTCAAATAACATATTATTTCGTAAACATGCCTATTTGACTTAACTAAGTCGGTACAGAGCACTTGGACTGATTGAGTAATAATGAATATGTAATTTTAAAACCATTAACAGCACACAACTACACACAATCTATTCACAAATGAAACAGTTTTAATACGACAAAAAAAAATACAACAGCAAACAAAACACGAGTCGTACAATCGTTCACATTACGTCGGATAGTGCATAAAATTACCCAATTTTTATAGCACAAAGAACATATTTCCCATATGTAAGAGGTCGGGCCCCTCCGGGCGTGTCCCCTGAGACTCAGCCCTCCTCGCTACCGATACTACACCTAAAGATTTCCTCTACAACGATATGGGGAATATAGATGCATTTATTATTATTATTTATGCGCGCACAGAGGCGCGGACCGGTTGAATTTCTCAACATTTTACGACTCCGCCTTATTTTTATCGATGTTAAATTCGATACAAATGATTGGTATGGATTCCGTATGATGTAAAGGGTCCGCCGGATAGAGCCTCGCGAAATCGTAACTCGAATCTCGAATCTTGTTAAGTTAATGTATGATCTGTTGATTTGCATGCTTTCATGTTTCATTTTATTATGATTATATCTTTAAGGAAATATTTTCTCGCAGGTTTTTGGGGAGTTTTGTAGCTTACAGCTTACGTTTTGCATAGATTAGTCACAAATTTACATAGTTAAGGTTAGTTAGTATCTTTATCTTATAGGTGATTTCAATAATTAGTTAAGGCGGTATTTTTAAACGTCACCATAAAATATATCCATAAAGTAGCTAAAGCCTAACCATATTTTATCTAGTTTTGATGAGTGGAACACATAATTAAAACTAGTTTTGCAGTTAATATCAAGATTTAGAAAATGTGATAAATAAATTGAATGCTAATCATAGCTTGTGAGTTCATTTTACAACTCTAATGATTTGTTAATGTTGCATAATAAAAATAGCTATTATCTGTTTATTGAAAACTCAGTTCTAAGCGAATTTGCGAAGTAGCTCCCCCTTAATGACGCAGTTAGGTTTTGACTTCTAAAACGAACAAGTTTTGTCTTAGCGGATCGTTTAGTAGGTACTAGACTCTCACTAATTAACTATTATCTAAACATCTATTACTAAACTCTCAACTCAACGGACTAAGCTCTGGATTTTTTTATTGCCCTTGTAGACAGACGAGCATACGGCCCCCCTGATGGTGAGTGGTTACCGTCGCTCATGGACTTCAGCAATGCCAGGGGCAGAGCCAAGCCGCTGCCTACCGCTTAATACTCTCCACAAGCCTCGTTTGAAGAAGGACATGTCATAGCGCTCGGGAAACACCGTGGAGCGGAGCTCATTCTATAGCCGGATGGTACATGGCAAAAAATACCTCTGGAAACGCACTGTGGATGACCACAGTGGCTCCACGTCAATTAAACTTTAGTCAACCTCTTCCGACAAGGCAATCGTCTTTTACTTCTATAAAACCTTCATGATGCAGATCTATTGATTATCTATGAATTATGGACTCTAGAGAAATAAGTTAAAAACTAAAATAGATAGTTATTAAAAAAATTAAGAAAAATAACGCATCATTTTTCTAATTAAGCTCTTTGTTAGTACTTAACATTGAGACGAGATAATAAATGACAAATAGGTAATAAAATAATGATTTAATACAGATACATGATACAGAACAGATATTGATTTTTTCATGTGACATTAATAGAGCACTCTAAAATATGACGGCTAATTTCAACATTCACCTTATTTTTGAGATAATTTGGACAGTCCGAGATTCCTGATTAACCTATTTTCAGGGAACTCTGAAATAAAAGTGGGAATAAAGGCGGATGAGGATAATCATAAAATGGTTTATTTATTTATTTATTGCATAGATGGGTGGACGAGCTCACAGCTCACCTGCTGTTAAGTGTTAAGGGTTACCGGAGCCTGTAGACATCTACAACGTGAATGGCGCCACCCACCTTGAGATATGAGTTCTAAGGTCTCAGTATAATTACAATGGCTGCCCCACCCTTCAAACCGAAACGCATTACTGATTCACGGCAGATATGGGCAGGGTTGTGGTACCTACCCGTGCGGACTCACAAGAGGTCCTACCGCCAGTAAAAAGGTTAGAGGGACGTGCGAAAAAAAAAAGGTCCGTCAACTCTTCGACCTCTCATATGATGCGGACGTTCTGGCCGCAGTAATTCTCTAATTCTTGGCCTTCTGTAGCAATTTATAAAATCTAGGTTTGTGAAGTATCGCACGTCACGCGGATGTCTTAACCAAAAGCCACACTACCTGATGCGGCCTCGCGTTGTGAGGGGGCGGTCCCCCGACCCCATGATGGTAGACCATGTCGTGCTTCAGCTGCGGTAATGGTGGGCCTGGCTGTGGTCCCGATTGGTGCTTCCCGATGTCCACTGCAGCTAAAGCCTCCGCTCTGCTAAGAAGACCGTCGTTTAGGCCACCGAAGATATCACCCTGTTTGTCAAACAAAAGAAAACTGTTAGGCTATTGAAATACGGTCTTCTCATTCATTTAAATACCCTGTGGCGCGACAAGCCATAAACTATTCTATTTGATATTAACATAGTCGTTACCTTTAGTATAACTTCTGAAAAAGTGATATATTTCCTATTTACACTTCACTTGATGAGTATTTTAATCTTATAGAGTTATATACTCGATTTTAAAAAACAAAATCTTACTTCAACATAAAATGTCTGTTGTCTGTCTGCCCGAATGTCATAGCTATTTTCCTTGTAAACATTAGATTCTACAAAAAACACACTTTGGAATGTATGCGTATTCTATTAATTGCTAAATATAATACGTTGATGTTAAGAATAATACCTTTATTACTGGTATTATATGAGTGTAGTATTACAGAAATGTAAATTCATCATATCCACCCACATAAGAGGATTAAGATATTTTTGAAAATAATGTTTCTAAAGTTCTGAGAACGTAGTCAATTATAACTAACTATAAATTAAGTGATTTTAAGATTTTAAATTCGTAAAACAGAAGTTCGATTTTAAAGCTTAACTAAATAATTTTTACAAAAGTTTTAAGCACGCAAAAATTCTAAATGAATAAAAAAGTTGAACACTTTTTTTTTTGATTAATTGTAAATTTCAGACAAAACGCAGCTTTTAAATAAATTTATTTTTTTAATCATTATGAGTTTGTCAATTTTGATCGTGAGAGTTTATCCCAACTTCAGAACCTGTAGGTACGTACGATACGATATGAATACGATACTATAATGTACGATATGAATATATTCAAAGACAGTGTCAGAACGCTTCTTTCAAAAAGCGGCGTGTCACGATAGCCCTCTTATCGTGGTCGTCTGACGGGACAAGACATAACCACCGTCGCCCTAATCATGTATTCTCGGATCCAACGAATCCACTATCGGCTTTTAAGCTCTCCAAGCACCTGTTATCGTTCGACGTGCAGCCTAGCCCATAGACTGAGTAGAAACTTAACAGTGAGAGCGCTGAGGATCCTCTCAATAGGTCACGATTCTGATCCGTCAGTAGATTCAGCGGAACACTGGTCTTGCTAGTGTTAGAAAAATTGCCTCAGGTTGACCCCGTGAGTTCATGTACCCGTCCGAACGTACCTGAAATAACCCCTTAGGCTACCGTTGAGGAGGAAAAAAGTTGATATAATAACATCAACTGATCTGTTTTCACTAATCCGTAGACACAGCCCACTGATATCTCGTCGGATCTTCTCAGTGGGTCGAGTTTCCGATCCGGTGGTAGATTCTGTGAAGCACGGCTCTTGCTAGGGCTAGTGTTAGCAACGACCACTGGTTAGAGCCCCGTGAGCTTACCTACTCGCCCGTTGAATCTAGTATGACCCCTTGAGGTCACTAGAATAGGTAGGTTTAAACAAAAAAAATATAAAATTTTCAATATTAAAAAAAAATGGCATTCTATTTTGAAAATTCATTTATTTGTTTATTTATTCGTGTTTTGTTTTCACTGCATTTATATTATTTTCATTAAAATTTATGTAGTTCTGTTGTGGTAGCAATTTTCATAACTAGACAAAGAGTGTCAAAGACGCGAGTCTGTTCAATAAATTAATAAGTGTTTGTTTGTACCGACTTTGAATATTGATAGACATAAAAATTAATAGCTAATGCTTACACATCTTTTATTGGGCCTTCTTTTTGTACATCTTCGGTGGTTTCTTAACCGTTTATCTGATTGCTGTGATCTGTGATCTACGACAGAGTTTGTGTAGTTTTGACATCATAATCCCTTGCCGTAATTTTGGGTAACTGTTCCAATACATCCTTTAAGTGTATAAATACATACAGGGTGTATTTTTCACGATGCCTATAGATTTTATTAAGCACGACATCAGTCAACTATCAATCGCATCACAATGACGACTACGAGTATTATACATATCAAACGTGTATGCGAAATTGTTCCATTGCAGTAATCGGTGGGGGGAACTTACCCCCGCGGGGCCACAGATGCGTCTAGACTCGAACCTGTACGAACTCGTCTAAGTGGTAGTCATTAAGCCGGTGCATAAAAACTAAACGTGAGCTAAGAAAATGCGGATAAACTTAGAATTTATTGCAATATCGATGACAATAGTTTGCGGGATTCGAAGGTAATTGAAAGGGAATCAATGATCATAGAGTATACTTTGATTTCGAATACGTAATACGATCCATACTCTTTTAATGTGAACGTTGGTATAGTTGGTTGTTTGTTATTTAATCGCACGAAATAAGATTAACGAATTTGGATGAATATCCGCACTAATATATTGTATAGTCTGGATCAGTATGTACTTTTTAATCATTTTATCATGGCAAGTAAAAAGATCTTGGCAACGCAAAGTAGGTACATGCTGTAATAACCCGGTCACCGTCCTCGTCGAACCTGTCGCTTGCGACGAAGGGCTCGACGAGCGAATTAACCCATAGACACAGCCCACTGAGTTTCTCGCTGGATCTTCCCAGTGGGTCGCGTTTCCGATCCGGTGGTAGATTCTGCGAAGCACTGCTCTTGCTACGGTAAGTGTTAGCAACCGGAGTGTTAGCCCCGTGAGCTCACCTACAACATTAGGGCGAAGCTGAAATAGCCTCTCAAGGCTATCAGCATAGGTAGGAAAAAAGAAAAAAAGAAAAAAAAAGCTGTAATAAATACAGTGGTGGATTCGCGAGTTTGGCTGTTAATTGATCTAAGATTGACTGGTAGTAGTTATGGATGAGAGAGTGATACAAACAATTCAGGGAATATATAAAGTGTCTAATTGTTTTTGAAATTTAAATTTGACGCGGACGAATCCGCGGGGCACTATTTGTATTAAACTAAGGATAATATAATCGTCTCGTTCATTTCGTGGTGCTTACTTCTGTATAATTACATATGTATATCGCAGATCTTCGGAATTAGAGATCTGGCTATACATGTTCATGTTTGTGTCTATCTGTCACTTATCACACCTGGATAAAGCAACATGGCCGCCGCTGATTTTGGAACATTCGGTTTTAGTTTAGTTTAGTTTAATTCAAGGATTTACAATTTGAAACCAATATGGCCACGTTCACGTAAGATTACGTATGCCAAAAAAAAACCCATTTAATGAAATAAATAAGATCAATGTGGAAATTCATAATTCCAAAGCCGGAAAATTATAATCTGATTTCCTCTTAGCGACACATTAACACGAAATGTCTAATACCATTTCTTGTAATTCATCGTAATGTTGCTAGATGTAGAATTTTCTAGATTTTTTTTAAATACATTGCGAATAAAAATTTACGTAAATTGTTTTTTTTAAATTATGTTTCTGTTCTAAAGTTCTTCTTTTAAGATGAATTTTAGTTGTATTCATTCATTCATTAATTCATTCATAAACAGTCCACAGTCGTCCACTGCTGGACATAGGCCTCTCCCAATCTACACCACTGAGCCCGGTCTGCGGCTCTCCTCATCCACTTCTTGCCGGCCACTGTGCGGAGGTCATCGCACCACTTACCCAAGGGCGTCCCACGTTACGTCTTCCGCTGCGCGGTCTCCACTCGAGAACCCGTCTGCTCCAGCGATCGTCAGTCCTACGGCATATATGGCCAGCCCACTGCCACTGCACTGACTTTAGTTGTATATCACAAAATAATATATTTGCCCAAAAGTTTTAAAAAAAGACTTGAACCAAAATAATTATTTTATTTAAATTTATTTATTTAGACTTTCAAGAATGGAATTTAAATAATCTTAAGGGTTGAATAATAACATGACATGTTAATTTAAAAATATTTTAACATTACATTTCATATGTTCTTTTGTACGTTTCACAAGACACAATATTTTGAGTTATTTTCGGTAACACAAAAATATGAAGTCTACAATAAATGAACATGGGAAGTAATCGATGACATTTGTAAATTAGCACTTGGTCAAGTTCGTGCCTTTTAATTTTTTCGATGTAAGACCAGAAATTTCAGTGCAATATAGAAATACCATAAAACTATAGGCTAAGCTTTGAGATTTGTCAAACAAGCGAGATAGCACCTCAACATCTCAAGATTGTCTCTACATATACTTCAAGATGTCGATTATTTTTGTATATTTATTTAAATTCTAGAATTTCGATAAAAATCCAGTAATAATTCTGTAGTCGAATGATGCATCTAATAAAATTTCTGCGTGTCCAAAATAAAAGGTTTTTTTTTCTTTAACACATTTAACACACGGCAACACCGTTTCAAAGACGCAATTCGTCGGCAACATCAAAAAGTCATGACTCGGAACCCACGGTCGAGGACAGTTTTTCCTGTATTAGTTTAAATTATTTATGAGCTGGTTTGACCCTGGTTACTGGGAGGAGAAGATCTACGGATCTAAAGAATTAAAAAAAACCGTATAAGTGAATATCTATTTTTGATAATTCAAATATTTTGTTGCCCTATGTAAATCAATCGCTCGAAAAGTAAACGATTAGGGTGATTTTTTTTCGTTGCATTCATAATTGTCAGGACAAGGTGTGAATGAAGATTTTTTTGGAAAATTATCATTCTGTCAGCAATAGGTAGTCAAAATTAGAAAATTATTATTAGACAAAATTAGCTCGACGTTACTTCCCGTAACCACTTTACACCAAGTTGGCTTTAGACTCGTTCATCCACCTACGTAATAAATAAAAACACGGAATCAGAATTTTGAATTCAACTATGAAGTGGTATGGGAGTGGCCATTGCTATTTTGCGGGTTTAATTTTATGGATTCGTGTTGTTCCATTTTGGAAGCCTAAAAACGGTGCTCGATTATATAATTTCTTAATTTAAAAAAATAAAACTTACTCGAACTTTTACAATAACACCGAAAGTCTTACCGATTGGCATTTGAAAATATTTTCTATTAAAAAAAAGCAGTAACGGGCAAATGAATTTATCCAATGTTTTAAAGGATTCGTCTGTCCCAAGTTGAATTAGTTCGACTGTGACGCGTCACGTCGGTCAAACTTTACATTTTTAAAGTGAAATAAAAGCTTTTTGATTAATTGCCCCTGTCCGTTTTCATTCAATTGTTTTCTCTTTTCGAGATTCCCATTCGAAAGTTTTTATTGAACCGAAACTTTTGAGCTTTCGTAATAATATACCATTATGACTCAATGATCCACCTAGTATTTGATATAAACATACACAGCTCAAGAAGTAAAATCATGGGTAGTTACGAGCTCGCAATACCTCCGCATATAAATATGAAGTTAATTAACTCATTTATTGGAATAAAGTTTTAAGAGTCAAACATGGAGACAACTGCTATGAATTAAATCAGTAGGCTTTATAAAATGGTATTGAAACGAACCGTAAATTCAGAAGAAAATTAATTTAAATTTAAATTTGTATAACTATTTAACTTTTACTACAAACCGTTTTTATGAAAAATTATTTTGTTTTGAAAACACAATATCGCTACGGTTTTTTAAGTTAACTTTAAGGCAACCGTAATCGTATCAAATGTTCAGTACAAGCCATTGGCAAGACGCCCCTAGCCTGCCGTGTGGGTAGACTAACAAGCAGGCCGTAGGGATGCTACCTTATACCGAATTTTTCGACTCATTTTCTTTAAATACGAAATACGTTAATGCGTGATTGCAAACACATCCCCAAAATTAATTTCCTTTAAATATTTCCGAGCGAAATTACAATTCTCAGATACAGGGGCAAATTGGTATATAAGTAGCTTGATATATGTGAATTAAAAAGCAACACCGAACGAATGTAATAGGAATATCTGTATCAAAACCAAAGCTCAGTTAATTACTAAATACTAAGTAAATACTAAGCAAAGTGAATGCTTAATCAGAGCTGAGTCTGCTTACTATATATTCCATTAGTCTGCCTGACAGTAGCTATGCGAATCATGTATGATATTTGACAGATCTATCTTCAATTTTCTGCTTAAAATCCCAAAGTGACCGATGGGAAAGGTTTTTAATGGAACGTGCGCTTGTACCGTTGGTATAACAGGCGAACGTTCCACGTTACCAAATAGGTACATAATATGAACAAAAAATGGTCTTACTAAAAACAGTATGTATACCAACATTGATAGTGGTGTAACAGCCCTAGTAGGCGGTTTTATGGCGGCGGTCGGTTTAAAGCGATAGTTTCTCTTTTCGATTTGCCACCGGCTCGTTTCATTCGACCGCCCCTTTCTCGGAGCCCGAGCTGAATTCAGATACAGGATTTTATATCCAGAGCCTATTGAATGATTGGTTTTTTTTTCTTCTTTTTATTAACTTGACAAAAAAATCTTGGCATTTTTCGATTTCAGTTATTCAGTTTAAAGGATATGATACGTTTTAATGGTTTGCTTTTATATTTGTTTTACACTGAAGACAACCCAGTGATTGAAATATGAATCGTCATAGAGAATGTTAAGGGACGTGAATGATAATGTTTGTCAAAACAGGAATATTATTATACTGATTGCCCGAATTCAATTGAATTTGTTCAACTGTACAACTATGACTTTTAAAGTTCTTTGGTGACATCTCCATAATCTTAAGAGGACTCTGGAGAGACAGGTAGTCCAAGGCCGGGTGTGGAAAGCAAGAGGTCATTCCACCGATCACTGTCCGCTAACATGGACTGATCAAATAAAGAAGGCAACTGAGTCCATCACGGTCCGATGTACTCAAAACGCTTCAAACCGTCAGTTCTGGAAGCGAATCGCCAGGAGGTCAATCCTCAGGAACATGGGCGACTTAACAAATACTCCTGCGTTTACATTGTCAGCGCAACGACAACAACTCTGATAAAAGTGTCTGACTAAGAAGAAGAAATTCGTTAACTAAAGTAGGCACGAACAGTGACTCTCATTAGTTCGTATGTCGTGGGCCAGCAATGAAACGCGAACACATATAATAGCCCATTCGTTTTTTCAACACCCAGGTATCCGATCATCAGTTGATTTTTAATGTATCATACATTACGTGCTATGCAAAAATGTTTGGTAGGTACGTATTGTTGTATTCTTGAGTGGAGACCGCCCGACGCGTTGACAAAACTGTTGAACATAGGCATCTATAAAATCAAAACTAATCGAAGTGTTTTTATTCAAGTAGGTCTTTATAGGTACTCCCAAACTGCAATGATAATAGCCATCGATTCGGAATACTTCACCGAGACTTGTTTATTTCCAATATAGACGTCCATCGCTACAAAAATTTACTATATGCATTTATCTATGTAAAATAAGTACGGCCAGAACTAGAACAGATCTACTTTACTAGCCCTTGACTAAATATCTATTTAGCACTGTTCTGTGTGGAATTAAACTCAACACCCACACGATATTCACTAGTAGGTAGGTACATTAGTAGAAGGTACTGTGAGTATATCTTATTTAGTCACGGAGCGTCCCATTTTTCCGGACAGCCATTATACTGTTCAGCTCAGACATTGATTTTGTGTCAAGCATTCTGCGTTGACGTTGTGACATCTACGGACTCCAATAACCACTTATTACCAAGGGAACGTGACCTTAATAATTCGTCAAAAAATAATTCTGTACAAACTGTGTTTTGAGTTTGCATTCACTCTAAATTAATCAAAAAAAAACTGCAAAAAGACACCCTCAACTTTACGACAATTAAATTCATTACGCATAAAAGAAGACACATTCAAAAATTAGACCCTTTTTAAATATAATGTAGTCAATCCCTAGTAACTCGAAACGTAATGCGCTAAGTGTGAATTACTGTTAAACTTGTGCTACCCTAATGCGAAGTCGGTTAAGGGCGGGTGCAGCTGCGCTCTGAGGGACCCGTACTAATTAAAATTACTCGAGACACTTTGTGAATTTATTTTTCTGGACTTAGTTTCCCCTCGTGTTCAAGGTAAGTAAGTTGTTTAAATGAGGCCATCGTGTTTTTGGCAAAGATGCAAAGTTAACCATAGAAACAAGTGAAGCGTGTATTTTTTTTAAGATTTTGGGTACCCACTTTGGAATCACTTCGAAAATATCGTCACTAACCAGGAGATAAAGTGGAAGTTTTATTTATATAACAGCTATTTTTTATATATACTATTATTTTTAATAGTGTAAAAACATCACACAATATGTGGTTAATCGTTTTTATAAGTTACGTAATTTGACCCCAAGTGACGTCACAAATAATACTACTCACGTACAATAGAGGTAGATCATGCTTGGAAAATTAAAGTTACCAGATTTCATATTGCCATTTTTCCGTAGCAATATCACTTTCATCCATTGTACTAATAGATACGTTTGACTATGTTCACCTAAATCTACGATTATTTTACAAACCTGAAAGTCTATTACTGAATCACGTAAAAACTGCTAAAAGAATTTTGATTTAAGCCGCACACAACTATAGTTCATAGCCTGGATTAATACATATAACCATTAGATATATTTTTTAAAAACAAATACCACGATTTGGGCAACGCCGTGTATTACTGCAAAAATAAAAATACAACAGTTCGTTAGCCGGACTGTGATTTTACGTATCAACGTATCTCTAAATCGACTGGCAGTTTATGGACCAAATAGTGACGAGTAATCCTTTATTCCGCGAAAATGCAACGTGTTTCATTCTCTGTGAATAATAATATGTATGTAATATGTATTTCAATATTGCAATAATTGTTAGTTTTTTTTTGTTATTGCCTATGTGTGTGGACGAGCTCACAGCCCACCTGGTGTTAAGTGGTTACTGGAACCCATAGACATCTACAACGTAAATGCGCCACACACCTTGAAATATAAGTTCTAAGGTCTCAGTATAGTTAAAACGGCTGCCCCACCCTTCAAACCGAAACGCATTACTGCTTCACGTTATAATCCATCTTGTAAAAATTAATATTAAAAAAAAAATACATGCCCGCTGAGTTTCTTGCCAGTTCCTCTCAGGACGAAGGCTAATTTTTGTGCATTGGTAGTAGTTCTTTTTGACGTTCAACAAAGGTGTACTTTCATTTATGTTGAATATATATATTTTTTTTATTTGATTTGATTTAATTACAAACGAAATCACGCGTCTCGTCTATTAAACATAAAACTTTGACGGACGCAGTAATAAAACATTATAAAGACGAGTTATACGTACACGTATAACAAGTTAAAAAGTTTCGTAGTATCGAATCTAATAGAAATAATCTTAAATGTAACTTATTACCTACGCGTTAGAATTTATTATTGAATTCTAAATGAATGCCAGTAATGTGTTAGATCTCACTATTTTAGTCAATAGTACCTTTTATAAGTAATTCTAGAGGTTCTCTTTCATAACACATATTTTTAAAAGTATTGTTTTAAAAAAAACTTTTCATATAAATGTAGACAGACATACTAAATATTACGCATAGGTATTTACAATCCAGATTTATAATTTTTATTCAATTTACGTGATATTTGTCAAGGGTTGATGCAACTCTCCACTCTCTACTGTTACTAACACGACTAGACTTTTTGTCACACAATTAGATTTTCAACCTGGTATCTTGACACATTTCACATTTCAAAGCACATTTTCCATCTTATTGACGTCATTGCAAAATAAACAGCATGCAATGCGCTATTTATAGATAACGTTAGAATAACTTCACAATTCAGAAATACTGATATTTTTGATACCGTATCTAATGGCCTAGAGCTTAACCCGATAGTTTTACTATTGGATACGATAATTGAATCTGAATTTTACTCTTGTCTCGGGGAAAAAGTAGCTTCACTCCGCTTTCGGTCAAAGAAACTGTAGGTTTGCTTTTGGAAACATAATATATTTTTCGTCAATTGCGAAAATAACGTGAAATACTACCGACTTGTTTTATAAGAAAGGGCTAAACCTAATTTTCTATTACAAATACTACCTAATCTTATTTGAAGAATATGATGAGACTGGTCCCTAAAAAAGGGGACAAATTGAACGTGGGAACGAACCGCTGCCCTACGACTCATTACCACCCGGCTATTAGCTATTGTAATCGTTAAACTTATACAATTGTCGAACTTGTAACGATTACTGAACTTTTGAAGGTCGGTTAATAAAATTGTCTATTATTTTACATCCAGTTGTTGTATATAGTAAGTATCTGTTAGTCTTCCGTCGAAGACAAATCGGCAGAGTTTCAAGTCGTTCAAGAGCATACTGCTACATTTTGGACACAGTCCTTCGGGGTCATCGGTAGAGGTCTTTTGATTCAACTGCGGTTGAGAACTTTTTTTTTATGATTGAGAGATTACTGGTGGCCCGAAGGCCTTTCCAGTTTCACCAGGATAGGTGGGCAAGCAAAGGCTCAGCCAGGAGGGGTGGGATTTGCTAACAACTGCCCGAGCGACTCCGAAGGAGACCTAACAACTCAAGAGCAATTGCTTCGCGAATGAATCTACTACCGGATCGGAACCGCGACTCGCTGAGATCCGGCGAGAAACTCAGCGGGCTGGTGCATGGGTTAGGTTGCACATCGACCTCTTTTCGACGAGTACGGTTACCTGTTCTGTTTTTTCTCTGGACTTATGACAACTTATGATGACAGGTATTTTTAAATTGTATAGAATCTTCTATATAAAACCTGATACTTTAACTTCCTGATAATGTATAAGCCGCTGTAGGAACATCGCAAATGCACTATTTGCTAAAGGCGAGCATTGAATACCCCTTCACGTTTCGTAAATAATACGATGAAATCCGAAAACCAGTGGAACGAATCGAATTACGAATTTGCAGCTTCCTATATGAGATACAGACAGCACATAGCTTTTATAGCTTTTATGTTTAAGTCTGTACAGTACAGTACTGAAGTACCAGAAAAAAACTTTATAGTTCCAAAATTAAATCATTCGAGATATCATCTTTTCGCATTAAATGTGTACAATTTCCTAAAATATTCGAAATTGAGTTAATATGCGGAATCATTTGATATCACTAGTATTTTTCTCATAAATATTGTCAAAAGAGCGTAGTTTCTTTTTAGTTTACCTATGTTTTGACTACTATTAACAAAATTAATACATAATTTTATCTTACTTTAATAGACAGATAATGTAATTGTAAAAAATAAAAAAGTTAATGTTGCAAAGATGGTTAATATTAAAAATATCACGTATGTTAGCTTTAAAAACACTATTTTGTAAAATTAGTAAGTTTTGAGTAGTTTTTTTAGTAAGTTATACAGTTTTAATGCGAGAAGACGATAATTATATTGTATTCATACAAAAATACTTTTAAAAAAAATCCGGTAGTATTTGTTCTTAAGTAGCTACTCATCAGTTTGTTTCATGTTATATTAAAATTCTGATTTAAAACTCTTATTAAAATAGTATTCATTTTGTTTAAATTGCCTTTGGAATGTACTCTTTTAATGATTATTACTGGTGGTAGGTGTCTTGTGAGCCTGCACAAGTTGGTACCACCATCCTGCTTATTCCTGTCGTGAAACCGTGGTACTGTAAAAACTGAGACTCAGAACTCATATCGCAAGGTGTGTGGCAGCATTTACGTTATTAATGTTAAAGGGCCCCGACGAACAGTTAACATCAGGTGGGCCGAGAGTCTGCGTCCAAAAAAAAAGTACAAAAAAAAGAAAGTTAAACTAGATTTTGAACATTCCCTCCTCCTCATTATTTTGCAGAAAGTTAGTTTATACCAGAGTATAAACTTATGGCTTATCTAAAATAATACATTCGTAAAAACAGTTTCTACTCCACTGATGGCTGTCTTCGAGATAGTCAAAAAACCTCATCGACCTTACACTTCAAGTTGAGAAGTGCTTATGATCTCCTACTCAACACTAGATGAGTCGTTATTTCGATTATCCATCCGACGTAATACAAAAAAAAATACTTCTAAAAACTCAACCCTTTAATTCGCTCCATCAAATACACGAAATCGCCGAGATTAAATTACAAAATTAATCGCATCAAAACCGTAAATGATTGATGACTGTCTCGGAAACTGAAAGCAGTTACGGATGATTTAATTTTTGCCGTGAAGCATCATAAATATTAATATCGTGTCGACTTCTCGGGAGATTCATGATCAAGAGTTTAACACTCGTCTTGAACTTTACTCTCGTATTGTTGATGCGTTGGTGGCTTACCCTTTTTTTATTATTGCCTTTGTAAGCAGACAAGCATACGGCCCACCTGATGGTGAGTGGTTACCGTCGCTCATGGACTTCAGCAATGCCAGGGGCAGAGCCAAGCCGCTGCCTACCGCCAACCCAAAGATTACTGACTTTTAAGGCTGTTCTAGCTTATAAACGCATCACGCGGTTTGCGCCTGAAATAGGCTAATGTTGTGGTATACTTGTATAATAAGAATATTTATTATTATTGTATTTCATATTTACTATAAACAACTGGATCTTTTGTAATAAATTACTGTCTGCTTATTTATGTCCCAAATATTCTCATGAGATTCGAAACGATTTTTTTACAAAACTAAGACCGAATAAAACTTTTTTTTTTTAATCTATTCACACGTTGACTGCTACGTAAGTTATTGTTGCCCTACGTGGCGCACTGAAGTAATTATCTAATACTAGCGACCCGCCCTCGCTTCGCTTCGGAAACATTAAAACACATAAAACAAAAAAAATAAATAAATAAAAATTAAAAAAAGTAGCCTATGTTCATCAGGGACAATGTCGGCTTCTAATGGAAAAATAATTTTTCAAATCGGTCCAGTAGTTTCGGAGCCTATTCGAAACAAACAAACAAACAAATCTTTCCTCTTTATAATATTAGTATAGATATAGATAGATTTCTGTTACTAAGCGTCTGTATTACCAAAATTTGCCTTCTTTGTGTTTGAATGCATTTTTAGTCTTTTAGGTCTCTTAGAAATAGATCAGCCTTCATGTAACTAGTGGCTCGATAATGACTTAACACAACTCTGGCAGTGAGTTCATCTCCCCTTTCAAAGCATTAAAAAAAAAAAACCTAGACGGTCTAATTCAAAAACACACAATCCCTTAACAACTTTAGAAGCAAAAAATCAATTCTAAATCTATTAAATCTCCCCTTTTATTGCTTCAATCTTGTAATCAAATAAACAGACTGATACAAATTATCATTGTGATTCTTATGGAGATACAATTGACTTGAGTGGAGGGCTGGCCCGACGTTACGGAGGCAGCGGACTGCGTAATCGGACCCCCTGCTTCTCTTACAAATAATTTAGTTTTTACATTAAACGTTGTTAATTATTTCATGTGTGAGACTGTTTTTTTTTTAATTGTTTTATTGGCTTGTTAGACAATAGCTTACAGTCCATTTGACGATTAGACGGCCCGGATATTTCTAATTCACAGTCTATATTAATAATAGACTAGCTTTTGCCCGCGACTTCGTCCGCGTGGAATAGTTAACAAATAATGCTTTATTTTAGAACAAATTTGTTTAGCATAAGAAACGTTATAGTGAGCTAACCTTAACATATAGACATATGCTGTGCTGGACTTTTTTTTAGATATTTTAAAGGGAAACAATTCTGTCATACATTATTTTAGCGAAACTTTAACCGTTACTGCAGCGCACGCAGCGGAAGCTCTCAAAAGGTAAAATAACCTCGATTTTGAAACGTTATTTATTGGTGCTCTGCTTGTATTAGTCTCAGCGTGATATTCTATAGCCTATATGTAGCCTTCCTCGATAAATGGGCTATATAACACTGAAATAATTTTTCAAATCGGACCTTACTTCCTGAGATTAGCGCGTTCAAACAAACAAACAGCTTTATAATATTAGTATAGATTAGTTTAATATCGTTTCGCGGTAATAACGCGATAACTTGTTGGAATCAGCCGCCATCTTTTTTGTTTGTTTTTTATTGCCCTTGTAGGCAGACGAGCATACGGCCCACCTGATGGTGAGTGGTTACCGTCGCCCATGGACTTCAGCAATGCCAGGGGCAGAGCCAAGCCGCTGCCTACCGCCATCTGTTTTACGATTATTGAGTCCTGGTGACTGCCACATCAACCTTGCAATCTTTTGGGTTATATCAGTTGTTATGCTTCTCCAGCGGGTCTCCTCAAACTTTACCCGAACTCGCAGGGAAGCTTCAAGCGTAGATAACCATCTCTACTGATCTCTGGATAATGTTGAGCCTTCTCAAGAATATCTGAGCGACCACAACAAACTATCCTATGTGATCGTTGTGGTATTCATTAATTTATTTATTTAAGGATTACCGACAGGGTTTACAGTAAGACATAAAATAACATTGACATGTATAGAGCAATTGATAACTGCAACTCTAATTAGAGGCAATCACAGCATGCATTACATTAATATATTAATAGAGATTTAACAATACTATTAATAATAATAAAAAATTAAAAACAAAAGAAAGACAACAAGGAGAGTAATACCAGAGTACTCAAAGTACAAGGCACAAGTACACAAGGCTGAGGCTGAGGTTCAACAACAACTTTTTATAATTTTGTTCTTAAATATTGGAAGGGAATCGCCAAATATGTCAAGGTTTTCAACTTTTCTAACTAGATTATTATAAAGGTTAGTTAGACGAGGAGTAGGTGAGTGCTTGCCTAGATTGGTTCTGCTAAAGCGGGTGCTGAAAAGAGCAACGGGGCGACGAGGTAACATAGATGGCACCTTCAAAGAAAATTTATTGAGGATGGATTGGGAGTCGACAGTACCGCTCATAACATGATGTAAAAAACATAAGCCTAACATATCGCGGCGATCACTCAATGTTTGCATTTTAAAATATTTAGCCCTATCAACATAAGATTCAACATAATTAGGCGGCCTAAAACGGTACGACATGTGGCGAAGTAACTTTTTCTGAATTCTCTCAATCCTGTTAATATGGGTTTTGTATGTAGGACACCACACAGTGCTGCAGTAATCAAGTTTGCTTCTAACATAACTGTTGTAAAGCATTAGCGTAGTGGAAGCTTTCTTAAACTCCCTACCATTCCTAAGTACAAAACCCAGTGATTTGTTCGCGGCATCTATAATTTTGTCAATGTGCTTAGTGAAATTCAGCTTGGTATCAAGCTCCACCTCTAAATCACGAGTCTGAGAAACTTCACTAAAGCATTCCCCTGAAATATGATATTGTGTCGGTATTATATTTATAAATTAATATTCAATAATATTTAACTGAATTACCGGTTTATCCTGTACTAGAGACCCGCCCTCGCTTCGCTTCGGAAACATTAAAAAACACATGAAATCAAAAAAAAAAAATAAAAAAAAAAAATAAAAAAGTAGCCTATGTTCATCAGGGACAATGTCGGCTTCTAATGGAAAAAGAATTTTTCAAATCGGTCCAGTAGTTTCGGAGCCTATTCGAAACAAACAAACAAACAAATCTTTCCTCTTTATAATATTAGTATAGATTAGATATATCATCTAATACAGGATAAACCGGTGTTCTGAACTACATCTTCTTCTCTATATAATAATATAAAAATGAATTGCTATTCGTTAGTCTCGCTAAAACTCGAGAACAGTTGGACGGATTTGGCTAATTTAGGTCTTGTGAAAGTCCAGAGAAGGTTTAAAAGGTAGATAAATATGAAAATGCTCGGAATTAATAAAAAATAACAATTTTGTTTTTTTTCCTTTGATGTGTCCCCCGTCGGACGGATCTCTTTGGTTTGTTTTAAGTTTATTTTATACAAAGGTTTAGGTATTTTATTTATCTATTGAGACACTACTAAGTTTGCCGGGTCAGCGCAGTATAAGAATAAATACCTGTACAGTTAAAGGCGGTGCATGCTAGAACCATTATTATAAAATACATGTAATGAAAGTATTTTCATTTACAAGTGATCGTTATAAATGAAATAAAAAAAAGGATAATAATTCGTGGGAAAATCGTAAATAATTTAATTTATCAAAAATTAATTTATCAAAAACAATAAACTGTTTACGTATCTTTTAAATAAACAACTATCAATAAGTTTTCCAAAAAAAGTTAATATTAATAATACTTCATTCAATTCCTACTCAACAATTAATCCCGTAGGTGAATATAAAATGTACAACTTCGACCTTTGTAGAATAATTGGCTTGTAATTAAATGTTCTATTAGGAGTTCAAACGGAAATGGCCAGCACATCCCAACGGCTAGTCAGAGCGGAACCACTGCGCTCGGGAGTTATGAATCCAATTTAACATTACTTTCAAGTTTGCCTAAAATTCTCCATGAATACAGTACTGGAGCATTTGCGCCGGGCTTCTCCGAATTGCGGACATAATTAAATCTATATTTACGATTTATGTGGTCACCGACAAAATAAACGATAATAGTAAAGTATTTTCGATACATCAGAAATAATAGAATGACAATGGAAAAAACGCGAGATCAAAACACTAATACCTATTCACAAACGCCATTTTACCAATGCTTATTATACCCAGTTTTGTCACTTCATTTCATATTCGAAGCGGACTCGTTGCAAGCGGCGTCGTGGCAAGTGTAACAATGCATAAATTATAACATTTATTTGTTTGATAAACTATTTTCCAGAACGTCTATGGCAGCGAGAACCCACCTGATGAATGTATCATCCTAGTCGGTATCGATTTTGACAGGGTGGTCGTGGTTATCACTTAAGGCGTTAGTGGGAAGCTTCACAACAGGCCGCCATTCCTCTCTGACGGCCGCCCTCCTCGTGCGTCGTGGTGATGAGCCATTTACTATCACTTGTGTCTGGTCAGTCCACGTCATAGGCGATCTTCCTTATGGCCTAGTACTCATGTTCAAATGATTAGACGAGCGATATCATCCGTCTGTGTTCAGTGTACTTACTACATCTAATTACGTAAAGTGCCTTCACATTTACAACTGATGATGCTGGAAATATTTTAGCAATTAATTTACACTAGATGATGACCGAGCTTTGATTGTTTTTTTTTTGATAACGCCATCTTGTTGTGTCTTTAAAGCGGTTAGTTGCCCTCAATTAAGAAAAATAGTATTATTATTCGCCAATAGATGTCGGGAGGGGATGATTATTGAAAACACAAATATATAACATTTTCTGAAAATAAATCGAAGCTAGATCGATTTATCGCCCCCGAAATCCCCAGTACACTAAATTTTATGAAAATCGTTGGAGTCGTTTCCGAGATTCAGATTATATATATATTAATATACAAGAATTGCTCGTTTTAAGGTATAAGATTTAATTATATTAGCGACGCTACACGGTTATAAGGCGCATAGTTGGAGATCGTTGAAATAAAAAGACTCGACTTAGGAATTTCAAGATTTGCGCGGCAATATCAGGAATGAAGAAGATGTTATTATCTATCCGTACTAACGCCAGCTTTGTATCAACAATAACGTAATACTTGTGTCTGTTCATATACTGATTATGAAAAAAAGATAGAATTAAGAGAATTTAATTTAAATTCTTTTAGATATTAAAGTATCGTCTTCGCTTTTCGCGTATCATAGATATGCATAATTAATACTCATTTTACGGTTTTAATCTCACGTTTTTATTTATCATTATATTATTACCGACGTTTCATTTTAAAATTCAATATTGCGCTGACTACTGTCCATTTTTATATTTTAATTCAATTATGTTTAAATTTCAGTTCCTAAATTAACTAAAGATATATATTTTTGAATTAAATTTAGAGAACAGTTGCAAAATTAATGCTTCGAAACTCATTTACCGGGTATTATAACAAACACACCGCTTGATGTTAAGTAAAATGTGAATAAACATAAAAAGTTTACAACCCCTGTACTTTGACACGCGACATTACTATTTAGCACGCATACAACTAACCAAACAGATGCTTTCAACATTTTTAATATATTGTGAGTAATTTTTTTCAAATAGAAATTGTTTTTTTTTTATGATTGATAGGTTACTGGTGGCCCGGAGGCCTTTCCAGTTTCACCAGGACAGGTGGGCGAGCAAAGACTCAGCCAGGAGGGGTGGGATTTGCTAACAACTGCCAGAGCGCCTCCGAAGGAGACTTAACAACTCAAGAGCAATTGCTTCGCGAATGAATCTACTACCGAATAAAATAGAAATTGTTTGAAGCTCTCTACACTTCCGTGAGTCTTTTCCCGGGCGAGATTTACCTACATTACAAGGTTAAATTGAAAAAAAAAGCTTTGGCTCAAACAACATACATATTCTATCATAGCTTATCATTCTCGAATATGATTAGAACATGGAAATGAATAGAGTAAAACAATACTACTAATTAATATATTTTACCTTATAGCTCGAATACAGTATTGTCTTTTTCATTGGCGCCTAAATTGAAACGTGATTGAAAGAGACAAAAAATGGTTCGAATGGTACTGGTGGTAGGACCTCTTGTGAGTCCGCACGGGTAGATACCACCACCCTGCCTATTTCTGCCGTGAAGCAGTAATGCGTTTCGGTTTGAAGGGTGGGGCAGCCGTTGTAACTATAATTGAGACCTTAGAACTTATATCTCAAGGTGGGTGGCGCATTTACGTTGTAGATGTCTATGGGCTCCAGTAACCACTTAACACCAGGTGGGCTGTGAGCTCGTCCACTCATCCAAGCAACAAAAAAAAAAAAAAGCTTATAATATGAAACGATCTCTAAATATTCGATATTGTATGTATCTAATGTATTTTATATTTATTAGGATATTCATGACTACCTACCGCTTGTCAAATTTAACATTCTAAATTTTATATGGTTCTAGTATTATAAATACGTGTGGAATCAGTTTTTTGTATTATTTATTAGCAATTGAATAAAAATATATAGTATTTTTATTTTATTAAATATATTTAATATTTTTATTTTTATTGGAAACTAAATCCAATCTTATATTGTTTGTTACTCGTATTGTTTTTTGTTGCTTCGATGGGTGGACGAGCTCACAGCCTACCTGGTGTTAAGTGGTTACTGGAGCCCATAGACATTTACAACGTAAACGCGCCAACCATCTTGAGATATAAGTTCTAAGGTATCAGTATAGTTTCAACGGCTGCCCCACCCTTAAATCCGAAACGCATTAGTGCTTCACGGCAGAAATAAGCAGGGTGGTGGTATCTACTTGCGCGGACTCACAAGAGGTCCTACCACCGGTAATTACGCAAATTATAATTTTGCGGGTTTGATTTTTATTACACGATGTTACTCTTTCACCGTAATATACGATGGATTTGAAACGGTCATTCTGACAATATCCAGCGCAGTGCTCTATCAAAAAGATTGAACACAAAGACGCTGTGCGAATTTTACGTCTCATTAATCCATTACTATTATGGGCCGTGTTTTAGGGTTAACTAGGGCTATCCCCAGCGCGTCGGGCGCATCTCTTCGGTATCAAATGTCACAGTGACTAAAAGCGAGGGCGTGAGGGAGCTTTGCGCGCGATTACACTGTAGTGCCTCTGTACAGGCGAAACTAAAACGCATCTCCGAAGATTTTCGTGATGTGATTATTATTATTTTTTAAATTTGCTGTTCAATTTTCTCTACTCTAATAATACTCTAATAATCTATACTAATATATAAAACTACAGTGGTTTTTACGGATGCTCCGTTATAACTATTGAACCATGCATCCGATTGACTTGGAACTTGGTATCCATGTAGGAAATACATGTACTTAATGGATAGGCTAATATTTATTTGAGTGTTGGACTCCCTAATAATAATGACAATAAATACCTAATAATGTTGATTTTAATTGCCCAGCGAAGAACCAGAACCCAGAACCGTACTCACCCAGAGTACGGTTAGTAGGTACATTATAAAAGTAAGAATAATTCGTGAAAATACCAGATCGATCTGAATATGAATAGCGAATTTATTTTAAGTCGAGATTTGTGTTAATCAGTGAAACATTAATATTTCTGAAAACTTTGAATTTTTACAAGAATTAATTGAGAGACTAGTTACTAGTGTAGGGATTGTTGACGACAAGTCTATCTAATATACAATGAAAGGGTAAACAAAAATGAAGTACCTAATTAGAGTGAAAGTCACAGAAATCAAAATATATTAACAATTCTTGGTTATCCAAGAGCTATTCTAGATCGTACCAAAAATATAAAAGAGTACCAGAAAGCTATTAATTAAATATATATTTTAAATAAATTTTTGATCGAATCTTTTCGTTAGAAGTTATGTTATCGTCTGTACCGCTGATGCCGGGATTATGCGTAGCGCACTTAGCAGTTACGATTATGTGCCGGCGCTGGGGGGAGGCAGAGACCTACGAATAATTAATTACTTTTGTTTTTGATCGTAGGAAATTACCAAATATAAATTTATGTAAGACTTTATTTATTTACATATACATAATATATAAAGGCAACGTGAATGCGTTCAGTAACTCTGACACTAATTGAATATGAAATTTCGAAAAGGGCACATGTCGCATATTTTGTCAAATACGTTTTTTCATATACATGTAGTTTTGAGGCTTATCTACACCCATTTTATGATAATTTCAGTAATTTTCAATCGCTAATTAACACTAAAATATATCTCAAAAGTTAATATTTAAAATTTTACACTGTTTTAGAAAATAATTAGTTTTTTTTCATTTTCTGAACATTTTACATTTTCAGAGATGTGCCCTTTTCAAAATTGCATATTGAATTGTAGCGATGATAAATGGAACAAATTCGTTAATATGAAGTATCCGGTTGTAATTTTATAGTCTGAATTTATTTTATTTCTTAATATTCGATTGCATTGTCTAAGGTGTGGAATTTGAAGCCTGACGTAACGAGAAAACAATGTCAAATAAAAGATTAAGAAAAAAGATTAAGAATGGGTTTCTCAACCTTTTTTCTTTAAATATGCTAATTATAATGAACTATTGTGTATTCCAAACTTTTATATATTCACGAAATTCATACTCATTTAAAAATAATCTAATCACGAACCATATTAATCAAATCAAATCTGAATTAACTATTAAGTGGTGTAAATTCTACGCAGTAACTGAACCATAAACAATAGCGGGTCGCGAATTATAAATACATTAGATATGTAGTTATTTCCGTAGTCATATTATTTTCAATTCGATTTCGTGTACCACAAAAAGTTCATTGGAGTTACGATGTGACATATCACGGAACGAACGGCCCACGTTCATTATATTTTCCATGCATTTTTCGTTCGGAACTGTTCCGACTTTAGAAATGCCATCGGACGCTGTCAAATTGCCACCCCACTCAGTTACGGTTTCATTATTCCTAGTGCACATTGCAAGTCAGGGCTTGCCGAATAAGTTCGCACTCTGTTTAAGAATTTTGCGTAGTATATTTATAATGTATTATTTTATTTACATCAAAATACAGTTTATCTTAGTAAAACTATGACACAAATTGAGTTGCTCTTATAAAGAGAAACAATATTTAAAGCTATTGCTTCACCACTATTTTAATATTTTTTATATTTCAATATTTCAAAATGCTTTTATATTTTTTATGTTCTTTCTAATCTTTCAATATTTTTATTTTTCTTATGTCATCTTTATAAAAAATTCACCTCTTTTAAGATAATTCGTATAGAGGTTATATAAATATGATTGAAATCAATTTTATGGTTCGGCACCGAACTTGACATCACGTCGTCTAAAAAATAATGATTACATGACACACAAAAATTATCTACTGCTTAGCTATATATTTTATTTTATTATATAAAAATGAATTGCTGTTCGTTAGTCTCGCTAAAACTCGAGAACGGCTGGATCGATTTGGCTAATTTTGGTCTTGAATTATTTGTGAAAGTCTAGAGAAGGTTTAAAAGGAAGAGAAATATGAAAATGCTCGGAGTTAAATAAAAATAACAATTTTGTTTTTCCTTTGATGCGGCCCCCGTCGGACGGATTCCTTTTGTTTGTTTTAAGTTTATTTTATACAAAAGTTTAGGTATTTTATTTATCGACTGAGGCACTACAAAGCCTGCCGAGTCAGCTAGTATTAAATAATAATTAAAACTGAAATTTTTGCAAATAAAAAAAAGTGTGAAAGTTCTTGTTAGTCTTAGACCATCTGCAGAGGTCGTCATTAATGACCTTCTTTTTTCACGCTTCACCTCCCCTTAGCCTAAACGAAGAGATAAGGGGATGACTGAAGGGTTCCGTTTTAGTAGTCGTCGTGGCCTAACGGATAAGACGTCCGGTGCATTCGTGTTGAGCGATGCACCGGTGTTCGAATCCCGCAGGCGGGTACCAATTTTTCAAATGAAATACGTACTCAACAAATGTTCACGATTGACTTCCACGGTGAAGGAATAACATCGTGTAATAAAAATGAAACCCGCAAAATTATAATTTGCGTAATTACTGGTGGTAGGACCTCTTGTGAGTCCGCGCGGGTGGGTACCACCACCCTGCCTATTTCTGCCGTGAAGCAGTAATGCGTTTCGGTTTGAAGGGTGGGGCAGCCGTCGTTACTATACTTGAGACCTTAGAACTTGTATCTCAAGGTGGGTGGCGCATTTACGTTGTGGATGTCTATGGGATCCAGTAACCACTTAACATCAGGTGGGCTGTGAGCTCGTCCACCCATCTAAGCAATAAAAAAAAAAAAAAAAAATATTTATTTATTAATCCGACGTTATGAATACTCCGCAGCTGTCGCAATCACGGAAGAGACAACGTTTCTTCAATTCTAAGAATTAATGCTATTCACTGATGTTTCAGTGCTTAAAATGAATGCAGTGAGCAAGTTGGTGTTGGTGAATGCTGACACCGAATTCGAGGCTAAAATAGGCAGATTGGTAATATTACTGTTACGCGCTGGGGTACGCGCGTAACTTTACCAAACCTTATAGTTCGTACATAGCACCGTTTCCATTTTATCGTTACTGTTTCATTTTTAATACGTAATTTTCAATACTTTTTTACTATTAAAATAGATTTTATTATTATCGTGATTTTTTTGATAAATTGTAAATTTCGATTTACGAAATTTTGACACGTTTTCATGAATTATTATTTAATGCTTATTTCATACAATACAATTAAGATTCTTAGTTATATTAAATTGTATTAATTGTTGTCACTTGAGCACCCCACAATTTTAATTAAGAGTCATTATGTCATATGGTTAAAATTGCATTTTATTAATTGTAAAGTAAGCAACTATTATTATTATATAATAATTATTATTAATACAGTAATTACGGAAACATCCACGTTGAGTATTTGCGTAAAATTAATTAATTGCGCAGGGACTCGATCCCAGTTATGTATATTCACATCGCTAATACATAACCACTAGGCTAGGGTGTTTCGAAACAGGAAGACAATGAAACATTACAAACGTCTTTATTCGGACAGAGCGAAGCCCCTGTTAATTGGTAACAAGGAATGTATATATTAATACGTGAAGCAAAAACTTTGTATCCCTTTTTACGAAAATTGCGCGGACGGAGGAGTAGGAAATTTTTCACGTTTATAGACAATATAGAGAAGAAGTGCACAATGTTAATATTTTTTTAAAATAATGCATAAAAGATACATAAAATCAATAAAGAAAACATAACACACACTACATACCATGTATTTGACGCACACACGTACTATTTATAATCAAACTTTTGTTCTTGACGTTTGTTGTCAAATTGAGAATAGATTAAATATTGTTTGTCTTTGTTAATATTTTTTATAGTCTTGGCGAAATTTGTGATTATACAAGTATAAAATACAATCATAATAGTGTACAAACTTACAATTCCAATTAATTATAGTCGAATTTCGACTTCTGCCGGACCTCTAATACTTATAATTAGGTATTACGTCAAATTGCTATATACGTACCGAAAATCTGTAGTAATCTGTACAATCAAATGGCATATACAGCCCGTGCCATTATTGAGAGCATCGATTGAACAACACATGAATACATCCAGAGCGTATTAGTAACGTTACCCTAAACGAAGACAGATGTTATGGTACTTTTTTATGATTGAAGTTTTACTGGTGCTCCGGACGCCTTTCCAGTTTCACCAGGACAGGTGGGCGAGCAAAGGCTCAGCCAGAAGGGGTGGGATTTGCTAACAGCTGCCCGAGCGCCTCCGAAGGAGACCTAACAACTCAAGAGAAACTGCTTCGCGAATGAATCTACTACCGCATCGGAATCGCGACCCGCTGAGAAAATCCGGCGAGAAACTCAGCGAGCTGATGCATGGCTTAGGGTGCACGTCGACCTCTTTGTCGAGTTCGACGAGTACGGTTACCGGGGTTCCTCAGCCTGCTCCTAGTGTTAGAGCTGAAGGTATCTAATGCAAGGCATGTTATGATACATGATTGTACTTAAAAATGATTGTGCGATATTTATAAGGGTTTAACCAAACAATTTAGTACAAATTAAAGAGAAACTGATGCGCGAATTCCGCTATCTAGGTGGAGCGTGCGGGACGGCTTTGTACGGACTCAAACAATCATAATGAAATTACAAGATAAACAGTGTTTTCCGTTTAGGTGCTTTAGACAATTCTAGAACACAATTCTGGTTCTATTTAAACAATTAAATGCTTTATTTTAATATTATGATTGCAAAAGAAGGAGCACGTTCTGTAGTTAAACATTGAAGCGACACGAAAATTTAATGCCGTAATCGCCAAGCTTGGCAGGCGGGTTGGCGATCGCAGTACTCGGTGCCTTGCACCGGTGCTGCTACCCGTTACCGACCAGGGGATTTCCGCACCGAGAGGTTTTTGTTGATGGTTATTCCGCCATCTATCGGTCGCCAGAGCCCTGACCGTCAATCAGCAGGATGCACCACGTGCAGGTAGGGTTGGCACTTGAGACAGTGTAGTGTTAATTTGCCTTATTACAAGATCGGGTTCAGTGGCGAGCTTTGGGGGAGGCCTACGTCCTGCAGTGGACTGTCGCAGGCTAATGATGATCCTGACTGTGTGAGTTTTTTTAATAATAAAGACTGAAAATCGTTTACTCAGTACTTTTCAACTTACGATTATAAAACCCAGACGGCGTTACGAGTCACGGATCGATCCTGATTTGTCTCATTTCGAACTTCATGTAAATATTTGTTTCTAAATTTCCAATAACGTGTATAAGAGTCCTTTTTTCAACAGATAATTTCGAGATCCCGTATAACTAACAAACAGTACGTACGGACGTAGTCTGAAAAGGTATTTGAAGTTCAACGCTTAAGATATGGCTTAAACGCTGGGAAGAAAGTAAGCTATTTCACCAATTAGCACTTTTTAAGCACTCATAGCATTAATTTTTTAACGAGGCTCTGCCGAATCAGTCTTCGCTACTTCAAATAAAAAAAACTATTTATTCTTTATCGATTCTTTTTAATGAAAAAAAAAGATAGGTCATTATGCTTATCCCAATATACCACTGAAAACGAAATATTCATTATGACGGTTATCACACAACATACAGGCAAACAGACAAAGACTTCTTAATTATATAATTGTTTCAATTATAAGGGAAACACATGAAAATAGCTTTATTAACATCCATAGTTTTTAAAACAGTTTACTTTACCTGCGTCATTAACAACGTCGTTACATGATGAAGAGGTGGACCTACAGAAGTCCTAGAAAGCGTGTTTAGAATTAGCAAATAATAACAGAGATCGCAGAGCAAATTACAAAAAAATAAACTGAATGAAATCTTAGTACCGAAATGTGGTCGTGTATCTTTGGCCAAAGATCGCAAGCAGATATTCGCTGTGCCATTTATGCCTTCATATTTCCATAAAAACCAATCCAATCAGCTCAAAAGGATTTACTCTTCAAAAAAATCCAGAATTGTGTTTGATTAAATATAAAATAATAAAAAAATGATATTTCTGAAAAGACGGTAGTTTACGGAAATATGTCACGCGATGTCATTGAACTTACATTGTGTCTCGGTGACCAGGAGTTGCACATCAGCGACGCATCCTCCAATATCCGACTCTGCAAACAAAAAACTCATATCGTTTATTAAATTACATTGTTTTTGTTTAAATGTTTTGTGAATTGTGTAGGTACGTTAGTTTTGGCAATTCCGATATTAACTTAAAATCGGAATATATAAGTAGTATGTTCTTGTTTAAGTTTTTATCTCTTTACGGTTTTAATGAGCCAATTTATTATATTTTTTGAAGTGAAAGCTTCTTTAGAATCGTTGTGATTTCAAACCGGATGCAACGGAAAAAACGACAGGTAAGAGACACAAAAACAAAAATGTGTAGGATGAAGCCAGCAAAGAATGAGACAGAAATATACATACTATTTAATACAGCGCCATCTGTGAGATTTTTTAATACTAACGTGTGTATGAAAGCTCTTGTAGTGAATTTTAATTTAGGATTATACGTGAAATTAAAATATCAATTCACAGAGGGCGCTACCTTACAATTATTTACTAATGACAAAATTTTACATATACTTAAGACGTTTAGGATAATTGTATTTTAATTTTGGAAGGTTTCACTTCTACTACGTGTGAATAGCACACATTTTGTTTTTTTGTATTTACTTTTGGAACTAGTTTCACGTGCGTGCGAGTTCCACATTCTTGTTTATGAATTAATAAATTTTACAAAGAAGTCTATGTCGATAACAACGTTTTAAGTCATTGTCTTCAATTCGAAAAACTACAATTTTGTAGTTGTTTAGATTTCCGATTACCAAAGGTCGTTTTTCAAGACTGAAATTATATTTTGCATTTTTTTGGCTTAGCTCAAGCTGTCAGATTCTATCTAATATTATCACGCTTTTCCCAAAATCGCATTTCACACATTATTTCGTGAATAATTATTTTTGATTTAGCGGTAATATTATTGATGATGTTTCGATAATTTTAGCTTTCCTCGTGGTAGTTGCGTAACTAACTACACGTCTCAACATCGAATAGAGTAACAGAACGAACAAACACCCGGACGTCTCGTAGTGTAATTATTTAAAATTTCATGAAACAAGGGGGCGTTAGCTTTGCAACGTTGTTTATAACTGTCGACCTTTAGCCGTTCAACACAATAAAGGAAAATGGTGCGAAGTGAAAAGAATTATCGAAGTTAATGTTAAAAAAAAAATGTTACTTTCCTAAGCAAAATGGTCTAGTACAAGTTATTTCACTTAAACAGTAACGAGATAAACTTGTTACCTTTATTCTTCGAAAATAAAAGTTATTAATAAACTAGGACAACAGTATCGACATTTCTTGAAACGATTCCCCCGTCACTAGCCAGACATTAAAGTGACAGTGGGGAAAAGTGGGATAGTTACTTTAAAATAAATTTTATGTATGTCCCGTGGAGCTATAACGTGGACCTGTGCGCCGTAAGTGTTAGAGTTGTAAACGCATCCGTCGAATGTGTTACGTGAAAATTAATTTAAAAAAAAATACGTCACTTAACTGACTTTAAGTACCCGAAGTTGCATAACAATTGAATCGTGAAAAAAACATTTGTTAACTTCTTATTGACAACCCTAACTCATTAGTCTCTCGATTAAGAAGATCGATAGTTTTATTCGTTCGAAGAATTGAAAGTATGGAGTATGATTGATTTCGAAACATTCTGTAAACATTACGGTAACAAACCTATTACATCGCGTTTGACGGCAATTCAAACGATCTAGAACGATCCTTCGGTAGGGGGCGTAACAACACACTTTGTCATACTTCTGCTGTGAAATAGTCAAAGGAACAGTTAATAATCTGTAAATTGATAGTTAGTTCGTACAGTATAGTTACAACAGCTGCCCCACCCTTCAAACCGAAACGCATTACTGCTTCACGGCAGAAATAGGCGGGGTGGTGGTACCTACCCGTGCGGACTCACAAGAGGTCCTACCACCAGTTTAGCTATTTGAGCGGGTTAAATACATATTCACTAGAATTAGGTATCGTGTTCTATAGTCGAGTCATTGTACGTATCAGATATAAATAAACGGCAACTTTACAACGCTTACTTTAAGCTGCACTACTCCGTTTTATTATTCATGAAATGAATTCTATAATTTTGTTTGAAGAATACATTTTTTCATGCGAATATTGATATTCGATGCGTTGTCTCTAATTATGTTGTTTGTCACATGTATATAATGCTTTAAGTCTGACGTTTATTAACCCATAGACACAGCCCACTGAGTTTCTCGCCGGATTTTCTCAGTGGGTCGCGTTTCGGATTCGATGGTAGATTCTGCGAAGCACTGCTCTTGCTAGGGCCAATGTTAGCAACACTCCCGGCTTGAGCCCCGTGAGCTCACCTACACGTCAAGAAGAAGCTTAAATAGCCACTCAAGGCTATCAGCAAAGGTAGGAAAAAAAAATCTGACATTTAAGAAAACCATTCACGAGACAGATCCAATATTTAAAATTTACATCTTTACATGTAAATCATTATTTTTTTGGTATCTTCCGTTTTTGGTCTTGTTTTAAAGAACAATTTGAGTTTTACGGTTGAGAGTCAAAACTTCAAGCCAATTAATACTATGTAAAATAAAGATGCTAAAATCAAATCTTCAACAGAAAGTCGGAAGCTCAACAAAGCACGCAACAATGAGGCGAGCTCGGCTTTTGTGAGGCGAGCTTGCGGCGAACCTCTCGGAGGGCTAACAGAGTTTCCTCTTTGGAACACAGTTAGTTCGTGACGGCATTATATTTCCTGTCAACCGAGCTTATGCTTCGGCTTCAATGGTGTGCTTTAAAATTCATGTACCATTTGTGTAGCGGGTACCGTGAACTACAAGGGCACTTGAGAAATTAAAAACATGGTTTTCTCGTCGGTGTCTGCGAGACGTTAAATATTCACAAACGCCCACACTAGACCCCTATTTTATTTATTATTGTTTCGAATACAAATACATATGTTTTAATATTCGTCTGTGACGGACTATACCTACAATACTTAGCAAATAAATACCAATATTCCCTATCGCCAAAGTTAAAAAAATTTTTAATGTCGCAATCTAAGCTACGAATTGCTTATTAAGTTTCTAATTTCCAAAATAATTCACAGATTAATTTCATTCTCAGTCTTGCTTCAATTTGAAAATACTTCATCACCATCCAGCGTAATCGTAAGTAAGTACTCTGCCTTTGTAGAGTGCATATAGTAGCCATTTATGTTCAATATATTTCATGGCCTAATAAATAAACACAACAATTCTATGGTACTTACACGTTGCTTCAAACGAATCCGTCTCACTGTACACGTAATTAAAGAAACGATTAGAATTGTGAGAAATTCTGACGTATTTAATAAGGCTTACGAAATAGCTCCTCACATTACACTCATGAGTGAGCAGACACCTATAGTGACTGGTGTAAACTCACCTCTGGAGACTTTAAATTAATACTCCAAGTGATGCAATAATGATAGGTGTATTATTACAGCGCCATGTCTACACTAGAATGTGGTACAAAACATTAAATCTTTTTCATTGGACAAGCCTCTATGAGGACTGTGTCTCTGTATTTCACAAAGACTTTCCGAGCCATCAAATAGAAGTGGAATAGAGCTTCTTAGCGAGAAAAATAAGTAAGGCCACATTTATTCTGGATTCTTCAAATATTATTTAGTTTTAATTCATAATTTATATGTGATGGAATTATGATAAGTCTATTAGACAACATACTTTTGGTTGTTTGCGAATATATCAGTAATGGATTTGTGCAGTATTTGTGTCAGTTAGCTTGAAATGTTAAAAGAAGAGAGCTTAGCCAGTTCACAACGTTTACTCACATTTTCGTAATAAATACCCCGGTATATTTACGTAAAACCTTACGATCGAAACTACAGTCGCAACGAAAACTGAAATGTTTACCAAAATAATAAAAACTGTTCTATAGTTCCATGTTACGATTTACGCCTTCGTTATGGGTTCTTAGAACATGAGAACGGCAATAGTCCAAATGCCATACCATGCCGAATATCTTTTCGAGTCTGACCTGGGTGGAGTAGTCAAGGTCAATAATCAATGTACCAACGAAGCCAAGATAAAATTTAAAGTCATCTTCCACATAACGAGACCGGTATATATTTATTAGCTGTTTCTGCCGCCAAGCAATAATGTATTGTAGAGTAAGACAGTCGTTTCCAGTATTAATTATAATAATATCAATTATTGAGGCTTTTCAAAGTTTTGACATTTGTCAAAATAGACATGTGTCAATTTGTCAACGGGAAGACGGCAGTGCAAAACTGCCCTACTTCCGTCCTAGCTATTCGAACAAGCAAGAAGTCCGTATTATTCCTTTTGAGTTGAAAATCGATAAAATTGCCTTCATTCGTATTTAATATTCTAACCGCAAACGGTCTAGTATTCTATGTTTGCAGTTCGATTAGGGTCATTATTGCTTGTAGTACGGTTGTTTGCGTCTTTAATGCAAGCGTTTACCGTGTCATTTTTGAGTTGAATTTCGCGTTATACTTTCTAGAAACATGCCTGTGTAAACGTTACGTAGTTACCCGGACGAATTGTTTATGAACTCTCGTACCTAATGAATCCTGATGTTTTCGTATTACGTATATAAGACTTTTTCTATTTAATTTAATAGGAATTGTAAATAGGAATCGTAAGTTGAAATAAACATGGCGTTGCTCTGAAAACAAAGGTTTTATTGTTTTAATAACTTAAAACGTACACAAGAGTAACAAACAGTACAACCAGATTGCAAACCTATAATAGGTATCTCACCTGAAAACAAAGAAACGACATTCAAAGTCCACCACTCTCAATTCCTTAAAATAATTATCCAATTTAATTTAGTAACAGTTATCCGGAATATGGCAGATGTCATCTTCTTCAATATCAATGCATGTCACCATTATCGACAGCGCCAGCTTTATGATTATATAGGAGCTATAGAGCCCTGTACAAATGTATGCTATAAAGAAATATAGAGTTTCTTTATACGTATATACCTACACGGACCCACCTAAACCCTAGTTTAACTATCCAAAAAAAGTATAAAGTCAAGTAAAAATACATTCTTATATTAGTTGTACTATTGACATTGACTATGATATTGACTATTAATTTCTAGAATCTATCTTATATTATCACTTTTAATGTTTCCACGTTGGCTTACAGCCTGTTTAAAATTAATTTATTATTTACAAAGTATACATTTATGAACATATAAAAAAAAACAACACGAGAGAATTTCTGTAAAGTTTGTCGATTGTCTATTACTTGCTTGTTTCCTGCTTTTTTGGCTACCATTGAAGGAAGATGAAGCTTGTCTAGCTTATCACCGTTATCGCCACTGTTAATAGGAGAAGTACAGGCAAGACGATGCTTTTCTGGCTAGCTAGTATCTACTAGTCTTATCGACTACAGAATTGATTTGCGCAACAAAATTAAAACAACTCTTTTATATTCGAGCCAAGAGATATTTTTCTATTGAATGCAGACTTATCTCCGTGCTATATTAGTATTGGAAAGTTTTTTTGAAATCGTTATCATAAATTATTTTTTGTTCCACAATTTCGTTGCAAGATTCAGTTCCTAAGCAAGTTGAGGTATAAGCTATTTTTTAGAGTTGTCTTGAAGCTGTGGTCGCGGTCGTGCTTAGGACGTCTTCATGTTTACCCCGTGAATGTTTAATATAAAGAGAGAGAGAGAGAGAATTACACTTTATTGCACACCAAAACACAATTTACATTCAAAAAACAATCAAAAAAGCAGATACATTTGTACAATAGGCGGTCTTATCGCTAAAAGCGATCTCTTCCAGACAACCATTTAATTTACAGAAATTCTGGAAAATATAAAAATATTGCAGGTTTGTTGCGGTGTACTATAGATAATAAATACAATATTATAGAAAATATATACATACAGTAAACAAAATATATACTGCTTACTTAATATAATATGAAATATAAGACCTTTGCAGCGCTTGTCAAATGACCTGACTAAATAAAGATGCCGCGATCTACGGTCACGGGGTATTGATGCAGAAAATTATGCATATTAGCTGAATTACAATCAAATTTGTTTTATTGGAAATTTGGTTTATTTATGTGATCGAATCACAAAAAAAAATCGATTACGTTCAAGCTTACTCTATGTTAATACGTTTTTTTATACCTATTTTCTAGATTGTTTTTTTTTATTATTATTTAAAGTTTTTGTACCCGGAATTTATTATACTTTTCTAAAAATCCGAATTCACTAATAATATAGATATGATAGAAATACAATTATATAATATAAAAAAAACCTAATTATGAAAAGAAATATTTACAATATAATAATATAAATAAAATAATAATAGCTATTTTTAAATAAATTAGGACAATCGAGATCAGAAGTAATATGAGATCTTAACGAAACCAAAATTTGTTTCTTGTCAATTATCCACAAATGCGAATAAAACTTATTCAATTGTTCCGCGATATTTATGTGATTCGTTAAAAAAAAACAATATACATATTCCGCGGATTCATATTTTTATCATATAATCACAGTGTCATGTGGCCGTCAGATATGTCAGACTAAAGTGGCCTAGATTTTATTCGAACAAGTATCTAACCAGCCGACTTTGACTATTAACTAACTGTGTACGACAAATTGATTGTCATACAGAAATATCAAAATTACTGAAACGTTTATGTCTATTTCTCTGTTTATATGTAGCACGAGTAGCCATACGAGGGCTGCACTAAAAGTATCGGGAATGGAATATTTCCACTGTTCCTGTCATATTAAAATCTTTTTAATTGAAAACTCCTTGGTTTTAAAAATCGAATACCATTTATTTATTTAAATAAAGATTCTCGGTCTTGTCACGAGGTTTTGTCAAACTTGTTTAGTCGTTGAGAAAATGGAATTGACTCGAGAAAATTCAAGAGCGATGATTTATTATGACTTTCGAAGTGGTTTAACACAAAAACAGTGTGTTGACCGGATGATTTCTGCATTTGGTGATGAAGCCCCATCCAAAACCCAATTTATCGCTGGTTTGCTGAGTTTCAACGTGGACGTGTCAAGCTCAGTGATGATCCCCGTCAAGGTCGTCCAAAAACTGCAGTCACCCAAGAAAACGTTGATGCTGTGAGTAAGCTGATTGAGGAAGATCGACATGTGACATACCGCGAAATTCAGGCAACTTTAGACATTGGCATGAGTCAAATACAAATAATCTTGCATGAACAATTAGGTGTAAAAAAGTTGTTTTCCCGATGGATACCGCATTCGCTCTGTGAAGAGCAAAAAGCGGCTCGAGTTACTTGGTGCGTCAGAACTCTCGAAAGATTCCACGCAGGATCCTCAAATACTGTATACAACATTGTATCAGGTGACGAATCCTGGATATACGCGTACGAACCCGAAACAAAAAACCAGTCACGAGTTTGGGTGTTCGAAAATGAGTTAAAGCCAACAAAAATTGTTCGTTCACGGAGTGTTGCAAAAAAAAATGGTGGCCACGTTTGTCTCCAAAACCGGCCATGTTAGGACTATTCCTCTTGAGGGACAAAGAACGGTTAATGCAGAATGGTACGCTAGCATTTGTATGCCACAGATCGTTTCTGAACTCCGTAAAGAGAACTGCAACCGCCGCATCATCCTCCATCACGACAATGCGAGTTCTCACACCGCGCACAGAACAAAAGAGTTTTTAGAGCAAGAAAACATAGAATTATTAGACCATCCGCCGTACAGCCCCGACCTAAGCCCTAATGATTTCTATACTTTCCCTAAAATAAAGAATAAATTGCGTGGACAGAGATTTTCATCACCTAAAGAAGCTGTGGACGCCTACAAAACGGCCATTCTGGAGACCCCAACTTCCGAATGGAATGGTTGCTTTAATGATTGGTTCCATCTTATGGAAAAATGTGTCAAATTTCGCGGAGAATACTTCGAAAAGCAATAAATACATTTTTAAATAGTAATGCTGTGTCACTTCGTTAATTCCCGAAATTTTCAGTGCCGCCTAGGTACTGGCCCACTTCGCTGGGCATTTAAAATTAAATAATGTTAATTTATTGTCATTATTAGGGAGTCCAACACTCATATAAATATTAGCCTATCCATTAAGTACATGTATTTTCTACATAGATATCAAGTTTCAAGTCAATCGGATACATGGTTCAGTAGTTATGACGGAACATCCGTAAAAACCACTGTAGATTTATATATTAGTACATATTAATTTTGGTAGCTTATCAACATATCGACGGTTCCTACGTATAAGGAGTCATGTCCAAAATTACATTTTATTATTATTTCATAATCATTTTTATTTTATACGCAATATTTCAAAAGAAAAATAAACGTATAAGACGTCATCTTTTATAACAAAAATACTTTATTTATGTAGATACAGTCATCTTTACATGAACTTTTATACGGTCTTAAAAATTATTATTATTATAATGATTTCATAGTTGTGGTAGACACAGTCATCTAACTACTTTTCCTGGAAAATCGAGGATATAAATAATTATTATACCATTAGAACCAGCCTAAATGGAATACTTGAAATCAATACTAAAAGATAGAAGTTACTTTTATGATTTAATTACACATGAGATTGAAACTTTAAAACGCTCTCCTGTAAACTACCATTTTTGACTTGACGCTTTGTACGTAGAGGCCGTCCATATATTATGTAAGATAAGATATTTTAAATTGCGTATAGTGTTTGCACGAATTAATAAAATTTTGGTCCCGTACTGTGAATCCTTTCTTCCTTCAATCGATCCACTACAAAACCACTCGGTCACCGAACCGCTAATTAAAACCACAATGATTAAATCGATCATTATGGTTCATTATGAATTGATTCGCTGCCAACTAAAAAAGTATTCCGACCCTTATTATTTTACCAACAAAATTATAATATACGCGTTTCCTTAACACCATCTGTATGGATTCCCACGATGGATATTAAAAGTAAAAAAAAAGAAATACACAACTCTTGTATTCGCGTAATTCCATTGCCTTAATTCTCGATCTCGGAACGCGAGACGATCATCATGGAATGGGCTTTAAATTCACCGACATGCCTAATGCTCAGCGAAAGAGACGGCAGACGTTACAATCCGAAATAATTACAACGCGCACGAGCGGGACAAACATATTGAGATTATGGTAATAAAGGCGAATGAGGGAGACGATGTTT
This sequence comes from Bombyx mandarina, assembly GCF_030267445.1. NCBI lineage: Eukaryota > Metazoa > Arthropoda > Insecta > Lepidoptera > Bombycidae > Bombyx > Bombyx mandarina. Next base: position 2,690,844 of record NC_143208.1, read on the forward strand.
AAGAACAATTTAAAGATATTGTATTTAATGTTTTACGGAGCATTTTCGTTGGGGATGCAGTGGGTGGCTGTGGAATGGCGCGGGATTTTGTGAATTGATAATTGGGGTGCACTTTGTGGGCGGTGAGGGGGCGCTGACAGCCCGCCTGTCACTGGTTAATAACCTTTTCTCCTTTTTTCTGTCACTTTCGAGAAACAATTAATGAGAGCGTGCAACTTTCGGTGGTAGGACCTCTTGTGAGTCCGCACGGATAGGTACCACCGCCCTACCTATTTCTGCCGTGAAACTGTAATGCGTTTCGGTTTGAAGGGTCGGGGCAGCCGTTGGAACTATACTGAGACCTTAGAATGTATATCTCAAGATGGGTGGCGCATTTACGTTGTAGATGTCTATGGGCTCCAATAACCACACAACACCAGGTGGGCTGTGAGTTCGTCCACCCATTTAAGCAATAAAAAAAGAGCGTGTAACTCTTGCGATACTCGAAGAAAAAAAAATCGATCGATTTGGAAACATTCTAATTCATCAAACATTATTTTGTTTGTTTTTAAAGTATAGATAGATAACAGGATTTCTTAGTTTCATTATTCTCGACTCTTACCAAAATCATAAAATAGCCACTATTTATTGCGTTCTCATAGAAATTATAGTTTCGTTTCAAATATAAAAATGGAACTTAAGGTGTATAAGGCTTAAGGTTCAAATTTCGGTATTAATCAAATTTATTTGACAGTTCTATTGCTGCCCGACCCCGTATTTTCCCCAAGATAAAACCTCCCCCGTTCGCTATATAGAAACACATTCACATAAAGCCAATCCATTCTAACATAACCGAAACAATCCCGTTACATTCCACATCCGGCTCACCCGGCACATATCCGTATTGCCCGGTTGTACAGACCCGGATAATTAGCGGGGAAACCATAATAATAACCGTTAATGAGTTTCCGTTGTAGTTCCCGTTCACGATATCCGGTTTTACTGTTATTTCGTTTTATTAGTCAACATTGGCAGGCTTTGTTCTAAGTGGTTTGCCATAATTGTTATAGTACACTGTAGGTAGGTACATGGAAAATTATTGTCGCAGATTAATGTCACAGCCTCCCCTTTTGTTCTCGTTGCCTGCTAATTGATTAATTATTAATAAAGTTATTTTAAGTACATAGGTAGTTATTTAATAAAAACGACCATAATGTTATCTATAGTTTTAACGGTAGGCAGCATTTCTGAAGTCTATGGGCGACGGTAACCACTTACCATCAGGTGAGCCATATGCTCGTCCGCCTACAACGGCAATAAAAACATTCTTATATCCTATTATCATCATCATATATATAATTTCAAAGTCTTAGTCTTCAAAAAATAAAAAAAAACGGATTGCATTTATTTCGATTTGGAGTTTGCAACATACACAATGGCTATACTGAAAGTTATACTTGACAGTCATAAATACTTTTTATATTTTTACGAAGTATGTTATTGTCTGCCTTGATAGCAAAAACCTTCGCCAAAATCAATCACAATCTGTTCTGATAGCCCTTGCTGCGACAATCAGAGCCTACGCAGATAGCGCTATGACTTATTGAATTGCTGTCATTATATTATATCGTTTATATTAAAAATAGATTCCCAAGCGAGTGTTGCTAATAGAAGATGAAAGCAATATCACAGTTGTAGTCTTGAATGAGTCCTAAATAAATATATATTAGGGTAAACTTGTTCACCGAATCTCGTTCCGTGAACTAAACTCGGTCCTCAGAATCGTTCACTAGTTCGGTTCGAAGTGGATTTCATTGAAATTAAAATTTTCCCCCATACTTCTTTCTGGTTTAAAATCGATAAAAATAAATTTAAGAGAATCACATATATAATTGAGTACATATCACTTTAAGTGTTAAAAAGAATATACAATAGTTATTTTTCCTCTTTAGATATTTTTAAGGATCAGTATTTTTTTTTACTTTTCCGATTTTTTATTTTATATGGGTGACGGAGGAGCTGGTGCTATCCGAAATCAGAGTCCATAAAAATCACAACGTGATAGTCGGCATATTTTTTGTTAGTTTGTGATTGTTTCAGAAAAAATCATATTTTAAGGTTCTACATGCGAAATGTTTACATCTGTAAAGATACTGATTAAGATAAACCGCTTTTATGTTACAGATAAAAATCTCCAGACCGTGAACCGTCACTGTCGCAAAAAGAAAATCAACATCTGCATTATTGTGTAAAAAACAAAACGAATGTATTGCTTAACATAAACAGTCACATCTCTGAGTCACACATTACTTATTTAGTTAAATTCTTAATTTCATGAAATAACAAATAGTTCAATAAAAGACGCCGCGAACTTTACTAAAATGAAGCTGCGTTAATTTAAAAAAAAAGCTTATATATATTTTACTTCTCTAATCAAGGTGTTATATTTGAATTTAATGATGTCTCGTTGTGTGTGAGCACTCAAGTCCGTACCCAACTTTATTTTACGTCCACGACCCGCTATATAACGTTGTAACGTCAGTGAAAATAACGCTTTGCATTAGCGTTGGGAAATAGCAGTAACCGTAAACGTTAATTGTTATCGGTTCGGTTCGTTGCGGGCATTTTAGTGGTCGAACTTTGCGGTACTTAAAGTACGTCTTAAGAAGGCGGTACTTAAAGTACGTCTTAACTACCGATTGTATGGTTATTCGGTTAGATGAAGGTGAATTTAATGATTGTGTGTTTCACGAAACTTACTTAACGTTTCTTTAAAATCGCGTTCTGATGTGCTTAGTGCGTTTTTAACGTTTTCGATAGCGTAAAAGTTAACCTAACTTTGTATGCAGTTGGAACAGCGCCCCTAGCGGCAAACGTAGACAAACGATAACATTCCATACAAATATATATTTTTTTTTTTTTTTTTTTTTTCTCGGGCCGGGGGCCGAACCTCCTACGAGGTCCCCGCGCCTAGGGGGCGCGCGGGGTATGTGAGACTCAACGATCTGCAGGTGTTGAGAGCAGATCGCGGGCCCAAGGATTTTAGGGCCCACCCACTAAACGACTCCCCTGCACTCTTACACCCGACGTCCGATCTCCGTCCGGGGTCAGAACCCGTTCAGAGTAGGGGGGTTCCCGCGGTCAACACTACAACCAGACACGCGGCGCCACCCCGAGGACGCCCGACCGACGGGTCGTCGAGGCGATAGTCGACGACCAACGACGTCGGTCTCCGCGGTACGGCGGCCCTACCAGGCCGCCCGGGCGGTGCCGCTGGTGTTCCGGGATACCCCGCTGGGCCAGAACCAGCCTGCCGGGTCGGAACGCGATACACCGCCGACCGGGTTGCTCTTCAACAGTATGTTCGGCGACGACAGCGACGACGAAAATGCGGACCGCATCGCAGTCCGCAGCCGCCGACGCGCCGTCCCGTCCTCCTGGTGCCAGCGCGCTAGAGTGACGGTAGCGTGCGGCGCAGCCTCAACCCCCTTAGGTCGCCCCGTGACCATCACCGGGAGGAGACTGCCTCCTCATAGGGGCTGGAGCTGGACAAACGCCCTCCTCCGAACCCCGGCTCGACGGCGGCGGCACGGCGCCGAGAGGGAAGAAGAGCTCTCCCTCTCCCGTTCCGCCGCCTCCTTCTGCGAGATGGTGGACTCGCAGAAGTCGAGCATCGCCTGCCAGGACTCGTCGCTGCCGAGCATCGTAGCCACGACGGTCGGAAGCGACAAGTCCGGTCCTATTTTTGCAACGAGGACGCGGCGCTGCTCCGCGAAAGCGGTGCAGTACCCGAGCGTGTGCTCCACCGTGTCCTCGTTGCAGCCACTGCAGTGGTGGCACTTCGGCGTCGGCTCCCTCCGGGCGACGAGGTGCAGGTAGCGACCGAAACAGCCGTGTCCCGTGAGCACCTGCGTCGCTCGGAAGGTGAGACGTCCTCGGTCGCGATTCACCCAGTCCGAGAGGACCGGGCGGATCGCCTCGACGGTCCGTCGCCCGTAGGCGGGGTCCGCCAGGCGGCGAGACCACGCCTCGAGCACGGCACGCCGAGATTGAAGCTTCCGCGCTCGAACTTCCGCCGCGCCGGGACGCGGCTCCCCCCTGGAGCGGAGATCGCATCGCCACGCGTAATCCGCAGCGAGCGCCTCCGCTTCCAGGTCCCAGGGAGGCGTCCCAGCTAGCACGCACGCCGCCTCAAACGAGACGGTGCGGTATCCACGAACCGCCCTGACCGCAATCGCGCGCTGCGGACGTCGCAACGCCGCAACGTTGTCGCGGGTCAGGGCGTGGCACCACACGGGAGCCCCGTACAGTGCCATCGACCGCACCACCCCCGTGTAGAGGCGGCGCACCACCACGTCAGGCCCCCCGACGTTCGGCAACAGCCGACTCAGCGAGCCGGCAGCCGCCATCAGTCGGGGACCTAATCTTTCAAAGTGAGCGCGGAAGCTCCAACGACCGTCCAGTACGAGACCGAGGTACCGCAACCCGGTTGCCTCGATCTCGACGCGAACGCCTCCGATCACGAGGTGGGCCCCCTGAGGCGGCGCTCTCCGGGCCCCGTGAAACAACAGGGCCTGGGATTTATCGAGCGCCACCTCCAAACCCAACCTTCGGATCCTGCCGATGACGAAGGCCACCCCCGCGCAGGAAAGACGGGCAGACTCTCGCAAGTCCCTCCCCCGGGCCACGACCAAAGTGTCGTCCGCGTAACAAACTACGCTCAGACCCGGAAGAGGAGCACTAAGGGCGCTACGCAGGACCCAGTCGTAGCCGATGTTCCACAAGAGAGGGCCAAGGACCGACCCCTGTGGAACACCGCGCTGTACGGGGAAGCGGAGCACCGCCCCACCGTGCCCGGTGCACACGACCGACCTGTCCTCGAGGTAGGACCCGATCAGCCGACGGAGGTACGCAGGGACGCCGTGATACTCCAGCGCCCCTGCGATCACCGACCAGGGCAAGGTGTTGAACGCGTTGGCGATGTCAAGGGACACCGCCAGTGCAACCCCGCCCCGGCCGACAGCCTCATCAGAGAGGGCACGCACGCGCATCACCGCGTCGATGGTCGAGCGGCCCTCCCTGAATCCGAACTGCTCCGCTGACAGATCGGGACCCACCCCCGTCAGATGCTGGACGATGCGGGCGGCCACCACCCGCTCGAGCAATTTTCCAGCCTCGTCCAGCAGCACGATGGGACGATATCCCGCAGGTGAGTCCGCGGGGCGTCCCTCCTTCCTTAGCAGAACAAGTCTGCCCGTCTTCCACTGCTTCGGAAACCGTCCCGACTCGAGGCAGGCTTCATAGAGCCGCACGAGTCGGTCCCCAAGGGCACCGAAGGCCAAATCCCAGACCCGGCCGTGAACACCGTCAGGGCCGGGGGCCGCGTCCTTCCTCCGCATCCTCGACACGGCCGCACGAATCTCCTCCTCCGAGATGCTCGGAGGGACCACCTCAGCAGGGGCATCACCGCTCACGCTACTGCGTGGTGGCGCGCCCATGGAAGGGGGCTCGAAGCTCCTCTCCATCCGCGGGAACAGCCCGGAGACAATCTCCCGCAGCTGCTGAGGCTGGAGACGTTCCGTCACCGGGAGCGCCCACGGCCGCAATTTCTTGCGGACCGTTTGGTACGGGCGCCCCCAAGGATCTTGGTCAAGCGTCTCCAGGAGCGTCTTCATGCTCTGAGACTTGGCCTCGCCGATGGCCCGCCGCAGTGCCTCCTGCTTCTGACGGCAGTCGGCATGCAGGCGGGTCGCCACCTCCGCGAAGTCCGCATCGCGAAGGCGGCGACGGCGGTGGCGGGCGCTTCGGCGGCGCGCCCGCACGCACTCCTCTCGGAGGAGCGCGATCTCGGGCGTCCACCAATACGCACCGCCACGCGGAGCGCGACCGCTGACCCGGGGCATCGCAGCATCGCAGACGCGACGCATCGTACCCCGGAACCATTCGGCCTCCAACTCCACGTCCACTAGACGCGCGGGCATCGGCGCCCACGCGGCCACTGTGGCCGCCTCCACCGCAAGCACCTTGTTCAGGCGCTTCAGTGCCCATCGCGGGAATGATCGGGGCGCACTACGCGGGAGCTCCTCCTCACCACGGGCGTCTTCGTCCGGCGCGTTCAACAAGGTGGAAACGGAGAGCTCAAATCGGACGAACCGATGGTCCGAGAGCGTCTCCGCCCCCTCGAGAACACGCCAGCCACGGACACGGCGTGCGGCAGACGGAGACGCGAACGACACGTCCACGTGTGATTCCCCGTTCCACCGCACGCAGGTCGCGACCGAACCTCTGTTCAGAAGACAGAGGCCGGTCGCGAAAGCCCACTCCGACAGGAACTCGCCGCGCGAGTCCGTGCGGGGAGAACCCCACGCCGTACATTTAGCGTTGAGGTCTCCCGCCAGTATCACCGGGCGAGACTCGAAGCGATGAACCAACGCCTCGAGCCCGCCCAGGAACCGCTCGAACTCAGCGAGACTCCTGTTCGGAGAGAAGTACACCCCGATCACGACGGTTTCGTTGACCCTAACGACGACGTACCCGGATCCCCTGGCCACCATTCCAAGGGGGGGTAACGCCGCAGACTGTCTCATCACGATCGCCACGGAGCCATCAACATCTCCAGCCCAGGAATCCTCCCGGTCGGGTGGTACGAAGTATGGCTCCGCAACGATCGCGATGTCGATGAACCACTCCGCCATGGTGTGGACGAGGAGATCCTGCGCCCTGGCGGAGTGGTTCACGTTCGCTTGAAGGAAGCGATGAACGTGATCCATTATTGAGGTGTCACGTCCATCGCTCCCTCGTCTTCTGTCCCGCCTTGCGGCCTGACGGCCGCGGCGGGAACTGACCGGCCGGCTGTATCACAGGCAGCCGGCCCTTCCTCTATATTTTTCTTCTTTTTTCCGCCACGCCTCCTCTTTGTGGAGGAGGGTGCGGAAAGACAGGACGGGCCCCCGGCCCGATGATCGGCCCGCCGCTTCGCCGCGTCGCATAGCACGCAGTGAGGTGCGGCGGCTGTGCAGGAGCCCGCCTTGTGACCGGGCTGGCCGCAGCGGAAACAAAGACCGCTGCGGTCCACAGCCGACGAGCACCTGGCGAGGCCGTGCCCGGTGCCGAAACACCGGAGGCATCGCCAGGGGCGGGCCTTCTGTAGCTGCACGTGGGCTATCACCCAGCCTACGCGTAGCCTCCCTGGTGAGTCGGCGGGCCGACCTCGTGGAGGCGTAGCCAGAAGTGTGGCTGCCTGCATAGGGCAACGCGCCCACACAGTGAAGGCTCCAGAGTAAGAGCTTCGCAACTCTCCTACCTTCACCTGCGTAAGGGCGCAATTGCCCTGCGATGCAATGGCGGCGGCCACTTCCTCCTTAGTGGCGCATTCATCCAGGCCCGTCACTTTGATTTCCGCCATCTTGACGGGCCTGTCTATACGCACCAGTTCTGGGTCCGGCAGGATTTCGCGGAGCCGGGCTGCTACCCTGTCCGCGACCGTGCTGGTGTTGGCACCAGGACACTCCAGCAACCGGGCCCCATTGGCGGTGTGCCGGACTCGGAGGCCACCCTCCACGCCCATGGCATCCACGTCGACGCTAACGCGCGCCCGGGCCATCACCTCCCCATAGGTGAGGCCCTTTTCCTTGGCAGCCGGCAGCAGCTCCAATACGACAGCCGCCGACCGCGGGGCGCGCGGTTTTCTTGCCTTGCGCCCTCCCTTTCTCTTTCCCTCAGTCACTGCTCGACCCATTACCTGGGGAGCGTTGACCGTCGGGACGGGACGGGGGCTAGGAACGTCTAGCGCCCTCCTTCGACCGCGTTTCACTACCGTCGTCCAGACTGCTTCCATGTTGGACGGGGCTGGAGGTAGTGGACGGGGCTGTGGGCGTTGCGCCGGCTGGGCGGCATTCACACACCCCTTTGTGTTCTTGCGGCTTCTGCCAGGCCCCGCCTTCGCAGGCTGGAGCGGGGCAGAAGCATCAGCCTGAGGCCTCACGGGCTGGACCGCCATTCGCCGTCCAACGAGCTTGTTTGACGCGGCCACTTTGGTGGACGCGCGTGCCGAAGGTGCCGCACCCACCCTGGTACCTGCAGCCCTTGTGCGTGACAGTGCAGCTAAGGCGTCACACGGTGACAGCGCAGGCGCCTGGCGCTCGTGCGCCAGCGGAGGCCTTGCGCGTTCAACCTTGGAGGCGCGGGCCTCGAGGATTGCTATTCGTTTTTTCAGTTCCTCTATTTCCTTGTCCTTCTCATTTTCCGCTCTTTCATTTGATGGGGACGGGGGCGACGGAGAGGCTAATTTACCCTGCTGTCCCAAGAAACCGTCAAGGGATGCACGCATTTCGGCCATCTCTTCCCGCACCCGCACGCCCTCCGCTCGAAGCTCTGAGTTTTCTGCCAACAGTCGCTCCAGTTGCGACCGCAGACAGGTTACTTCCTCCGTGCTAGTGCGTCGTAGAAACTCGTCCAATAGCTTCTCCACGGCGGCAGCCACGCACTTCAGGGCCCGCACGTACGTGCCCTTCAGGGAGCCTGATTTGGCCGCCACCATGGAAACAATTTCCAGCGAAATTTCAACCGCCTTCCGCGGGTCCATTGTGTCCACTTCTGTGAGGGAGCGGGTTAGTCGCTCGACCTCGCCTTCTCTCACCAGACCAGCTTCTTTACGGCGGAAGGCTCCGGTCCGCACCGAGGTGGTGACAGCCGGTTCTCCGTAGGTCACCGTAAGATCTTGTCGACCGCGTTCTTTGGCAGATGATCCTGTAGCATCCGCCAGCCCATCCTCGACTGCCAAAAATTTGGCAGGCGCGAGCTCAATCTCCGAGGAGTCGGAGAGAGCGGGAGTCACTGGTCGTTTGACCGTCTTCCGCTTCCTCCGAGTCCTCGGATCAGCCTTGTTCCGGCTCACAAATCGTCCGGTACTATCCCGGGCAAACAGTGGCGACTCTCGACCGCTCGAAGCGCAGCCCCTTGCAGAGCTTCGCGCCGAGCGCAGTGAGAGCGCACTGTCGCAGCGTTCGGGGTGCACGAATAGGACTCTCTCCCTTTCGCGGCTCGTGCTACCGCCCTCTTCTTCGTGGCAGTTGTTGCCCCCCCAGAATACGAGGGGCAGCGTGCCTCCGATTGCTCAGAGGCACGGAGGGATTCTCCTCCCGCCAAGCGGGAGGTACCCTCCTGGGGTACTATCTCTTGACAACTGTCCATTTCATATTTTTCCTTTATTATTTAACCAGGGGTGAGGTCCCCTGGGATCGGGTGATGCCCTTGGGACTGGACTCCCTCCAGCCATTCATCCCCTCACCGGGCATCAGAGCTTGGGATTGGGGTATTTTTTATAGAGGTTTGCGTCCTCGCGGCCCCGTGCCTTGCGGCAGCGGCCACCGTCCCCCACATAGTGGGGATTACGGGTTGCCGGCAGTCTACCGAGTGCACAGGGCAACTCAGTAGACAACCGCCCGACGCTCGATACGAGCAACCACGGAGCCACGCCGGTGAACCGGTACCCCTCATATCTGAGGGGCGCTCCCCTGTAGCCGAAGCCGGGGACATGGCAACCAGCGGCCAGCAGTCGCAGAAATGCAACTCCGGCTCACTCCTCGACAACGGGGCACAGGGTGCCACCGCTCACGGCACGCCGGCGAACCAGTGCCATCGGAAAATGCGCTCTCCAGAAGGAGCACTCTTCACTTGGTGAAGAGTGTGGAGGGCGCAGGCCTTCCGCTCCTCCTAGTGCTGATTTGGTCCGCGTCATCCGATCTCTTTCGTTGCAAAGCCTAACTAAACTATCCTAATCCTAAACCTAAACCTAAACCTAAACCTTAACCTAATCCTAAACCTAGGACCTTAACCTACATCTAAACCTAATCCTAAGCCTAGGACCTAAACCTAAGAATCCTTGCAACGAAAAAGATCGGACGATACCTCTGGGAATGTCGCCCAGAGGATCCCGTTATCCGCCACCTACGGACGCGCCCGGTAGGAGTCCAGCATCTCCTCCGCAGACGGGACCCACAGCACGCAGATTGGGTGCTGTGGGTCCCGTCTGCGACCGGGTCCATACAAATATGAGCTAACTTTTACGCTATTGAAAACGTTAAAAAACTCCCACTAAGGACACTTATATGAGAGAGTCAATCGGAAGAAGTCTCAACAGGTCTGTGAATAGCAGTAGGATGCTATAAAAATAGCAGTTAATTGTCAATTGTTATCAGTAGGAATGTCTTGTGTGCGTTGTATTTTAGCGCTCCTTCTGTTTACTTAGGGGCTGCCATGAAGGTATCGATTAAGGCTTTGCTTTACTTCAGTATGTATGTATTTTCGTGTAGATACATAAGCATATGTAGGTAAAGCTTTTTTATCTATAACGATTGTTATAACGTTGCTTGTTTCCAAGAGTTTGACGTTTTTACAAGCTTTTTAACTAACGTTCTTAGAATGTTTTTAATTCACTTATATAACGTTACGGTTATATATGTAGATGATCTGAAAACGTGCCAATTTTTTTTATATTAATAATGAAAATATTACTTATCAACATGAACAATGAACTTTATCAAGTTTTTTTACTAAATGTGATTTCTAATAAAACATATAATTTATATACATTTGTATTTTATGTAAATATATTTGGGGCATATTTGGGGCTTACCCCATTTAGTTTAGTTTTATTTAGGGTACATATAAATTACTCAGCAATTATTTGCTAAAATATTCTTTGCTTTTTTTTTTTTTTTTATTGCTTATATGAGTGGACGAGCTCACAGCCCACCTGGTGTTAAGTGGTTACTGGAGCCCATAGACATCTACAACGTAAATGCGCCACCCACCTTGAGATATAAGTTCTAAGGTCTCAATTATAGTTACAACGGCTGCCCCACCCTTCAAACCGAAACGCATTACTGCTTCACGGCAGAAATAGGCAGGGTGGTGTTACCTACCCGTGCGGACTAACAAGAGGTCCTACCACCAGTAATTACGCAAATTATAATTTTGCGGGTTTCATTTTTATTACACGATGTTATTCCTTCACCGTGGAAATCAATCGTGAACATTTGTTGAGTACGTATTTCATTAGAAAAATTGGTACCCACCTGCGGGATTCGAACACCGGTGCATCGCTCAACACGAATGCACCGGACGTCTTATCCGTTAGGCCACGACGACTTACTACTTAATTATTTTATTAGATTAGCTTTATATGCACAATTATGATAGTTTCACCCGTGACGTTTATTTTCATAATATCCAAGCAATTGTAATTCAAATAAAATATAAACTAAAATTACCGAAAATTACAAACATTCAATAAAGTGTTAGGTACTCGACCTTCAAACGTTTCATTACCAAATTGACCTCCGCCTCAATTATTCAAGAACTAAAGGCCAATAACCTGTTTACATTTGATACAACAAAAAATAACAATTAGACAATAAAAAAATGTGATACTTTAAAAAAGATTTATCCGCGTACATCTACATCGTAATAAACGCTAAATTGAATTAGAGTTGCAATAAATTTAAATTAAAAATAGTGTAAGAAAAATAATTTTATTGTAAAAAAGCGTGGGGTGCTCAGGATATTATCAAAATAACCCTTCTACTCATACCTGTTCATCAAATATTTATAACTACTGATACCATGCACCCCACGCTTTTTTTACAATAAAATATTTTTTTCTTACACTATTTTAAATTCCAATGTATTAATTTTTTTTTCTATTTTTTAGTTGGATTTTCTATAAAAGCGTATTTTGTTAATTTTTTTAAACTACTATTTATTTATTTCTTCTTTTTTTTTAAATATTGATTTGTCATCGGTCCTTAATAAGTATACCAAATTTCGAATTAATCCGACGTTTTGAAGGGCATCAAAATCATGTTCAAAGATTCCGTTACAAACATACATACGTCTGAAGCTAATAAAAGCGTATTAATTTATTTATTTTGTATACGCATAAGCATCGACAGCGGAGAGGGCCTGAACTGAGTTCGAACGCCGGCGGTTCAGTGAAGTTCCACGTTCGCCACGCGGCGCATTGGGGCGGCGCCAATCGATAGTAGGCGTGACCGGGCGCTGCGTGCCATTTCTGCGCTACACTATGCGACCGGCCTAATTGATTGACACGACAGACTGACGTGCAGGGGCACAGCGTACACCGCGCCTAACATTACGCTCGAGGGCATGATGTCTTCAACCGTTTCTCTATGTGTGTGTTTATTAATTTTTATCATATTTACTTTAATTGAATACTGAATAACAATTAATGTAATATGGACACTGAATGTGTGGTATCACTACGCTCTTCACTGCAATTGGGTTTTTGTCTTCGTTTTTTAGGTAGACGATCAGATTTGATAGATAACATTATAAAAATATACATATACAATATGATTGGGTTTAATGGCCTCTAATAATGAGATGCGATTCGGTTTAATAATTCAGTTTAAGATATTAAGTTGAATGGTACTTATTGAAGGACATTATTTTATTATTATTTACATCTAAATTAAGAGGCAAAAACGTAGCATTATTATATAAAACGAATTAAATATGGCTCATTCGTAGCATTTCTGCCATTAAATAATATTTCATATGCGATTTAAGAGTTTTATAGTTTTTTAAATTATTTTTATTCCAAACTTTTTTAAAAATGCCTAATTGTGTAACATTCTAGTGCTTATGTATCCTCATCAATCTGCACTATACCAAAAACAATCCCTAATTAGATAACACGGTATAAACCGGCTCACCTAATGTTACGTGGTTACTGGAGTGAATACTGTCACATACCTGGAGACCTGAGGTCGAAATCTCATGGCATGACAAAGCTGCGCTACCTTGGCTTTGCTTGTTCAGACTGGTGGTAAGAACTCTTGTGAGACCGCGCGGGTAGGTACCACCACCCTGCCTATTTCTGCCGTGAAGCAGTAATGCGTTTCGGTTTGAAGGGCGGGGCAGCCGTTGTAACTATACTGAGATCTTAGAACTTATATCTCAAGGTGGGTGGTGCATTTACGTTGTAGATGTCTATTTGCCCCAGTAACCACTTAACACCAGATGGGCTGTAAGCTCGTCCACCCATCTAAGCAATAAAAAAGAAAAACAGGTAACTAGTTAAGAATCAATCTTCTTTGTCTGTGTTCGTTGCTATTTAAAAAATCATTACTCTAGCTAATGTGCCCCGCGGATCCACCCGCGCTTAATATTGAATTTGCAATTAAACACGCTACTTTATCGTTGGATAAGGCTTGCTCTGTAGTCTATAATATAACAATCGATTTGTACGTAAAATCACGAACCAGCATACTTTATGCAGTAGATATTGGTTACAGAGACTTATGGCGAGCGAGTCATGTCATTTGCCATTCTTAAAAGGAATCTATGTGTTAATTCTATACACTAAATAAATTAGTTATAAATTATTTTTGTGGGAAATTTCGTCCAAGCCTGTTCTGCCATTATTGCGTGATTGATTAGCGAACACAAAAACTTTCACATTTATAATATTAACAAAGATGCTATTTCTTTTGGTTAAGTGTGAATTATTTTTATCAATCCTAATTCAGATGTTTACAAAAGCAACAATTTTAGATGCTAATTAAAAAAAAAATATTCTCAAATTGGAAATTAGCGTAAATATAAATTTGTCTTCGATTTTTTATTTATTGCTTAGATGGATGGACGAGCTCACAGCCCACCTGGTGTTAAGTGGTTACTGGAACCCATAGACATCTACAACGTAAATGCGCCACCCACCTCGAGATATAAGTTCTAAGATCTCAGTATAGTTACAACGGCTACCCCACCCTTCGAACCGAAACGCATTACTGCTTCACGGCGGAAATAGGCGGGGTGGTGGTACATACCCGTGCGGACTCCCAAGAGGTCCTACCACCAGTGGGACTTTAATTGTAAAAACGTTTAAAAAAAAAATACATTCTCTTCTCGATTACATACGTTATTATTTTGTATTTATGAATTTGGGTCGATTTTTAGCCGGTTCTTTAACTTAACTGCCGATTAAAACTGACTCATTCTGCTCGAATAAATGCATTGTCATTTATTATTTAAAGACACACTAATTAGGTCGAATAGTATTTAGAATCTATATAAGTTCGACCACGGTTCGTCATTATCGGGAGCATTCTGTCGGTCGAAAATGAATCGTGATACGTGATCAGGAATAAGCATTATTAGGCTAATTGAAACAGAGTGAACGAGCGCACTAATCCTAATATGCGCCTATTTTTGATCGCTTTTCAGAAGCTCAGAGTTTTTTTTAGCAAGGGAAGAAAGAAGAATTTTTTTCAATAACTTTTATCACGTGCGTTTGAGATTTGCGTTTTTTTAAACTATCTTATGTTAAAGACGAAAACGATTTGCTCTGGTTGAGCCTTTGCTCGCCCGTCTGTCATGGTGAATCTGGAAAGGCCTTCGGGGTACCAGTGATCCCTCATTCATAAAAAAAAAAATGCGTCATATTTCTAGACATATTCCTAATTTGCTTCAAATTTATTTTTGTAAACATGACAAGTACAGTGCAATTGAAATTGACAATTGCTAAATGTCTGTCATAATACGTAATAAAATAGCATTATTATTACGTATTAGCTTAGAGTAGGTACCAAACCTATACACTCAATACAAATGCTTAAGAATACGTTGAAGAATAAAAAAAGAGTGATTCCGAATCGCGTTTCAACGACCCTTAATGTCTATGTCCCTAAATTCGTCACAGTCAATACGCGCTAGTAACGTAAACACATGATTACGGCTTCAATAATATACATTTATTTATTAAAGCGATCTCTTTTTTTTTATCTATGCTGATAGCCTTGAGAGGCTATTTCAGCGTAACCTTAACTATTAGGTGAGCTCACGGGGCTCAAACCGGGAGTGTTGCTAACATTGGGCCTAGCAAGAGCAGTGCTTCGTAGAATCTACCAGTGGATCAGAAACGATACCGACTAAGAAGATCCGGCGAGAAATTCAGTGGACTGTGTCTGTGGGCTAATTTAACCGTTGTGACTTTAGCCGCAAGCGACGGGTTCGGCTAGCACGGTGACCGGTGCTTGAGGTACCTAAAGGATCCGTAATGAGCTGCACTTTTCATACTACATAGTGGAGACTATATAAAAAAATAAAAAAAATATAAGTGTTTGACACCAACATGATCTTTTTGAAATACATAGATATTGAAAAGGATAATGTTAAATCTTTACGTATCGAAACTAAGCTACCATTGTGTTTCTGTTTTTTTTGTATGTTAGTTTTAAAATCTATGGTAACTTGATAATCTTGATTTATATTAATCTGTAATGTACCAGTCATGGTTATTTTTCCTTTCCTGTTAATATAATAATTGTCTAATATTACTACTGGTCTCCTTTTATTGAAATCTCACCACGTCAACAGTTATAAATATCTAAAACAAAAGGTTTTGTGTTTTTTTCATTATGCCGAATATAATATCGGAGTAATTTATTGAAGACGACTCAACGAATTTGGTTGGTTCTTGTTGTCAGGACAATTAGAAGATGCAATTAATAAGAGTCAGACGCAGAACATGATCGGACTTCAATAATAGAACAATGTTAATATATAATTTTTAGTTGTGTACAGACGTGTTCACGGCCTTTTAGGGTAATGAATGACTCCTGGAGTTAATAGATCTCACATGTGTGCACACATTGTTCTTGCTGTCATGGTGAAACTGGAAAGGCCCTAGAAAGCCACGAGTAATCGTATCGCCATAAAAATACATTTTCACCATCATCATATTAACCAGCCTGTAGCAGTCCACTGCTGGACACAGGTCTGTCCAATTAAATGCCACCAAGTACGACCTTCGGTACCTCTCATCCAACTATTGCCAGCAGCCCTGCGTAGATCTTCACTCCACTTAGGCTGAGAGCGTCTTGTGTGCTTAGTGGAGTTGGAAAGCATGCCTACGTTTGCCGCTAAGGACGCTGTTCCAATATCACACAAATTTGAGTTAACTTTTACGCTATCGACAACGTTAAAAACTCGCACTAAGCATACTGCACTACATCCAAATCGAGGTCTCTACTCAAGAACGTGTTTACCCCAACGGTTAGTAGACCTCCGGCCATAATATGGCCAGCCCATTCCCACTTCAGCTGACTAATCCGCTGTGTTAAGTCGATAGCTGTGGTTCTTGTACCATACCATTTTGTACCATGAAATCGAGGTCTTAATGCCATAGTAATACGGCTGTTTTCAGGTAGAAGGTACCAACAAAAAAAAAACAACCGTTGTTGTGGATTTGATGGTTTTAACGATTTAATTCCTTCATTGGCAATCGCGATCTCAAGCTCGTTTGTTTTAACTTTAAACGAATTGAACTAATAAGCCAGATAGACAGTAATACCAACTTCTAATACGCAGATTTCTATTAGCGAATCAATCATGACGAAATTTTTCGAGTCAATAAATTATTAAGCCGATTTCGCAACGACAAGTTGAGTACGATACGATAACAGAACACATTTTCGTTAACTCCACAGGAGCTCGCCTAAACACAACAAATATCAATGAGCAATCATAACAGATGCGCGGCCGTAACGCGACACTCGTAAAAACATTAGGGGCTGCGGTTATTTCTGATAATTATCTAACTGCCTGAAATGCACTTGACAGTGTTTGTCGAGCGGCGCCGGAAGTCGGGGTGAATCCGCGGTCACGTGAACGCGTGCGACGGCCATCTTGTTTAACTACGCACTTCCGGTTAGGGAAACAGGGTTCGTCAATCATTTGCGAATTAGATTGTTTTATTTAATTCCGTGTGATATTGTCATTTTAATGTATTTGTTTATTTTTATGATCGAATTTCGTAAATGTTCACTAATATGAGTTTCTAGATAATTAAACAAAACTATTTTTCTAATTCATACTGTATATGCCATAGTTACAAGTGCACGATACCTAATAATAGGTTTTTATCTAAGAAATTACCTTTTAATAATACTGGCCATTTCAAACGTAATTTATATATGGCTAACAGTAAATTTTAAATTTAAAAACAACAATTAAAAATATGGAATTCTATTTTCAATTTCAGGATCTAGGCAATGCCCCAAACGAAAACTTACCCCTACAAAAGTCACGGTTACTATTCGGTTGTCAAGTGCCGGTATAATTCACCATAGCTTCTTACCAAATAGCACCAGCATTACTTTGGATATGTACTATGAGGAAATGCACATAACAATGAAGAAGCTCGCGAATCTCCAACTAGACTTGCTTAATTGCTCGTCTCGGCTGCTCCTATACGACAACTCTTGACCTCATAAGCAGATAGATGGTTTCAAAGCTACAAAGGCTATAGTTGAAAGTTTTAGGTCATCCAATGTAATCACCAGACCTTGCGGCGACAGACTTTTACTTTTGCAGTTTGGACAACTCCTTGGCAGGAAGAAAATTCAGTACCCAAGAAACAGCAAAAAATGCCTTTGAAAGTTTTATTGGCTCCTATACACCTTACTAACGTCTGGAAGGGCATAGAACTATTACCTCCGCACTGGCAAAGATCGATTTGATGGATAGAAATGAAAAAAGTGTTTATAAAAAATATGACTCTCAACTTTTTGTATACTAAACAGCAAATAAGTATCAGTTGAATGGAATATTTGAGGTATATTGAACTGATAATTATTTTCAGTAAATATATCTTTTTTATTTGACTGGTTTTGTTAATTTTAAATAGGATGTTTCAATGATAATATACCTATACACATATGGACTTGTTGTTGTTGTTTGAAATAAAATAAATCATTCATGCATCAAACGCCTTCGTAAAGACCTAATATAAGCAAATGTAAACAAAACAAAAACTAAAGTCAATATTCGCGTAACGAATGATCTGAAATCTCCGTAACACCTCGCACTCACTTTGGCCCGCATCGAGCCGCACATAACCGGATGAAGTCGGATTTATAAGCCAAATCTCTTGACCGGATCGATCCTCGACAGTTATGAAAAGGTCGCATCCGTGAGGCAGGAAAAAAAAACTAAATCCAGATAAGCCGCGACCGGGGAGCCTCGGCGTTTTTCAAAGGAAAACATTTCTCCTGTCACAAGACTTACTCGCCGAACAAACTTAGTAGCTGCGAGTACGTTGCGCTGCGGGAAACCGTATTTTAAGATTTCAAGTTTGTGTTTGCTTCGAGTTTTGTTGGCTGCGTCGCCCCCGCCGCGTTGTAATGTACGCCAAGTCACTTCTGTCAGCGACTATCAATATTGTCTGTAGACTGATTTATGGGGTGGCAGAGGTCCCCTTAAATCGATATGTTGTGTTCAATACGTACAATACTTAAGAAAGTTGCGAGCAGTTTATTGGCTTTATTGACATCCTGTCGATAGCAGTTAGCGCCGGTGCGGCCAACCAGGAATCCTGTTACACGGATTGCGTAAATCTCACGCAAACATTTATTATTGGGCTAATGTTCTCATTTCAATTCAATTGTAGCCTGTTTTTCGGTCGTAGGTACCTTACTAGCGTCGCGTGTTCTCATTTATAACTTTAGTAAAATAGATATATATGTTATTTTACAATGTATTCCGATTTTTAATGTTTAATTATATAGTTAATCGTAATTCAACAAACATTATTATTAGTGTATCGAAGATTTATTGTAATGGATTTGACTTGATTTATTTGTTACCGTTGCTCTCAATTTTATTAAATTTTTATTATGGAATTGAGCAAAGAATGTGGACAAAGATGAAAATAATCGAATCTACTATTTAAATTATTAGATAGTCTATTACTAATATACTTATTAATATTTAGGTGAAATGAGTGAATTAAAATAATTCAAATTTATTCTTGGACATATTCGTTTTTGTTCCGTCTTTCCTGTCCCTGTAGCATAAAGTTAAACAGAAGGCTTAAATACAGCCACCGGGTATATTATTAATTAATTAATCGCTATTAACAAATTGTACAAAAATTAAGACTTATGAAGTGCCGTGTCTAACTTGCAAACTTTGAACGCGCTAGGTCGCGTGTGGATATTGTATCCGATCTGAATCTAAGAGTATTTTTTTAAAATACAATACTTTGAGGAAGAAATTTCATTAATCAGAAATATTTGTATCTTAATAGATCTTTACAAACATTGCCTTTATAAAATTCCAATAAAATTTTCACTTATGCAACAATGTTTTTTTTTAATGTTGACAGACTTACAACATAGATTACAGAATTAAAGAAGAAAAAAACGGTTAACTACGTACTCGTTAACCTATATTAGCTAAGACAAAAATAACAGCAAGAAGCACCTAACCATAAACTATATAAAAAGGTTTTCTTTTTACTATTTTTTTATTGCTTAGATGGGTGGACGAGCTCACACCCCACCTGGTGCTAAGTGGTTACTGGAGCCCATAGACATCTACAACGTAAATGCCCCACCCACCTTGAGATATAAGTTCTAAGATCTCAGTATAGTTACAACGGCTGCCCCACCCTTCAAACCGAAACGCATTACTGCTTCACGGCAGAAATAGGCAGGGTGGTGGTACCTACTCGCGCGGACACACAAGAGGTCCTACCACCAGTCAAAAGGTGTGTTTTATAAAGCATCAAACAGTATTAACAAGACATTTCGGATCCTCCCATCCACTAACAGTGCTTTTAGGTACCTCAAGCAGCAGTCATCGTTCTCGTCGAACCCGTCGCTTGCAACGAAGGGCTCGACGAACAAATTAACCCACAGACACAGCCCAGTGAGTGTCTCGCCGGATCTTCTCAGTGGGTAGCGTTTCCGATCCGGTGGTAGATTCTGCGAAGCACTGCTCTTGCTAGGGTTAGTGTTAGCAACGTCGTCAGGTTTGAGCCCCGTGTGTTCACGCTGACACGTTCCTCTCAAGGCTATCAGCTTAGGCAAGAAAAAAAAACAAAAAACAATTTAGCGTCCTAAAAATCACCTGACATCAGATGGAACGCGAGATCGTTCGACAAAAAGCAAACGTTCTTCGCTCTTTCATATTTTAGTGGACATAAACTATTCCGATTACTCATATTATAAAGGAAACAAAATACACAGACAAATGTTGTAAACCCCAATCGGCGAGGTAGCTCTGCTTGCGTGTTCCGGAAGCGTCATTAACGACCACGATTCATTCACGAGTGGACACTACCACAGGACACGTGCTGTTAATTACCGAGCCTTATTTTCCAATTGCGCTCCTGCTTTTTACTGCTACATTGATTTGCATTATATCGAATGTTCGAGATTTAAGAGCGCTCCATAACCACATATATAACGTCGATGTCAAACCAAAATCTGCTATGTGCACTTTTTGAGATTTTTACTTTTTGACCTTTTCGTATAGTTCACAGCCCTATCTACTGTATAAAAAAAACTGTTGTGTGTCTATAGCTTTCATATTTATCTATAGTTCTTAAAAATTCACTTTCATACAAAATTTTATACGAAGATGTTTTTACTCATTAATTCAAAATAGAGTTTTTGCACATAGCAGATTTTAGTTTGACAGCGACGATAATATATATAATCCATATAGGTGAGCTCAGCGATTTCTTGTTTATTGTATGCGAATAAAACTATGTTTGAATATTGTTTTTTTATATCTATTTAACAGCAATGACAATTAGTTACGTATAAAAATAGTATCTCCATAAATAACAAATTTTTAAATGAACCGAAATCCAAAAAATGAAACCGTGTTAACTTGAAATTTTGTTCTAACTATACCCGAAGTCTTCGTGAATACTGTTCAGTTATAACAATAGAAGACTGATATTTCATTTTACTACAGAAGTTGCTGCGATCTTTATATGTGTGTTTCCACAACTTGCAATGCGGTCGAATTTTTGGAGTTTACTCCTTTAGAATCGATTTACATATATAGGCCCGGGGTATGAAAATTATGGGGACCAAAATCGTTCTAGCATGTCACACGAAATGCGTTATGCGCCTGATTGGCTCCTGATTGCGTGATGCGTGCGCGCGCCAATCAAAATCGTACTAGCATGTCACACGAAATGCGTTATGCGCCTGATTGGCTCCTGATTGCGTGATGCGTGCGCGCGCCAATCAAAATCGTACTAGCATGTCACACGAAATGCGTTATGCGCCTGATTGGCTCCTGATTGCGTGATGCGTGCGCGCGCCAATCAGGAGCCAACGCGCGGCCGCGTTATCGCAGGTGACGCCGGGCTGCTGCGCCGGCAGTCCGCCACAAAGCCTCGTACTGATCGCGCGTTTCTCTCATTATTGTATTTTCATATATTTGTTAGTCGTTTGTTTTGTGTCTCGTTAATTTGTTAATAATCTGTAGTGTATCGTGTTGTCGTAATATAGAACTATTTCTCGTATTGTTTCGTTTAATTTTTTATATCCAGTAAACTCCAGTCGTGCGTCGGAGCGGACACACACACTTTTTTTTTTCTCTTATAATATTATAATATCTTCTTACTTAACACAATATGACCGTTTATCTGCAAACGTAAGTTTGTAAATCAAACAAAAGTCTTCTTTTGTGTCACATAAAAATATACTATTTTCTGCCTTTCTCTTTACTTATGCCTTAAGATAAGGTTTGTGCCTCTTGCTAAGCGTCACGTCACTGTATCAAGAGAACTTTTTCAAAACTGGATCCCTAAATAAGGTGACTCTAAGCTTGACCTACATTTTGATTGGTGTTAATTAATTTTGAATTAGCGGGATTATTAAACCTAATTTTAAAAGTAGAAATAGTTCACATCTAGATGTTTCTAGTCTAGTATTAAACTAGACGATCTGTCCACAAGTATACGAAATAATGTAGACCAAACGTCATTAATTGGATCTGAATCTGTTTTTTAATTGACTGAACCTGAACCAATACATAATGGTCTGGTAAGGATCGCAAACAACAATTTCTAATCGTTGACTCTCCATTTATAGTGTGAACATTATTGTTCACGTTATAAATTCAACGGGCAGCACTAAATTTAAATTTCCTTAAACGGTATTAACCGGCAGTGTCCAACTTAGATTGATCGAGTCGTCAGCTCTCCAATTACTTTGTTGTCGAAATAAAACTCCTCGATTACAAACGATGGTGTCACAATTATTATTTTTCACATAACACCTTTTTCCTATTCGTAAATTTTTTTTTTTTTTCTGTTTCTCTCAGTCTATGCGCTTATGTTTTTTCTAAATCGATCAATAATTAATTAACTGATACAGTCGTTTCTTTAAAACAATTTAATTTACAACGGTTTTTTTATTATTGCTTAGATGTGTGGACGAGCTCACAGCCCACCTGGTGTTAAGTGGTTACTGGAGCCCATAGACATCTACAACGTAAATGCGCCACACACCTTGAGATATAAGTTCTAAGGTCTCAGTATAGTTACAACGGCTGCCCCACCCTTCAAACCGAAACGCATTACTGCTTCACGGCAGAAATAGGCGGGGCGGTGGTACCTACCCGTGCGGACTCACAAGTGGTCCTTACCACGTGGTTTTATTTAGAGAATGCCTGAAACTTGTCGTAACGCCTTGACTAGTCGTCTAAGTTTAAGACGACGCCTGGTTACATTGTTGAACTAATGTTAACAATGCACTTTGTGCAGTTAGCCCACTGAGTTTCTCACCGGATCTTCTCAGTGGGTCGCTTTTCCGATCCGGTGGTAGATTCTGCGAAGCACTGCTCTTGCTAGGGTCAGTGTTAGCAACTCTCCGGTTGAGCCCCGTGAACTCACCTACAAACGTTAGGGTGAAGCTGAAATAGCCTCTGAAGGCAATCAGAATAAGTAGGAAAAAAAAAATATATTTATGCAATTCCGGCATCAACTTTAGGAGTATGCGCTCGAAATGAAAACAAAGGGTTCACGTTTGTATCGCAGTCGTGACCGCTCGTGGGACACACCGGGTGTTGAAACGTAAAGCAATAATTACAAGTACGTAGCCAACAATTTACCGCGGAACGGCGATTGTAATCGATAGCGTTAATACAAATCCCGTCTGACGTGGCGAATGGACATTCGACGAACACAATCCACATGTTTTTATTTACATCTGTAAAAGAATAGAAAATGCGTCGTATGTAAGTATGATTTGAGACAGGTATCAAATTATCTTTAATTAATATTATTTTCTTCGTTCATTCAAAGTTTTTTATTATTTTTATTGCTTAGATGGATGAACGAGCTCACAGCCCACTTGGTGTTAAGTGGTTACTGGAGCCCATAGACATCTACAACGTAAATGCGCCACCCACCTCGAGATATAAGCTCTAAGGTCTCACTACAGTTACAACGGCTACCCCACCCTTCGAACCGAAACGCATTACTGTTTCACGGCGGAAATAGGCGGGGTGGTGGTACCTATGCGTGCGGACTCCCAAGAGGTCCTACCACCAGTGAAATTAATACGTAAGATTAATAATTTAATTGCTCACATGTTACTATTACTTAAAGCAGTATCATTAGTCTCATTTCGGATGTTTCCGAACAACTCTCGGTGTTTTTAAGCCATCTAGACACAGACACAGCTTATTGAGTTTCTCGCCGGATCATTCTCATTGGGTCGCGATTTAATTTTCAAATCTACCGCCACAAGCCGCAAAAGCTTCGCGGCAGATATGAACTGGACTGTGGTACCTTTATTATTGAGCGCAGCGGGCCGAGCCTTCGATAAAGCTCTCACGACTAGAAGGCACGCCGTCTATATTGGACTCGGTGATCGAAGATCTCAAAGGCCGGCAAACAACTTCTTGGACTCTCGTTGGGCGCTCTATCTCCACCCAAAACAGAATCCGGGAAAGGTAGGGGGTATTCACACCCCAGACCAAAGTCACAGCTCTGCCCAAAAATACCCGGCTAGCGGAGTCGTCGAGGCAACGGCTGACTTTATATTGGCCGCACGGCAGCCAGTCAGGCCTCCCCGGGCGTTGCGGCTGGTGTCTCCGAATACCATACTGGCGATTGTGGGATTTAGCTGTACAGATTCGCAGTCCACCCCACAACCAGTACAACATTATTATACCTTTCGGGGTTCGATTTTTAATAAATTATGTTACTTTTTCATCTGTATCGAATAGCTTAACGTTTTTTTCGCAAGAAATTATATTATACAATATATTGTTAGTAGTACATCGCAACATACCTACTATATCTTTATCTTTTCAGAATTTATGTAACTAAAACTGTTGCTTGGAAGAGATCGCTTTTAGTAATAAAACCGTCTATTGTACGACTATGTCTGCTCTTTGACTGTTGTTTTTTTAAATGTTAATTGTGTTTTGTTGTGCAATAATGTATATTCTCTCTCTCTCTCTCCCTCTCTCTCTCTCTGTCTCGCTCTCTCTCTCCCTCCCTCATTCTCTCTCCCTCTTTCTCGCTCTCCCGCTCCCTCTCTCTCTTTCTCTCTCTGCACACTATACATAAATCCATGCACAACTTAAATAAGTGTGATAATAATGAATTATTATTAAAAAAACAACACATATCACGTAAAATACACATTTATTATTCACGTTTACTTTAAACTAATTTACTCTAAAACTAATTCATGATGAAATTTCTAGATAAACCGAACTTATAAATTCATTCAACGAAAATAACTCTAATCCTCCCTATTCGGAGACCAATCAACACTTACGCAGCTCCCTTGAATAGTTAATATGACAATTAACAAGTAATTAAGTTGAAATTGAAAACAAAAAGATACGTAACATTAGCCCGTTTGAAGAATAAGCCGATATAAATCGAAGCTTATTACTACTAAATTAATAAAATTCAACTTTAATTCGCTACTGGGAAAGAATATTTTTCTTTACATGTCTAAAGAAGAAGCTGACGTAAACGAAAATAAAGATTGTGTTCAACGTTTTTCACAAAATTGTAAGTGACTTTTCAGTTTATGAAGTTGTTTGTTGCATTCGAAGCTTGCAGTATTGGAATTAGTCAAGTAGTTTTTTATTGGAGATGCAATGAAATAAAAACAGTTGACGTGCGGTGTGAGCGACCTCCAATAACGCGGTGGCTCGGAATCAATTAACTAGCTTCGCGTTTAACACACATTAGAGGCTAAAGGTCGGTTCTAGTCTTCACTAAAATCACTCCGATAAGGATTCGTCTTGTTTTTATTTTTGACCAAGAGAACAGCTTTTTTTCCTACCTATGCTGATAGCCTTGAGAGGCTATATCAGCTTCGCCCTAACGTGTAGGTGAGCTCATAGGGCGCAAACCGGAGTGTTGCTAACACTGGCCCTAGTAAGAGCAGTGCTTCCCAGAATCTACCACCGGATCAGAAACGCGACCCACTGAGAAGATCCGCCAAGAAACTCAGTGGGCTGTGTCTGTGGGTTAATTCGCTCGTCGAGCCCTTCGTCGCAAGCGACGAGTTCGACGACGACGGTGACCGGTGCTTGTGATAAATAGAGAATACCATATCCGAACGTACCGCAACGCTCAAAGAACTTTGTGGGTACCTACTATATTCGAGTGCCGGAGGGTAGGTGGAAAAAATATAACCGGAAAGTACTGTGGATGAACATAGCTTTCAAGATATAGAACTGATATCTACATTGGGAAGTGCGTTGGTAAAAAAGTAGACGACGGTATCATCGCAAATGATTTCTCGCAGGACTCCTCATGGAACAGTATAGAATTATTCTGACTGAGTCTTTGCTCGCCCACCTGTCCTTGTGAAACTGAAAAGGCCTCCGGGCCTCCAGTAAACACTCTACCATAAAAAAAGTATAGAGTTTCCCGAGTTTTCTCTGTATTAAAGCCACAGATTTTAGTTCTTACAAAAATGTCAACAATCACAGCGTAGCGTGGTAGGCATTCAGGACTGTATTACAAATACAAATATCCTTGATTTTGTAATCCAAGATCAAGTTGATCAAGAAAATTTTACAATTAATCATCAAATATGTATACAGAATTGCAAAGCGAGAAACTTCATAATGCAGCAAGCCACTGTCATCCAGGTTAATGTAGCCAGAGTCATTAACTTGCGGAATGGGCGCCAAGTCGGTGCCTTAGAACAATGGCGTGTTCACAGTCGACCCCCGAGGGTTTCAACTCAATCTTAAGTTTACAAAGTGTGGAATACGTAAGCGAAGTTGAATCTCAAAGCGTTAGTGATTCAAGCTTCATCGAAGACTATGCTACACCACCGCGTCATGTGGCGTATAGATTCCATTTAATTGCATAATGGCAAAACTGTATATATAAGTATTTGCAACGTAGATGCAATGAATAAAAATACAATGCAATTAAAATTGAAAATATCTAGTCAATTAGAAAAACCATTTTTTATTGCTTAGGTGGATGGGCGAGCTCACGGCCCACCTGATGTTAAGTGGTTACCGGTGCCCATAGACATTTACAATCGTAGTAGTAGTAGTAAGTACGTAAATGCCGCCACCTACCTTGAGATATAAGTTCTAAGGTCTCAGTATAGTTACAACGGCTTCCCCGCCCTTCAAACCGAAACGCATTACTGTTACACAGCAGAAATAGGCAGGGTGGTGGTACCTACCCGTGCGGACTCAATAGAGGACCTACCACCTGTGATTACGCAAATAATAATTATGCAGGTTTGATTTTTATTACACGATGCTATTCCTTCATTGTGGAAGTCAATCGTGAACATTAGTTAAGTACATATTTCATTAGAAAAATTGGTATCCGCCTGCGGGATTCGAACAGCGTTACATCGTTAGATACGATTGCACCGGACGTCTTATCCTTTAGGTCACAGCGAATTCGATATTATAAGGAGCAGACAAATCTTTCCGCCCTCTTTCAAATCCTTCTTCTGTGCTACCGCTGAAACTCGATAACTTGTCCCATCACTATTATTAAAAAACACTTTAAAACACACATATTTACTAATCTAAATATAGACGACCCACTGAGTATTAAGTAGGTAACGGAGGTCATAGATATCAATCACAAAGTACATAGATGCCGCCACTCTGAAGTCTGAATTCTAATGCATCTTACTCGTCATAGGAAGTGGAATAGTGGTACGTCAGGCTTATAAGACGACCTAACACCAATAAGATTAACTACTTATTCGACTTACTAAAACGACAAAGCATTTAGGAAATATGTACGTACATAGATTTTGTGTCAGCATTGGAAAGTTTACGTTTTGTTGGTGATATATAGGAATTAAAAAAAAAAAAACAATTAAATTAACACCGCAGTCTGCTCTAGAATTTAGTTATGGGCTGCTTTTTAAGCAATTTATATATTTTTTTTGTCGTATCACTCTTGTCAGAGCGGTCATGGTCGTCATTTAGTCAGTCATCATTGCTGTGGGCAGATGTTATCCGCCTCACGGACAATCGTGTCGTTCAGGGCAAAGTAGAAGGCACCAGACCGCGTGGAAGGTTGCTCATGCGATGGACCGACTAAGCCAAGTCGACAGTTTTAAGTAATAAAAGTATTATAGGTGATAATTTAATTGCTAGCATTAAATATATTCAATGTATAGTTCCGTTACCGCAGCTTTGTATAGTTGACGTGTGGCTCCTATACAAGCATTTCCTAATATTAATTATTCAGAAAATTCTCAGGTAATTGAACCGAAGTTTCAAACAGTAGTATGTGTTTAAATTTCTACGATATAGTAGTTCATAGTAAATTTGCAAATCAACGGCGGCTCGCCTAGATAAAAACAGTTGTCAAAGTCCGTAGATAAAACATTCTTAATGTTTCAATATGCAACTGTGAATATTATCTGCATTGATTGGACATATTGGGACATATTGGGAAATATCTCGTGAGCTCACTCACTCATCAGTCAAATTATCCCCGTAACCGTACTCGTGGAACTCGACAAAGAGTAACCTAACCTAAACATCAGCTCACTGAGTTTATCGCCAGATCCTCTCAGCGGGTCGCGATTCCGATCCGGTAATAGATTCATTCGCGAACCAGCTCGGGTAGCTGTTAGCAAATCCCACCCCTCCTGGCTGAGCCCTTGCTCGCCCACCTGTCCTGGTAAAACTGGAAAGGCCTCGGGGCTACCAGTAATCTCTCAAACATAAACAAAGTTGAATTATGTTATATGGCTTCGATTCATTTGTGTTCCTAACGAATAATAAAATCGTAATGTAAGTTAATTAATTATTTAAAAATGTATAAAATATCTTAACCTCTTGGACCTCTTGTAAGTCCACACAGGTAGGTACCACCACCCTGCCTATTTCTGCCGTGATGCAGTAATGCCTTTCGGCTTTAAGGGTGGGGCAGCCGTTGTAACTATTGTGAGACCTTATAACTCATATCTCATGGTGGGTGGCGGTATCTACATTGTAGATGTCTATGGGCTCCAGTAACCACTTAACATCAGGTAGGCTGTGAGCTCGTCCATCAATCTAAGAAATAAAAAAGTTAAAGTACCTTCAAACGTGATTCGAACCTTTTTGCTATGGTTCGCATCGACACAATTATCGTAGCAGTGATGGTTGAATGAACAGTTGTCTCGTTGGGCAGGTCTAAATATTTTAATAATATGTACTATTTTACATTCCTTATACATATCCTCCTTCACGAAATAAGGAACGAAAACTCACAGATTACATTATTTCGATCCTCCATTCACGCTCAGACATAAATAAATACATAGTATACATAGGATTGAACTTAAATAAATGTAAAAAGTTTAAGATGTTTGCCGAACTCTTCGACGAGTTCATTGACCTGAGTTATTTGTGCTGCTGGCGCTAGTACTAGAAGGGACTGATGGCACTGAGAGTGGATCAGATGTATCAGTGATGACGTGTCTGGGACGATGACGGTGACTGGCTTTCAGCTCAGTGTTCTGATACTGTCTCTATACACTTTACAGAGACCTAGATCGTTGTGAATATTCATTTTCTGTCTCGCTCACTCCCTCTCTCGTTCTTTGTCACCTTCTCTCTCTCACAGGTAGCCATGATGGAATAATTGAGATTGTCAGCGCAAAAATGGCCTTACCCACAACTTTTTACTATCATGCTTATATTGCAATTTATTCAAGCTTGCTTATATTATTATAACTATTCGTGTAATTTATTTCAAAACAATAAATTTTGATGCAAAGCCTATATCTACTTTCACCCATAGATAACAGATGGCTTTGTAAATATTATTTTCGCGCGTATTGTTTTTGCCTACGAAGCAATGTAAAATTAAAATGAAACCTCATGATCTCCATAAAAACTATGGTAAGCTTAGGCCACTTTTGGGCTGACGGCCTCAATTATGTGAAACATAATATGTGTAAAATCAAAACAACAGTTTATATTGAATATAAGACTAGATGTGTTCTATATACATACACAATAATGTGACGTCTTCAAAGAAATGTTTTTCAGAAAAGCAGTGTCGTTATCTTTCTGAAAATCACGGTTTCATTCGTAAGGTTCAATGTCGCACTCACCGAGTTGCCGTTCGAAATGGAAGTTCAGAAGATCCGGAAGGCAAGTCGCGAGCAAACTTAAACCTTATATACACAACGACAATTGCCCTAGCAGACAAAGGTCCTTTTGTTTGTCAAAACCGTTTGATATGACACACGAATTTCAGCTCTAACGAACTTAAGTTAAAGATCGTTATCGTGTTCTATCACCGTGTAATTCACTGGTAATGCACCGGTGGTGGGTTATTGAATTTTCAACTTTACACCGAGTCACTCAAAGTATAATTTTCCTCGAGCCAACGTCGAGGCGATGTAATATTTTTGCAAGCGCAGCTTCGAATGTATTATTCGAATTCTTATTTTAAGTTGAGCTTTACGTTTGCTCTTTGCACAATACGTTACGTAAGGCGAGTAATGCAATATATACTAGCGCCATATAAAATCATAACAATGTAGTTTTATTTTGTTTGTCTTTTTTTTAACGTTGGTAATTGATTCTTGCCGTTTATAATGTGGCTCTCTCTCTCTTTAACGTGGGCATTAGAAAGGGAAAAGCGATATTCAAGTTTTGCAATAGACCGTGGTACAAAATAAATAAATTACTAAATTAGCCCACTAAGTTTCTCAGTGGGTCGCGTTTTCGATCCGGTGATAGATTCTGCGAAGTACTGCTCTTGTTAGGGCCAGTGTTAGCAACACTCCCGGCTCCAGCCCCGTGAGCTCACCTACACGTCAAGGAGAAGCTGAAATAGCCTCTCAAAGCTATCAGAATAGGTAGGACAAAAAAAAAACTATGCTATATGTAAGTAAAATATAATGCGATTGGTTGTTCGTGGATGATGTACTCTTATGGAATGAAGTGACAATGACTCCCGAGCTAGTATCATTATACGGAATTAACACGTGTTTAAACTTCGTTCACGAAGTTTAAGCACGTTGATAATAAGATTACACGTGTAATAAATGTGAAAAATTTATTAGCACTGGTAAAACTTTTTTGGATTGGTAGTAGGGCGTAATGTCAGTCCGCACGGGTAGGTACTACGATTCTGCCTAATCCTGCCGCGACACAGTCAAGGCTTCCAGTTGAAAGGGTGAAGCATCCATTGTTCTATTAAACTGGGACTAAGAAGTCATATCTCAAGGTGTCGATATCTACGGGCTCTAGTAATCATGTACCTCTAACCAGCTCTAACTAACATAAGCAAAACTAAACTACCAGAAATCACTTTTGTAACACCCCCATAATTTTTCATCCTTCCAAAGTCCTCGGATGTCTGTGCCTTAACATCAATAAAAAAAAAACAAAATCATAAATATATGCATGCCTAATGCAGAAATTAACAAAAATCGTGTGACGTAGTTGTGCAAATGAAAAACCGAATTTTAAATAAGGAATCCTTTGAATAGTTTCGAAGAGAACCTTGTTTACGTTCAAAACGTATTCAATACGTTCGTTTTTATTGTCATTCTTTCTACACTGCTGACACTACATAAGCCGGACGACAATGGTCGACCAGTCGGCCCGACTGCTAAATCGAAGACGGTCCAGAGTAACGTTCTGTAACCCTCTCGCACTCGCAGTTTCGGCAATACACCTATCGCTGCAACGTTTCGCGGGCTCATGAATAAAATAAGATAACGCCGAGTTAAGCTAGCCGTCTCTGTTTGCCTAACGACATTCGGCACCGGAATAAGCGGGACGACGTTTTCTGTCAGTTGATCGCAATACAAAAACTGGACCCATAATTTCGGAGGTTGTTTGTTTAGGTTTTGAAATTCTATACGATTGTTAAATGCATTTTTTTTTTGTAACTGACTGATCGAGTTATATGAGAAATATGAAACACGAAAATATAATTCGTGTGATTTACTTAAATATACATTTTATTTGTTCGTTTATTATTTACTAGTTTTCCAGTAGCGATTTCGTCCGCATTGTTAGAATTTTATAACGCGTAGTCGGAGATCCGTGTTCAACCGTGGGATGAAAGGCTAAATCATTCCCAACGATCCAAACTATTTCTATAATTAATTTCATAATATCGGTTGCGAG
Organism: Bombyx mandarina; assembly: GCF_030267445.1. Lineage (NCBI taxonomy): Eukaryota > Metazoa > Arthropoda > Insecta > Lepidoptera > Bombycidae > Bombyx > Bombyx mandarina. The sequence goes on from NC_143208.1 coordinate 2,722,269, forward strand.
GCTTAGGCGCGAAAACAGACAATTCGATTCCTTTCCATATTATTGTATCGCTTTTGTTCTAATTCAGCTCCACGGGACTAGAGACTTCACTTTGCTTAAGATATCTGGTATTCGGGATCATGGACTTGGTATGCATGCTTTCATTATATTAACACGAAAGGAAATCCTTCATATTATAACCTATCTGCGTAACTATTCTTAGGTTACATGATTATTGAGGAATCATAGCCGCTAATCATAGACGCAAGGCAGCGTCTTTTCTTATTCTCAGCAAGTTTCAAGCACGAACGAAAGAGATTAAAAGAAGCATAGTCTATCCTTTGTTTGTTTTGCGTCTCCGAACCGTGTTTAAAGCTGATTGACAGTGAAAAAGATAAAATAAACTCAGCTCCTGATTTATTAATAATAGGGTAAACGTTCCATTACGATCCAGAGTACGAATTTTTATTAAACATAAACTGGTCGTTCACCTAATATTTGCAAACGAAGTGGTAATGGATGTGTTAGTGCCTTATATTTTCAAGTACACCAATAAAATGTATTTACTAATATTTAAGATAAAAACCATTAACAAACGATGTCAGAAGATAGCAGATCTATCTACCTAGTTGCGAAACAGTAATGCGATTTGAAGCTTAGAGTATGATTTGTTCACCTGATTTATTCAATAGAGGTTGCGACCTCTGGTCTAAAGGTGGCGGTGATATTCTAGTTATGTTGTCTATGGCCACCAATGAGCACTTGACTCAAGATGTTCTCAAGTAAGTACTTTGAAACGTTTATGGGATTAATATAAAAAAGCAACCCTATGCTCTAATTAATTCGCCGACGTCCACTCTTAGCCGATTAACCTCAATAATAAATTATAGAAATGTCCTGCACCGCCTATAGATGAATGCCTTGATGATAAAAGTCTTCTGTCTTGATGGCCCAGAGAGGAGATAGCCTGTGGAAGATCTCTTAGCAGTGGCAATCATATTTTTTTATTTTATTGCTTAGGTCGGTGGACGAGCTCAAAGCCCACCTGGCGTTAAGTGGTTACTGGAGGACATAGACATCTACAGCGTAAATGCCGCCACCCATCTTGAGATATGAGTTAAAATATCTCAGAATAGTTACAACGGCTGCCCAACCCTTCAAACCCAAATTATATTACTGCTTCACGGCAGAAATAGGCGGGATGGTGGTACCTACCCGAGTAGACTCACAAGAAGTCCTATCACCAGTAAAAAAACCGTTAGTCAGACCACGTATTTGATTAAGCGTCATGTGATCTCTGAAGGATTAGGAAGGTTATTCTATAGCCTTGGTTTTTTATTATAGGATAACGAGGATACGGTCTACCTGATCTTGAATGGTTACGCCGGCTCATGAATGTTAAGTATGCTAGAGAAACAATCAAGCGACAACCACTGAGCTATTCTCAAGGTTTATTAAAGAACACGTTTTTATTGTTTTAACATTATCATGAAGATACAGAAAACGAATAACACGTGATGTTTTTATATTTTTTGTTACTTAAAAATTAAAGCTTCAATGTACTAAATGTTCATGTTAATAAAACGAAAATTATAGAAACTAAAACGGTTAAAGTAAAAGAAACACCGAAAGGAGAAACAGAAGAAGTTGACGTCAGGCAAGGGAGCCGTTTTGAAACTCGTGCCAAATCCTGATGCGGCATGTTAAGAGGAGATGCTGCTTCAACCCCACTTAATCTGGGATAAGGACAAAAAAAAATCTTTTATCACTAACTGTGTTCATTTACAATATTAAATAATATTTACTATCAATCACGCCACGTTAACTGATCCCGTGATAAGTTCGTAAAGAACTTGTGTTACAGGTACCAGATAACGGATATAAATGTAAGATTTTTATTATACACATACATATATTTAATATACATCCATAACCCTGGAAAAGACATTTATATTTATCATACAAATATCTTCCCTTGGCGGGATTCGAACCCGCGACCCCCTTGTGTAGTGACCATGTCACTTACCACTACACCAGACGGCCGTTAAACAAGAAGACGAACGGGAACGTGTCGTAACGCTCTACAAGAATCAGAAAGGATAGCTCACTTACAAAGTCGTCCAGCTTATACTAAAAACTACTGGAAGCAGACCGTAAATGAGTCTTCAAACAACAGATGAACTCTAATTCAGTGGCTTCGTTGAGATTTTAAATAGAAAATTACGGAATCTCATAGTATCTCACAGCAATCCTTAATTCTAATTCTGTTGTCGCTTTGAGGTTACGTTTCTAAATCTACCATATAAATAATAGTTTCAGCCAATTCATAAACTGCACACTGCCAACTCGGCTACACTTGCGTCCTGTTATAAAATGTATGAAGCCCCAACTACATGTTTTGTATCGTAAACCAGTTCATAGAATCACCTTATGATTTATTCCGGAAACAAATGAATTGATACGTCCACTAGAGGCGAGCGGATACAATCTAAAATTAAAAACGATCCTTCAACCAATATTTTCGTGAAACATTAATGATTTCGATTTTAAATCTATATCAATTTTTATATTTTTTCGCGGTAACCGAAGCGCGTGACGTCACTTGTGGCTGTTATCGGCGTGGATTAATCTGTGATCGATGGTATCGATTCGTCGTATTTTTTGACCCCAAATGACGTCACAGACCATGACGAGTTGTCATGATGTTTAACCAAGTTAGCGCGTCCATTTTTAAAATGAAGTACTACCCTGTTCCTTAATACTACGTATGCATCATTAGGTTTTATGTTTAAATGCCCTACTACGATTATAATACATTTCAGTATAAACGTATTGTGAAGTTCAGTTTGTTTCATATTCATCATATCAAATTTTCATATTTAATAATATGAAATTTTGTGCTTGCGAAACAAAGTTATCGTTCAATTAAGCATAGCTTCGAATTTGTTCATGAACAATGACGTTACACGTTATGACGTCATATACTTTATATCGCGCATAATTCACGCGGCACGACCATTTAATACGGCTCAACGTTTTAAAGTAAATTATTTTTGCAACACACAACGACAGTTGTAGATTTTTTATATGTTTTCGGGTGTTCGTCGTTTGAATCTATTTCCACTATACGACACGACACGGCACGACTATTTATTTTGTTCTAATCAAGTCTTAGTTTAAGAGCAATTTCGATCACCATTATATTTATTTTTGGAATCAATTTATAGACGAACTGAAGACCATGTAAGCTTGGACGATCATTTCACCACGACGGACATTAATTGGCACTAAAATCAATTATTAATTCTGTCAATAAAAGAGCTGAAATGAAGGCAGGATTGTTTTTTCTTTTTCATGTCCTTGAGTATCTCCTGTAAATAAAAAAGCATTAATACTGTAGTGAATCCGAAACAAAGATTCGTTCGTAGTACGTACAAAAACAATGTGACAGTGAAATTGTATTTTTTATTTAAATTAAGTCCTTTTTCGCTAAAACAAAACTGGCTACTTAACATTGTGTTTTTTTTTTTAACTAGCTGACTCGGCAGACTTCATCGTGCCTCAATCGATAAATAAAAGACCTAAGCTTTTGTATAAAATAAACTTAAAACAAACAAAAGGAATCCGTCCAACGGGGGACACATCAAAGGAAAAACAAAATTGTTATTTTTATTTAATTCCGAGCATTTTCATATTTATCTACAAATTAAACCTTCTCTGGTCTTCCACAAATAATTTAAGACCAAAATTAGCCAAATCGGTCCACACATTCTCGAGTTTTAGCGAGACTAACGAACAGCAATTCATTTAAAGTCACGATCCAATCGTGCTGGACAATGGCTGTTCGATACTTTAGACTGGAACGTGTGACTGTTTCGAGGAAGTGTACCATAAGCCAGGGTGGTGGAACCTATCCGTGTGCCCTTGGCTTATTCCCTAACACAAGTAACAACTCATATTTACAGTTAATTTCGACAACGATTCACTTCGGCTTTATCACACCGGTTTTCAAATTATTAACATTAATCTCCTATTTAAAACAACAAAATCCGTCTAGTTATTTAAGTTTTAAAGAACTAATAAACTCTAAATAAGTCTGTTAATTTCCCATCTTCTTATGTATTTTCTTATGTATGTATTTAGTATTTCAATTATTGTTACTTTATCGAACAGACAGTGTGTTTCTAATGTAACGCAAAAATCGGAATTTAACAGTCACCAATTTTTTTTAAATCAATTACTATATGCATTTAGACAAGTCGTTTCTCTATTTTTAGAGGCCCCTTTTAATGTTTTGTATTATTTAACAGATCATTATTTTCGTGGTCTAATAAAAAAAAATACGTATATAAACATACATATCAAGATTTTAATATAAATCAACCTAAACTAAATTTACTATAATCTTATTCACCACTAATTAGTACACGCTTGAAATTTAATATCCGATTTAACCTCCATATATTTTTAATTAGGACGCCGCTATCTAATTTGAAGAAAAACTAATTACTATTGTTTGAAGATTAAAATTATAAGGCAAAGTAAAGTAAAACGCTACGTGAAATTCAAAATTTACTTTTCTAACAAGTGTATATAATGGTTTTATTTTTATATCGTACCACAATGGCCTTTCAGAATGATCTAAAAGCAAAAGGAAAGTTCAAAAAACACTATGTTTATTTTTCTGAAATTACTGAGCAAAGTCGTAGCGGTTAATTTAGAATTACCGGTTGCAGTCGTAGCGGGTCTCGCAGTTTCCGCTACGCCGTCGGTCTCAGTGCGAAAAACGATAATTCCGATGTGAAAATTGACCCTTGTAGAAATTATACGTTCGTTTGAATTCGTTTACGATCGATATTTGATTACTGTATTCGTTTATTGCGTATATCCAAAGTGCTGTTATACATTTATGCACTATCGCTGGACCCTCATTACTGTTATTTCAAACACACGGCAATGAATATCGAAATGAAAATTAACTTACGCGAAAAAAACAAAGATTGTTTGTATTTAATATTTTTTAAGGAGACAAACAAGTTTATTTAAATGCTGCCGTCGCTCACGTCACTAACAACACAAAATGATCAATGAAATGTTGAACGTGAGCTCTCGTGAACATACTTCACGTTAGACCTCATCGCGATGGGTTAAGAGCGTAAAATATGTTTTAAGTAAGCCTATGCTTTAGATACCAGCTGACAAAACTTACAAACGAAAATTGAATTTAATTGAAATTCACTTTGAAACCCTTTACAATATTTTTACTATTAGAAAAATTACTTCATTCTTGATGATCATTTTATTAATTGTGTAGTGTAGTGAATAGCATGCGTGTATGGCAGGACTCATGGTAGTCCTGAAATCGCCGACGGCCGTCGGCATTTTATCGGCTTCTCCGCTTTCAACCTCATATTTTAATATACTACGCGTACCTCGTTATTTTGAACAAATATAAATACAATTTGAATTAGAACCTGTTTTTTTTTCCTTAAAGTTTATTCGGTAATCACAAATTAATTCTATAATCTCATTTAAACTCACAATTAGTGTACCTAAACAAGTATATAAGCAACGATTAATGTAAAGTAATTTATCGTTTTAATTGTAAATTTTATCTGAGAAGGATTTTCTAATTTATTGGTTATATTATAAAATCGTAGGTTAAGTGAGTAAGTTAGTAGTAAATTAAAAGTAAATGGATTCTAAATAATATTATATTTTAGCAATCCCTTGACATATATCTTTTTGAAACCAATTTTGAAGTGATATTCAAATATTAGGCGCCATTCATAATTTAAAAAAAAAAAGTATATTGCTGTGTACAACTTCGAGCACTATATTTTCTTCTAAAAAATTAACAAACAATATTGTGAATTGTTATTCAGTGGAAGTTTTTACGTTTTTCTATTTCACATAAATAAATGCAAATGAAGTTAGGTTGATTCTACAATTGATTATGCAAACTAAAATAGCATGATATATATATATATATTTTGTGAAATAATTATTCAAACATTATATTTAATTGATATTCCATTTTGTGTCTTTAAAGTATAAAGATATTATTATATTGGTGACATGTATTTACTACTTACTAGAGGTCCCGCAGTAGTCGAAATTCGACTATAATTAATTGGAATTGTAAGTTTGTACACTATTATGATTGTATTTTCAACGCCAAGATTACACTATAAAAAAATATTAATAACGACAAACAATATTTAATCTATTCTCAATTTGACAACAGACGTCAAGAACAAAAGTTTGACAATAAATAGTACCTATGCATGCGTGTGTGCGTCAAATACATGGTATGTAGTGTGTGTAATGTTTTCTTTATTGATTTAATGTATCCTTTATGCATTATTTAAAAAAAATATTAGCATTGTGCATGCTTCTTCTCTATATTCTCTATAAGTGTGGAAAATTTCATACTCCTCCGTCCGCGCAATTTTCGTAAAAAGGTATACAAAGTTTTTGCTTCACGTATTAATATATAGATTTTAATTGACACGAACGAGATGTGGAAATATCATTTTTTTTTTAAATTATTCATTCATATTGCTCATATTGACATTGACAAATATTGAGTTATCCTCGATAGGATTAAACCGAACCAAAATTGTTACTATTTTACAGAATAATTTGTTTACTTGTATAGGGTACCTAAATAATTCTTATGAAGAAATGCACTAAAACCATAGTGCGTCGCAGCCATAAGGCCCAGTTCAAAATCGAATAAAACCGAGGTTTTTTTTTAAGTTTTTTTTTTATTGCCCTTTTAGACAGACGAGCATACAGCCCACCTAGTTACGTTAATCAGTTGATTTAAAAATATATAAAATGATATATTGACATTGAGTTTGTACGTATTACGAACTATACGACCTCGACGCACGGGAAACCGAGCTGAAAAGAAAACAAAACATCCCCCCATGGAGCTCCATGTAAATAAACTCGCGATAGCATTGGCTAGCTGTCAAATAATATATATAAGTTTATATCAATATATAATATTATAGTATATAAGTCGCGTAGCAAACACAAACACGAAGATGGCTCCAGTTAAGACTTGAAGTTCTCCTGAAAATGTTTGTTTCTGTTGTCGGTGTGTTGTTTGTTTGTTGTTGTTTTGCACGCGGGAACGTACCGTGGGTGATGACAGTGTGTCGGAAGGCAACAGTGGTCGGTACTCACCGATGGATTAGGCACGCACCGGCGCGGGTCGGAGCTCCGGTACGTGGGGCTGTACCGTCCCGGAAAACAGCCGGGCGGAGCCATCAGACCCCCGCCGGACTTCATCTTATCCGGCGAGTACATGGCACATGACCCCCAAGGGTCGTCCTCCAACTTCAACACCTTGGAGGGGGAGTGGTACTGGCGGTCGAAAATCTTGGCGACTTGTCTCGTACTTTCGGGTATGAAAACGCGACGCGCCTCGGCGGCCGCAGTGTTCGCCGGGTGATGACCGACTGAAGGCAGCGCGGCGTGACGTCACGGGCCACGCCCTCGCCCCTCCAATGCCCTCGAGTGCTCGTCCTCCTCGAGCACCCCTGCCGCCTGCCCCTCCCTTCTCGTCTCACGCATGTTTACGTCGTCGCCGGCGGCTCTGCGAATTACTGAATTATTTAATTAGTCCATTCAGTTTCGCTGCTCTTACCTTTTCACGCTCTCTACTTGGAAAAGGTTGACGGATGGCCCGCGCTACAATTGCCACTCGCTAATTAAGACTGAATCGATAATTTTACAACTGTATACTCGTATATATATATATATATATAAATACTCACGAGATACGGCGGCACGTCTTGTCGTCTTCGCGAGGGGGATCAGATGTAACTTGTTACTTATCACAAGGGTTAGCCTATGATTGACGTTAATCAGAGAGCTTGATGATTATTCAAATTACCATTATTTTCCGTGTATTATACTGCCTTTGTTTACATCGTGCAATATGTATTATGTGTTTATATGAAAAATTGTCAACGCTCTTACATTTACATGAGAAATTACTTAGGCGCTTTTAAGGGTTGCCAATTTCAAAAAAAAATACCTTTAGTTTAGCTTATTATTTTACCATATATGTATTAAAGGCCTAAGTATCTTGTAATATCTAAATGATAACGATAATATCTTAATGATGGTACATTTAATGAATTGTCTATTTATTTTAGTAACAAATTATAAAACACATGTAACAACATATCTTCCATGTTATTAGTAGGTTGAGGCAGTGTAATTATTTAATTTTTATTGCATTATTTATAGCATTGTGTACAAACTCAGCACATTTGTTTTGTTTAGTCGTGCGAACATACATGGCTAATGTTGCAAGCAAGATTTTGAGTGTTATGTTTTTGTATCTTTCTAGCATGTAGTGTATATTGTGTGCCTAATAAATTAATATAAAATACTTATCACATTTACAAGTAAGAAAATATGAGGCGGATATAAGAAAGCGGGACTGATTAAATATTCAAATATAATTAGTGTATTTATTTAAAATCCGATTCATTTGAAACATGAAACAGTTATTTTTGGCGTTTCATGAAATATTTTTTTGTTGTTTATTATTAATGCTAAGAACGAGAAGTTAAACGTGTTCGGTCATCGTTCTCGTCGAACCCGTCGCTCGTGACCAGGGGTTCGACGAGTAAATTAACCCACAGACACAGCCTACTGAGTTTCTCGCCGGATCTTCTCAGTGGGTCGCGTTTCCGATCCGGTGGTAGATTCTGCGAAGCGCGGCTCTTGTTAGAGTTCATGTCAGCAACGTCGTCAGGTTCGAGCCCCATGAGCTCACTAGTTAAAATTACGCCGAAATAGCCTCTCAAGGCTTATCAGCTTAGGTAGGGGAAAAAAAAGACACGTGTAACTTACTCCTACATATAGCGTGGGTAACTAATCATTATAGTATACAAATATATTTTACTGTGTAACTTTAAATAATTTCAAAAAAGAAAATCAAGGCCACCACTGTTTTTGCCTTTGACATTACCAATTGAAACACACGGCGAGGCTCGATAAAATTACAGATGCCCATTGCAAACACGCGACTTAACGCGATCAATGTTCTATTTGAATCCAATTTTATTCAAAACAAAAACACTGATTATATGTTGTTGATACAGATTGATTTCTAAATTGAATATAGTAATTATTCACTGCTAAGCATTTTAATGTTACATGCACTACGCAGCTGAATCATCCACCGGAAGAAGGATTTGTGTGGGATCCCACTTTCATCTTTACATTAGTGCTTCCCATTGTTTTATCCTTTAGACCATAACGACTTTAACTGAGCATTCTGAGGAATAATTTCGGTTTTATATACCTACTTTTTATTTCTTTTTATATACTTTTTACAACTACTTTCTTATATATAAATAGCTGCAAGCTATGATTTTAGTTAATGTAACGCGCGAGGTTTTTTTTTTGTTTTACTTCTTTGAAGATTTACGTTCAATATCAGATAACAGATAAATAGCAGATTTATTAAGTGTCAAAGCTTAATTTAAAATAAAACGCCTTCACAAGTAACATTTAACTGAGTTAATGCAATAATAACCTCTTTTCTGTATGTACTTTACACATAATAAAAACACTCAAACAGTTAGTAGGTATACGCGTGTAACGGTATTTACAATAAATAATTAATTAAATTCCGAAATCCGAAAATTGAGTAAAAATATTTCGTCATGCGATCTTTTTGTTTAGTCTAGTGACTAAAATCTTATACTTCATGTACGAAATTCTCACGAGACTATAGTTAAATTAATTTAAAGATACATTGTCTGCTATGTAATCGATGCTCCGGCATTTTATTTTTGAAGTCGTCGTGGCCTAAAGTATAAGACGTCCGGTGCATTCGTATGTAGCGACACACCGGTGTTCGAATCCCGCAGGCGGATACCATTTTTTCTAATGAAATACGTACTTAACAAATGTTCACGTTTGACTTCCACGGTGAAGGAATAACATCGTGTAATAAAAATCAAACCCGCAAAATTATAATTTGCATAATCACTGGTGGTATGACCTCTTGTGAGTCCGCACGGGTGGGTGCCGCCACCCCGCCTATTTCTGCCGTGAAGCGGTAATGCGTTTCGGTTTGAAGGGTGGGGTAACCGTTGTAACTATACTGAGACCTTAGAACTTATATCTCAAGGTGGGTGGCGCATTTACATTGTAAATGTCTATGGGCTCCAGTAACCACTTAAAACCAGGTGGGCTGTGAGCTCGTCCACCCATCTAAGCAATAAAAAAAAATCCGTCATTTTATTATTCACATTTTTTTATTGCTTACGTGTGAACGAGTTTGCGACCCACCTGGTGTTAGGTAGTTACCGGATCCCATCAACAGCGTAAATGCCGCCACCCACCTTGAGACATGGTTTCTAAGTCTCAGTTCTATAGTACAAGGGCTGATTCGCCCGTCAAACAGAAACGCGTTACTGGTTCACTTCAGAAATAGTCAGGGTAGTGGAACTTACCCGTGCAGGCTCACAAGACGATCTGCCACTACTAATTACACTTTTTTTTATACTGGCCTTGATTCATTCACCGCGAAAATAATTCGTGAATTATTATTAAGTATGTATTTCATTAATCCGCCGGATGCAAGCAGCGCAGGACCTATCTTTGTAGCGAAGCTTGGGGGACGCCTACGATCAACAGTGGGCATCTGTGGGTTAGTAGAATAGGAAAAAGGAATTTCATTTTAAAAAAATTGTACCTGTCTGCGGGATTCGAACTCCGGCAGAGTCGCATCGCTCGATAAGAATGCACCGGACGTCTTATCTCGTAAGCCATGACGACTTTACATTCGACGAATAATAGAATCACTTTTTAATATGTCTGATAGTTTAAGTGGATATTGAGAACCGCTTATTCGAAATACATTTGTCTGACACCCGTCTCAGATTGCGACTCAATCAGCTAATGTGTTTCTGAACATAGAAGCTAGTAGTACCTATACAAACTGGAACTCAACGCATCACACGTCAGAGAAATACGTTCCTAGCCTAAGCCATTATAGCCATGCTGCTTCAGTTCACAGTAAATACTTTTCGACGATTTGCTACCAGAAGTTTCTTGGTTACTTTGGTCATATTGCTCGATGGCCACCAGACAACCTTGAAAGATTGATTGTGGTGGGCAAGGTAGAAAGGAAAAGATCCGCCGGCCGGCCACCATACCGTTGGTCGGATCTGATAACTGCGCTCACTGGACTCTCTGTTGCGAACGCCCTGAGAGAAGCCGAAAACCGAAGCAAATGGAAGCTGAGGGTACAAAGAGCCACGAAGGGCTTTCAAGGACACGACCTTCAGCAATGAATTATTCGACTAAGAAGAAGAAGAAGAAGACTTTTCAGACGAGTCTTTCGCGCAAAAGACCTCATTTAATAAAACTAAACAAAAAATACGTTACATTATTCTAATAAAACAATATTAATACTATTGTTGTTGTTTTTTAGTCCTAGTTGATGTCAACGAGCAAGCGTAAATTATAATCAAATAATACTATTATTACAAAATAATCTATAAAGTGAATGTTTGTGTACGTCCGTTATTTCCACTGTCTAATGTCAAACTGACTTTTTGACTGTCAAATTGACGTGTGTGATAGATGGCGCGCCAGTAATTTGAGCTACTATATCTATTTAAAAACAATTAAAAAAATATATTATTAATTTTATAATTGACTAGCTGTACTCACCCGCTTCGCTGGGCATTTAAAATTAACATTATTATTTATTGTCATTACTATTAGGGAGTCCAACACTCATATAAATATTATCCTATCCATTAAGTACATGTATTTTCTACATGGATATAAAGTTTCAAGTCAATCGGGTGCAAGATTCAGTAGTTATAACGAAACATCCGTAAAAACCACTGTAGACTTATAATTTATATTGGTATAGATAACGAGATATGTTTCAATATTCTGAAAGTCATACCTCAGATGTACGTCAGTGAAGTTTCCTTACAAGGGCTTATTGCAGACACAACCGACTGATTTTCTTGCCTGATCTTCTCTGTGGATTGCGATTCTGTGGCGGGGATAGATTCAGCGAAACATTACTCTTACTCCCAGACTGAGCTTGGAGAATGGAACAACCTTAAAAATATAAATTCACATTGAGACAATTAAAACACATTGAAATCGATATAAGAATATTTAAAATCACCTAAAGTCGTATTTTCTAAAAAATTTTCTTATAAATTCACCGATCGTTGAAATAAAGGTTTTTTCAAATATCCCGTATTGTAATAACTGTTAATTGCTGTAAGGAAAACACCACTTAACCTACTTTACCCTGAAGTACGACAATAAACAAAACGACCATAATTTGGTATTTCATTTACTAGTAATAAAAGCGCTTTTTTTTCTTTTCATTACGTAAACTGTCACGCTCAGAGCTTTTGACAGTCTACGGCGAAAGTCACCTAGACGACAACAAACAACTACCCTAAAATAAACGAAAAAGAGGAGTTAGCGGTATTAACACATTCACTGGGTCAAGTGCTATGAACGAACTAGCCGCTTGTGCGTATGGTGGTAGGACCTCTTGTGAGTCCGCGCGGCTGGGTACACCGCCCTGCCTATTTCTGCCGTGAAGCAGTAATGCGTTTCGGTTTGAAGGGTGGGGCAGCCGTTGTAACTATACTTGAGAGATTAGAACTTATATCTCAAGGTGGGTGGCGCATTTACGTTGTGGATGTCTATGGGCTCCAGTAACCACTTAACATAATATATATTGGTGAAAACGCCTTACTTATTATGCTTTTATCAACTTATGGAATGGCATTGCTGTTGGTTTGACAAAACGTCTCCGGGAAAATATTCAGCTGTATACTTTTACGTTAGAATTTAGATAATACGCGAATTTAACGTGACCAGATATTATCTGTTAAAGCTTAATATCTTCAATATAAAGTAAACTATCACATATCGAATGATTATTTATTACACGTAAAAGAGATGTTTAATAAAAATTTGGTGAAGAGCGAATAACACGCAAAATGTCTATTTAAAAAATATTTATTTAACTTGGAACATGATACAAGATATTTTGGAGGCAATGTTGAAGTTACGTATATTAATTTCAATTTTTTTATGTCTATCAATGATGATAGACAGTAAGATGTAACTATATTTATTTCATTTTACTTGCATGATTTCAAGCCGAAATTCGGTTTTCTATTTTGAAAAGCACTTGATTTTTATTTGATGAAATCCGGCTCGCTCACTATCGCCAAGTAATGTCTGGAAAACACTAATACGATAAAAAAGAGTGGTGTAACATTCTTGATGCTAGTATAAACCACAAACCACTCTCAAAGTGCGAACAACAACTGTAACTTAATCGGGAAACGCGGATAAAAACAAATAAAGCAATGTATGACTAAAAGATGATTTATTCAGAGTCCATATTAGCATTCTTATTCCTAATATCCCACGAGATGCTCGGACCAAATACGATCTTCTCTGAACATCAACTTCCACAATGCCCATCATGAAGCTAAGGATCGCAGCTGATGGAGGGAAATCGTACGGGAGAAACTGATGCAGAGGGGGAGTCACGACCCTCAGTAATGAGGAAAACGACCCGAGGTTGCGGAGGATTCCTAATATGGCAACTTAATCAAGAAGCTGTTTCTTTCTTTACTCACTCCACAGATCTTTGTTGCACCGTATTTTCGGATTGAATGTTTTTTTATCGTAACGGCTCAAGAATGCATTCGTATTTCCAGGTTGACCAGTGTGCTTAATGCGAGTTTCTTAACGTTCTCGATAGCGTAAAAGTTAACCCAATTTTGTATGCAGTTGGAACAGCGCCCCTAGCGGCAAACGTACACAAACGATTCCATTCCATACAAATATGGGCTAACTTTTACGCTATCGAGAACGTTAAAAAACTCGCACTAAGCACACAGTAGTCTATTTCTACCACACACGTCGTCAGCGTTTCTGCCCGTTGCAGCAACGACAACGCCGAGTTTTCTTCTCGTCAGGTCGAAAATTCAAATGAGATGAAGTTAAAATCGGTGTGAAAGATAAATTGACGGTCCAAAGGCATCGGTATACGATACGGCGCGAGTAATTAGCAGCGATCATGGTCGGGAACGCGCCCCGTAATTACGCGCTCGGCTGGCAGATGGCGCGAGTTTTAATTTTTCGATTTCGGACCCGCGTACATTATGCATGACGCTTTTATCGCTCGCTGTGGTTCCTTCGGGACCTGCACGGAGACGGACTAGGTTAGAAGCGTGAGCGAGTAACGTTTTGTTAAATGATAAACGGATAAGGATTGATGTTGTTTTTCTTCGGTTTTCGCGTGTCGTAAAAAATAATTAAAACTGCTTTTTCGATTTAACCTCGTTTTTATTATTGTCATTATAATGATTTTTACCGACATTTCGAAATTTTTACAGTTTCGTACTCACGGACTATTTTTGTAAGAAAAAAAGACTATTCTATAAGTCTAGAAATAATTTTCGAAACTTCGGTAATACATAATAATATAACGACAAGAAGAATGCGAGATTAAATCGTAAAAGTGGTTTTTCTCGTGATGCTTCTGTTTTGATTCCGCTTATTGTCAATATACGATGAGCATACAGTCCAACTGATGGTAAGTGGTCACCGCCGTTCTTCGGCGTTAGAGCTGCTAAAGTTATGATTATCGAAAAAAAATCAGCATAATTCGATTATTTTTGAACAGAACCTAACCCTAAGAATATCGTGATACCAACTGTTCCGTTTCATGGAACTGACCCTAGTGCTAGCTCAAACAAAACACGAATGTTGGTATAATTGAAAGCATATTTAGAAAAAAAAAACTTTTCATTAGGTCATTTATCTATAATTGATTTTGAATACCTGCCAGATTTGATGATACAATTTTAATATACAATGTAGCACAAAAAATCAGTCGCTCCCATAAACTTCATCGCGTGCATGAGCATCTAAAATTTGCATTGCTTTTTTATTATATCGATTTAATGACAAGGGCTGCCACGGAAACAGCCTCAAAATAAATTACTTAATTTTACATAGAAATATCTAGATAGAATTTTGAGCAACGAAGATAAAATTACTTTAAACTTTACCCTTTAAAAAAACGGTCAAACAGTATTAAGCTCATGAATAAAATTAGGTTTTTATCTGCCGTTTGCATCAGAGCGCCACGAGTATTTAATTGCTCATAAAAAGTCTCGCAGAAACTTGTTTAGTGAACCGAAAGTTGACCTCTACTTAGACTACGGCTTTAATTTTTTTGGTAAGCGAACTAACTAAAGTTTAATCTGGCAAAACACTCAGAACGTACCGTTTGTTTCGTTGTTAAAAACCTAATGTATTGTTTAATGTATAAATTGCACTGATGGCTATTTCGCCATAATGCGCAAAAAGTTGGTATCCATTATGCGTAGAGTAGGGGGATGAACCTTCTTGAGGGTAATAGCAGAAAGGCCGGATGGACCGACCTTGGGCAACATGTAGAACATGCAACTTGATGAAGTTGCTAGGGACGGATTTGATTTATTTGATTTAAGAATTTTTTTATATCATATTAATAAGTTATTTGTTATATCAACACACTATGAGTCTATGATGTTTCGAAAATAAAAGATTCTATTTATTTACTTTTTTATATAAAAATATTCTCTTCTAACTTAGACCGCACAACAGTCGCGTACCCTTTTTAGGGCCCGCGTATAGCTACGGAACCACGGTCGGTCGACAATGCGCTCATCTTTGCCAGAGAATGCATTAAACTCCGAATCACAGGCGCAATCATTCGGACAACTCTCCATAGAGATACCCGCTGAACCCATTAAGGGATAAACGCAGTTGCTTTTGTGATGCGTATTCATTACATTTTTTTTTTATTCATACACGTAAAATTATCATTTTAATAATAATGGATGATAGGGGACGTATCGAGCGCTGTGTTGATTTAATAAATGTGTACTCTAATGGTAGGTGGTAGGACCTCTTGTGAGTCCGCACGGGTAGGTACCACCACGCCGTCTATTTCTGCCGTGAAGCTGTAATGCGTTTCGATTTGAAGGGTGGAGCAGCCGTTGTAACTATACTGAGACCTTAAAATTCTTATCTCAAGGTGGGTTGCTCAACATTTACGTTGTAGACGTCTATGGGCTCCAGTAACCACTTAACACCAGGTGGGCTATGAGCTCGTCCACCTAACTAAGCAATAAAAACCAAACAAACAACTCACATCTAAAAGGCAAAACAGTCAGAAAAAAATCAAATAAGTCTTCGTCGTTTGCTCATTAAAAACGTGGGAATCGAAGCCACGATCCTAGGTCAAGTAGTCAGTGGCGTTAACATCTCTGCCGAGATAGTCTGACGTATAACATAATATTGAGACTTCAAATTCATGTCTTGAGGCACGTGGTAGAGATAACGCTGTGTAATGATGAACTGTCAGCTCATTTCCACTTTACGAAATAATCAAGTAATCTTTGACACAATTTGGAAACAACCAAATTTATAAAGATTATTTGTATATTTTTATTTTTATTTTTTATTGCTTAGTTGTGTGGACGAGCTCACAGCCCACCTGGTGTTAAGTGGTTACTGGAGTCCATAGACATCTACAACGTAAATGCGCCACCCACCTTGAGAATAAGTTCTAAGGTCTCAAGTAAAGTTACAACGGCTGTAAAGTAAAGTTACTATTATATAGCTGTATGTTAGGATCTAGTGTTGATATACAATCGATACTTCAACTTTATATCTCGATACGGGTGATGTCACACATTTTAAGGTTCTTTTTTTAGGATTAAAGGATTATTGGTGGCTCGGAAGTTGTCCGGAGGCCTTTCCAGTTTCAGAACAGATGGGCGAGCAAAGGCTCAGCCAGAAGGGGTGGAATTTGCTAACAACAGCCCGAGCGCCTCCGAAGGAGACCTAACTACTCAAGAGCAGCTGCTTCGCGAAAATTCTAAGGTTCTCGGAGTACGTTAAGCGCTATTTAAATAAAAATGTGATAAATGGCTTATGGACACCCAGTTTGAACGAAGCTCCTTTTTCCGTATCCTTTTTTTGTGTTTGTCTTAAGTAATCATTAAATAAAAGATAAAGAGTAAATATAAACTAATTAAACGAATCATAAAATATGAATGAATACGTATATAACAAATATATGTAATTTTTCAATGTCTTATAGATATACTAGCCGTACTCGCCCGCTTTGCTGGGCATTTAAAATTAACATTATTATTTATTGTCATGATTATTAGGGTAGTCCAACACTCATATAAATATTAGCCTATCCATTAAGTACATGTATTTTCTACATGAATACCAAGTTTCAAGTCAATCGGATGCATGGTTAAGTAGTTATAACGGAACATCCGTAAACACCACTGTAGATTTATGTATTAGTATAAATAAAATGATGCAATTATTGCATACTAGAGGTCCCGCAGTAGTCCAAATTCGACTATAATTAATTGGAATTGTAAGCTTGAGCACTATTATGATTGTATTTTATGAAATTTGTGATTATAGAAGTCTATAATCACAAATTTCGCCAAGACTACACTATAAAAATATTAACAAAGACAAACAATATTTAATCTCAATTTTGACAACAGACGTCAAGAACAAAAGTTTGACAATAAATAGTATGCATGCGTGTGTGCGTCAAATACATGGTATGTAGTGTGTGTAATGTTTTCTTTATTGATTTAATGTATCTTTTATGCATTATTTAAAAAAAATATTAGCATTGTGCACTTCTTCTCTATATTCTCTATAAGTGTGGAAAATTTCATACTCCTCCGTCCGCGCAATTTTCGTTCAAAGTTTTTGCTCACGTATTAATATATAGATAAAATGATGCAATTATTGCATATTCTCAAATTTGACGACAAGCTGGATCTATAGTAAAAAGTTTCAGTTTGGTTTCGGAAATGTCTGAAAAATCATTTCAATAATACTCATATGTCGATTTATGGTGTCGTTTTTCATTGTTACACTTCTTTGTTCAGTCTTGGCTTCTTTACCCGCAAACAAAACTTGCGATAAGGAACATCGTTACGAAAATAAGTGAGTCTGTTAGTCTTCCGTGGAACACAGATTGTCTACGCGAGACACTGTGGCTTTATTGCTTCTATAATAAAACCAATTGAATTCTTGCTACTTGATTGAATTACAATTTACAATGCTTTTGTTTTGATTGCACGTCGATGAATGTAATGAATGTGACCTTTCTCGAAAAGGAAGGATCTTGTGCCAATAATGATTATTGTGAGGTATCTTAAGAATGTTGTTGAATGCTGTCAGCGCGCGGTGCCGGTAGTAGTAAATGTTCTGGTATGACGTTTTGGCTAGCTTGCTGTGCTAAACGAGTCAGGCGCCGCGACACAGATATTGACTTGAATTCGCGCCCCAAATTACTTCACTCCTCTGAAACGAAAAGATGAAACAATGGTTTGTTTTACAAAAATGTAGTGTATTTAAATCATGAAATACGGCGCTCGCGTCCTCGAACATCAAATTACTCACAATTAATCTTATTAACAACAACAGACCGTGTTGGTTTTTAGACAAATACCAAATAAGTTTGACATCTTTTCAACTGGATAAGTTCACAGCTAATCTCGCTTATAAACGAGAGACAGACCTTCGTAAAATTCGTCAAACGTGGAATTCAAATGAAAAGTGCTAAAAGAATTTAACAAAAACATTTTACAGAAATAAAATACGGAACAGTATAGTAAATGTTCCGAGCGCCAGGAAGACAATAGGCGGGCGTGGAGGCGGATTGCTGCTTCCGCCGGATGTGGTTCGGCCCCCGCCGCCCGCCGCCGGAAGGTACCGACTATACCTATACAACATCAACAAAAAAGAAAAACTTGAATAAATACTAATAAAAGTTAAAAAAAATATTTACTCAATTCCTTGCTTTAAATTGCTTTAAATTTGGCAACAATAACAATTTCATAATCCAACAACTACAAGCTTTTCTGAATATTTAATATTAGATTCATTGGTCTCTAGATGAAAAATGATGTAGACTATTATAATAGGTACAAAAAAAACGTTCATACATCATGATGTTCTAGCCCTACAGACCAGCCTTATATGCTGTAACCACACCTCTTATTAGATGCGAACACGATTATACACGTTCCGGACAATCAGGACTCACTTGTTATACTCGTACCTATTGCAATAATTAATTATGCACTTTCAATTAAGATTGATCACTCATACGATTAATTAATAATATTTGTTATAATAACTGCTTTAAATATTATGTAACTGATGTATTATTATGTAACTGATATACGCGTGCATCGCTACAATGCAGTATTGGTGTTGTATCAATATCACTTCATAACATAATGCATTTTTACGATTTTTAACCTTTTTTTCTGTTACCTTTGAACCTTTGTTACCTTTTTTGTTGCCTATTCTGAATATTATTTTGGATTTAAACAATTTAAATTAATTACAAAAAGATTCATTTTTTAATAAAAACAGAAAAACATTTCGAATTATTCTGCGGACCGTACTTCGCGTATAGAAGCACGGGGCGGCTCCCAGAACCACGCCAACGTGAAAACTCGTTATCCGCGCAGCCCCAATTAAAATCATAATTAACGCGATATTAAAACCAAGCGCTAATCTCAATTACATAGACGCTCTTATTTGTGTTTACGTCATGTACTACATAAATTCTCAGAGATTTCGTTTTAAAAAAACTACATAAGGCGCGGTGCGTTTTCAGTGATCTTTTTTGCTCTGTACCAACCGACTTTGGGATGACGGTATTTCCCGAGCGCTATGACATGTCCTACTTCAAACAAGGCTTGTGGAGAGTATTAAACGGTAGGTAGCGGCTTGGCTCTGCCCCTGGCATTGCTGACGTCCAGGGGCGACGGTAACCACTCACCATTAAGTGGGCCGTATGCTCGACGGCCTACAAAACAAAAACAGTCTGCCGCTAGCTACCTTTCAATAAGTTTTCAATAGTACTCACTATGAACATACTAATTAATCTCCTTTGAAGGCGCTAGGGCAGCTGCTACCAAATCTCACCCCTCCTGGCTGAGCCTGTATTCTCCCACCTGTCCTGGTGAAACTGGAAAAGCCTCTGGGCCACCAGTAATCCATCATACATAAAAAAAACTAATTAATATATTTACTACAATCTTTAGAGATACTACGCATTATATATAAAGACATGGGACATTGGGCAAGTGATTCGGAACGTCTTATTCATCTGATTATCATTTTGAAGTCCATGGATTGATTGCAGATTCTATACTGATTTATTTTGTATTTCTCATCTGATCTTGAAGTCAAAACAGAACTTTTTAGGATTTATTTAAATAGAGCTTAAGAAGTAACCTCAGCTAATATTTTTATATTAAACGTAATGAGTTACATTCACATAACCCATTAAACTAAATGTGATTACATAATTTAAATTTACCATGCAATACAACCTTTGGTTATTAGAAGTGGCCTTAACAGACAATTTACTACTAATTTTAAAATCACTAGGTTTCTATGGCCTATCTATATTTAAAAAATATGAATCAGAAGACCCTATTTACAAATAGTATTCACTTTTTATTTTTAGTTATTTTCTTGGTAGACGAGCATACGGCCCATCTGAGGGTAACTAGTCCCCCCTGTTCCCTGCCTACTGTCAAGGATTCTCCGCAAGCCTCGTTTGAAGAAGAACGTGTCATAACGCTTGAGAAAGTCGGACGAGACGTGGCAGAAAAAATCTCTGGAAACATCTTTCACAGGATGGCTATAAGATCGCGGTAGGCAGCGGCTTGGCTCTGCCCTTGGCATTGCTGAAGTCCATGGGCGACGGTAACCACTCACCATCAGGTGGGCCGTATGCTCGTCTGCCTACAAAGGCAATAAAAGTAAAAAAAAAAAAAAAAAAAGTAAAATAGGATGTATCTAGAACACTATGATATTTGCTTCTTCACAGAGGATTGAACGTCTATCCTTCTCGGTAGAATGTGTCTCTTACGGTCTAGCCGCTGCCTACTGTCAAGGATTCTCCGCAAGCCTCGTTTGTAGAAGAACGTATCATAACGCTTGGAAAAAGCGGACGAAGTGCGGCAAAAAAGAAAAATCTCTGGAAACATCTTTCACAGGATGGCTATAAGATAGTAAAATACGATGTTTCTAGAACACTATGACATTTGCTTCTTCACACAGAATCGAACGTCTATCCTTGTCGGTAGAATGTGTCTCTTACACTGCCGTTGGACCGTGGGCGATCGGAATTCCCGAATGTGCGTGTCAGGTGTCATTAGATGTCAGTCGACAAGATTTGCGTGCCGATTTAAAGTTTAACTTAAAAATAATATCTTCATAATAAAACATAATTAGTATCACCTAGTCCCTAGCTTCTTTTTCTCTGATTACTATTAATATTATAATATTGTACACATCCAAAACATTATAAGTGTTCATAAAATGGTGTGTTCGACTTCTTTATTTTGAGTACAAATTTCCTGATAATAATAGAGAGTAGATAACAAACCACAACCTCATGTTTCAATGCGCATGGTAATATTTGTATTATGATATCTATGAACTCGGATAACGACAGAAGAGTTTCAAGTTTATCAAAATAAAATTTTAAAAAAACTAACAAAAATAATGAAAGAATATATACAGTGCTCTGTAATAAATACCCACGATTTGAGTTGAGAGTTTTGGCGTTTTCCCGTACCTACATCCGGTCCGGCACGTGCTGGGTACGCATGCCGACACCGCAGAAGGACGGAAGTATTCTATTTTAATGCGCATTCCATTAAATATAAATAATATTATGACAGTAAATTTTCCGGTGTTTTTGTATTGTTCACCGAGTTAGAAATTTCTTTTCAAAAAACGTTGCTGTATTTTTTTTCTAACTCTAAATACTAGTACTATTTCTAGATCATTCGTCTGCGGTAAGAGAATTTTTTTAGATATTTTTATTAATTAAAACAACTAACTAACCGGTATAATGGAGAATTTTTATTCTAGAATTAGGTAAGTAATGCACTTCCTAACTTGATTTTCAACCGCCTCCTAGTAGAAAGAAAGAAGCAAATTAAAAATAATAATAATTTCTTAGCAAAAAGTAAAACTGAAGCATCAATTACGCGGTAAAGAATTATTATTGTTACCTAGTTAAAAGTGAAAACAAGTCTATATTATATTTAGCTACATTCGAAGCTGGCCTTTAATAAATTACTTCATGTTTAATTACTTAGGTAGAAGATAAAAATGGTCCAAATTTTCATTCATCTTGAAATTCGCGAGCGCCATTTTCTTTTTAGCACCCATTTCGCGCGTAATTTGAATTAGCATAACCTCAAAAATATAGAATAGGTAGCTATAAAAAGTATCACAACAATTCTTTAGTGCTACTTTTAATCAGGCACAATCCATTGCTTAAGCAATTCAAAATTTCACCCTCACCGCGCTAAAACAACATCGAATAACGATTGAAAATCGATTTCGACGGCATCGGTATCCTACAATCCGTATCGATGCGTGTCGCTGTCAAATTAAAACGGTCGCCATTACTGCAATTATATTTTTATCTTGCGGGTGTAGCATGTCTCAATTTGTATGATTGCCGGGCGCGTGCCGGACACGGGACGGGCACGGTTCGGCGCACCGCACCAACTTTTATTGAATTACGTCGTGTAATTTATGTTTGAGTGTCGGTATTGATGTTTATATAGAACTTCGATTATAGATTTGTTTTTGAGCAATAAGATTTTTGTGAAATTGTCTATATATTGATTAAAAATTGTTGTCTACAAATCGCAGCGCTGCAGTCACGACGGGTTAGGTACATCGTAAATATTTTATTGTTTGTTGGTTTTTTCAGTAATTTCTTCAAAATTCTATAACAAATTTCAAAATCAAAATCAAAGGCAAAATAGCTTCAGCAGGTTGAGCTTGAATATGTAACAAACAGAGTTACTTTCGTAT
The DNA here is from genome assembly GCF_030267445.1 of Bombyx mandarina. Classification (NCBI taxonomy): domain Eukaryota; kingdom Metazoa; phylum Arthropoda; class Insecta; order Lepidoptera; family Bombycidae; genus Bombyx; species Bombyx mandarina. The sequence goes on from NC_143208.1 coordinate 2,745,258, forward strand.
ATTATTGTTATTTTCTTCTTATTGGATCCTCCTGATCCACTCTCAGTGCTTTTAGGCACTCCAAGAACCGGTTCTTGAACTCTTCGATGAGAGCTGTTACCACAACCCTGCTTATTTCTGCCTTGAAGCAGTAATGGTTTCGGTTTGAAGGGTGGGGCAGCCGCTGTAACTATACTGAGACCTTAGAACTCTCATCTCAAGATGGGTGGCGGTATTTACGTTGTAGATGTCTATGGGCTTCGGTAACCGCTTAGCACCAGGTGGGCCGTGAGTTCGTCCAACAATCTAAGCAATAAAAATAAAACGCGAGTCGACGTGCGAACTAACTCATAGACAAAAGCCACTGCGTTTCTCGTCGGATCTTCTCAGTGTGTCGCGATTCCGATCCGGTGGTAGATTCATCAGAACGCTGCTCTTGCTATACCTAGTATTAGCCAGTAACAGTTTAAAAGTGAATTTCAAAAAATGAAACGAATCCATCTAGGCTGTACCAGTTTTCCAAATTGAGCACTGTCTACCTGTAAGAGCTACGTGAAAGCCATTTAGTTGTTCCAGAGATGTGTGTACGAATTAACAAACAAACAGAAAGTTGTATTGAAATTGATATTACAACTTCATAGTGAAAATCATTCGTGATTACAGTGAAGTACTACGCATTACCTTCTAAAATCGTGCAGTAAAAATCAAACCCGCAAAATTATAATTTGCGTAATTACTGGTGGTAGGACCTCTTGTGAGTCCGCACGGGTAGGTACCACCGCCCCGCCTATTTCTGCCGTGAAGCAGTAATGCGTTTCGGTTTGAAGGGTGGGGCAGCCGTTGTGACTATACTGAGACCTTAGAACTATATCTCAAAGTGTGTGGCGCATTTACGTTGTAGATGTATATGGGCTCCAGTAACCACTTAACACCAGGTGGGCTGTGAGCTCGTCCACACATCTAAGCAATAAAAAAAAAATAAAAAAAAATTGTTATCTGTCTGCGGGATGTAACATTTGCATAGTTGCATCTTTATACTTCAAAATTTAAGTAGTTACTTCTAATACATAGTTCAAAATTACAACAAACGTAAAATTTGTACATATAAAATTAATTATTGTCCATTGATGTTTTTAAAACGATAGGAAATACTTTTTTTTAACTTTGAGGGTTTATTTTATATATTATACGAGTACTTTATATTTATTTATTTATTCCTATGTAGGTTTATTTTTTAAATGTATTTTTAAAGGCTGTTACTTATGATATACTTTTTTGTAATACTGGTCTTTACTCTACCTAAATTACCTATTCTAATTACGGATCGTTGCCAAGCCTCTTTAGAGTTTCCTGAACATTTACAACGCTATCCATTCTTTAACCGCTTAAACTGCGATGCGTTAAAAAAGTCAAGATTAAATCGTAGAATTGTTTTAAATCAAACATGTAAACGGCTCGCACGCGCTCCCGTCTCGCGCACATGGATTGTTACTTAAATTCCGCGCTTTGCTTGCTGTATACACTAACGGGTGTATATGATAAAGAAGGTTAGAGCACATGCATACTGTGGAAAAACACACCGCGCTTATCCTTCGACCCGACTCCCGAAGGAGGGTGATGCATTACGAACGTAATATGTCCAGTTTTTTTGCACGTGCCTTTTCGTAGATTTGAACATACTAGTGGTCCCGCAGTAGTCGAAATTCGACTATAATTTCAATTGAAATTGTATGTTTAAATATTATTATGGTTCTATTGTTAAATACTTACATTTCTATAATACAATCACAGATTTCGCTAAAACTTACAATATAGATAACATTAAAGACAGACAATATTAATCTATTCTGAATATGATAACAGACTTTAAACATTAACAAAAGTCTGACAATTGACAATAAACAAAGAGTGTATATAAATGTATGTGTGTGTGTCAAATACATAGTAGGGTGTGTAATGTTTCTTTTTTAATTGATTTAATGTATTTTTTATGCATAATTTAAAAAGAAATTAGCATTCTGCACTCCTTCTCTATATTCTCTCTAAGTGTGGGAAATTTCATACTTTTCCGTCCGCGCAATTTTCGTAAAAAGGGGTACAAAGGTTTTGCTTCACGTATTAATATATAGAATATTTCATTAAATTCCGTCGTAGTTGCGACATAGACTGTGTTATTTAGATGTGGTATCAGGGAATAAAAAAAATGAATAATTATTTCTCATAGTATTCTAGAAACCTATTTAGTAAAAAGAACAATAAACACGAAAATAAAAAGAAAGAAAATGCTTGCCTATAAAACGGCCGCGTGTAAAGTCCCAGCATACGATCGCAGTAGCTAGTCACGGACTTATTTATACTTTGCATTCTTTCCAGTTCTCATTGGCGGGGCGCGGAGAACGAAGGCGGGTTTCTTCGCTTTTAAATTAAATAAATTATTCAAACAATTTGAGCGCAATAAACTGCCGAGGTATAGGTGTGTTGTGTAGTCTTTGCGCTGGAATTCTCGCGCGCGCCCGCTGGGAACAATAACCGCGGACGGAAGCTTTAAAATGACGCTTTTCTTACAAATACTTAGTCTCGGTTTTCGTTATCTATATGAAAATCTAAAAATGAATTTCTGTTCGTTGTTAGTCTCGCTAAAACTCGAGAACGGCTGGACCGATTTGGCGAATTTTGGTCTACAATTATTTGTGGAGGTCCAGAGAAGGTTTAAAAGGTAAATATGAAAATACTCGGAATTAAATAAAAATAACATTAAATAAAATTGTTAAAAAGCGTCGGACGGATTCCTTTTGTTTGTTTTAAGTTTATTGTCTATATAAATTATCTATTAAAAAAAAAACCGCATCAAAATCCGTTGCGTAGTTTTAAAGATTTAAGCATACATAAGGATATAGGGACAGAGAAAGCGACTTTGTTTTAGACTATGTAGTGAAACACATTAAAACAATGCTTAAACTTCAAGTTGGGGATGAGAGGCACAGACTAAAGCGTCATTTTAATACCTCGCCGGCCTCGCCGAAAGGTGTAGTTCACATCGGCGCGCACATTGTCATATTTCCCAAGTTTGAACAGCCTCCAGTGTGGCCACTGCCTTTGTAAGTTGTTTACAAGACGTAAATACTGGATACGGGGTCCGGTAAACAGGCTTAAAGGAAACTTTACTACGTCACGAATTACAAATACAGTTTTATCTGAAGATTTTTCCGTTTTCACTTTGTTAGTATTGTGCCTTGACGTTCGTCTTCTTGAATGGTCCCCCTTCAGGGACTTCGAGTAATTCCTTAACCGAGATACGGTTAGCAAAGTAAACATTTACGATATTCGTGACTTATAAATGATATACCACAATAATTGTGTGCGACCGAAATAAATTCATCAATCGCGGTTTATAAATATGTATTTATATCTCATTTATTTGTTTTACAGTTTACCTTTATTACAATGTTCTTAATTTCGAAATCATAGTAGATCATAGTGGTAATAAATCTTTATAGCAATTTTCTATGCGAAAAGATTTTTTCCTTAGAATAAAACGGTACTTGTTTTTCTTCTTGAGCAACGACGAATATAATATTATTTTGTATGATCTTGTATGAATGTAGTTCGCTCGGATTTCCTTTACTTGTGAAGAGTAAGTAACTTGAAAATTTCATTTGACATGATCAAATATGTTGTAGTTAGGCTTTTATTATTGATAGTAGAACAAGTCATTGTACCAATATGTTCAGAGTCATCCACGTTAAGGCGTCAATCTCTTCTTACCACTATTATAAAGATAGATTTTTTACTGGTGGTAAGACCTCTTGTGAGTCCGCGCGGGTAGGTACCACCACCCTGCCTATTTCTGCCGTGAAGCAGTAATGCGTTTCGATTTGAAGGGTCTTTTTTTATTTTGGTCAGGAGGAAATCGCCGGACTTCCGCCCTCCCCTGGGGATGGAGGGCGGGGCATGTCGGAGTCGAACTGACTAAAACCTCCTGTCGCTCAACAACCCGCGTCCGAACCTCGCATGAGATCGATTTGAAGGGTAGGGCAGCCGTTGTAACTATACTTGAGACCTTAGAACTTATATCTCAAGGTGGGTGGTGCATTTGCGTTGTAAATGTCTATGGGCTCCAGTAACCACTTAACACCAGGTGGGCTGTGGGCTCGTCCACCCATCTAAGCAATAAAAAAAAATATAAAAAAAAATCCGATTGCGTCAAATCTATTCCAAACAGATCACATTTGGTGTGACCAGATGACTCATAAATACATTAAAATAACATAAACTAGGATCGAGTTTTCGATTCATAACGCGACATCTGTACGTACGTGTCCAGAGAAATATTTCACAGTTTACACTCGTCATTGCGTGTTCGTTTCTATGAACGTTATGGTATAGCAAAAATTACAATACATTGCTGCTTGCTAATTTTAATGTAACCGAATCTACCTATATATATTAATCTCTATCTCTATATTAATTTATATCTCTATATTAATACGTGAAGCAAAAACTTTGTATCCCTTTTTACGAAAATTGCGCGGACGGAGTAGTATGAAATTTTATATACTTATAGAGAATATAGAGAAGAAATGCACAAAGCTATTTTTTTTAATAATGCATAAAAAATACATTAAACCAATAAAGAAAAGATTACACACACTAACATGTATTTGACACACACACGCATTCATACTATCTTATACCTTTAAACGAGCAATTCTTGTATGTTAATATATATATATATATATATATATATATGTATATATATATATATATATACTCTGAATCTCGGAAACCGCTCCAACGATTTTCATAAAATTTAGAATAAAGAGGATTTCGGGGGCGATAAATCGATCTAGCTACGATTTATTTTCAGAAAATGTTGTTTTATTCGTGTTTTCAGTAATCAACTCTTCCCGACATCTATTGGCGAATAATAATACTATTTTTCTTAATTGAGGGCAACTAACCGCTTTAAAGACACAACAAGATGGCGTTGTCAAAACAAAAACCGAGCAAAGCTCGGTCATCATCTAGTTTTGTTTACTGTTAAAGTCTGTGGTCAAGTTAGATTAATATTGATTTCTTTAAAATTATTTGTCTATAGTGGAGCCTTAGCAAAATCTGTGATTATAGAAGTATAATATAGTCATTCGATAATAGAATAATAATCATGTTCAGCTTATAATTTAAATTAATAATTATAGTCGAATCTCGACTACCGGGTGACCATTAGTGGTAATAAAACCTCATTCCGTGGACTGCACGCCGGAACAAGTTATCCATTCTGAAGGAGCTCGGTATTACCACAATTACAAGGCTGTCCACTTTCGGCTTCCAGCATATAACTCACGTACTTCGCTTCGTAGAGTCACATCGTCACATCGCTCGTACAGACCGAGAAGAGAAGCAGATGGTAGTTGGTCAGGTTGACGGGAGAAGATCACACGGACGCTCAGCTACCCGCTGGTCTGATCTGGTAAAGCCGCTGATTATTTTCATGAAGGAAATATGCATTATAGAGGTTTTTAATGCATCCATTTTCTTTTAGTCATATGTGAGGTGTGAACTTCTAAGGATATTAAGAATTACTTATACCTATATTAGTATGTAAATGTAAGTTTGAAACGAATAATTATTCTAACAACAAATATTGAGTTGTATAAAATTGTTACCATTTTCTTTTTATACTGCCAGTTAAAATGTTTTTTATCACTCATCAGACTTACATTAAAGTTGTACTCAAATACGGTAAATAAAAATTAGATGCAGCAGTTGGGTGCCTATTGTTCAGCAGTTATTGCAACGTGTTTGTTGACTGTGGTAGGAGCGGAACATGAGGATCACCGATAGAATATAACCCAAAGACACAGCCCACTGAGTTTTTCGCCGGATCTTCTCAGTGGATCGCGTTTCCGATCCAGTGGTAGATTCTGCTAAAAAATTCTAATATTAAAAAAAAAAAAAAGACAATATGCCCCCTGAGTTTCTTGCCAGTTCTTCTCAGGAAGGAGGCTAGTTTTTGTGAATTGGCGGTAGTTCTTTTTGACGTTCAACAAGTATGTACTTTCGTTTATGTTGAATAATTTTTTTTTGATTTGATTTGATTTGATTTTGCGAAGCACTGCCATTGCTAGGGCCAGTGTTAGCAACGCTTCCGGCTTGAGCTTCGAGAGCTCACCTACACCCTAAGGTGAAGCTAAAATAGCCTCTCAAGGCTATCAACATAAGTAGAAAAAGAAAAGATAGAATATGTAGGAAACCAGTATTGCAGTCCATATTTTCTGAGGCGATAATGGGAGAATATTGAAGCAAAACAATCGCATTTGTCGTCAAAATGTTATGTGAATAGTAATAAGCTCTGTTAAATCCCGCAATGTATCATAAACAGATTGTAAGCATGTTTGGAATCTAAAATCGCGAATTCCGACCACGTGCCGCCCGAAACTCTTCTCTAGATGACAAAATGTCGCATGAAATACTCCCGAAACGGTACTCTTGCATTTTTTATCCCTGTATCATTACTATTTGCTTAAATTTCACCTTAAAATTTATTTTCGGCTAGCGACCCGCCCTCGCTTCGCTTCGAAAACATTAAAACACACATGAAACCAAAAAAAAAAATTTAAAAAAAGTAGCCTATGTTCATCAGGGACAATGTCGGCTTCTAATGGAAAAAGAATTTTTCAAATCGGTCCAGTAGTTTCGGAGCCTATTCGAAACAAACAAACAAACAAATCTTTCCTCTTTATAATATTAGTATAGATAGCTGAGTCCCGCGATGTTACCAGCGGTTATTGTCACATCGCGGGTGAAGCCGCGGGGCGAAGCTAGTCTAAAAAAAGTAGCCTAAGTTACTCCTTATATCATCAGTTATCTTACTCTTTATATCATACCTATCTGTGAAAGTCCCGTCAAAATCGGTCCAGCCGTTCCAGAGATTAGCCGGAACAAACAGACAGACAGACAGACAAAAATTGTAAAAAATGTTATTTCGGTGTATGTACCGTATATATATTCATATGCATGTAGTAAAAAGAGGCTATTTCAATATTACAAACCGACACTCCAATTTTATTTATATGTATAGATTGTAAGTCTTTTTACCATTTAATTAGTAGTCTTAATTGGGATATATTAGATTACTAATAATATACTAGATCTTATTTTCTGCAAGGGACCAAGTCTAACCACACCGACCACAAATAAAAAGTTTTTAAGCAATTGCTTTGCTTTACGAATTCTTTCACGTGAAATACCTTTGCATAATGTGACAGTTTATCTGCCACATGTTTAATTGGAACGGAATAAGAAGTCCTTTGCCGGGCACTAGACTCAATTTACTGCGACAACATCAAAATTGCTTGACAAATTTAGACTACAAACAGATAAAGTGAACTTCTATATATATGAAAATGAAACCCGTTTTCCGTTGTCCGAAAACGACTTGACCGATTTGGCTAATTTTGGTCTTGAATTATTTGTGGAAGTCCAGAGAAGGTTTAAAAGGTATAAAAATATGAAAATTCTCGGAATTAAATAACAATTTTGTTTTCCCTTTGACGTGTCCCCCGTCGGACGGATTCCTTTTGATTGTTTTAAGTTTATTGTATATAAAAGTTTAGGTATTTTATTTATCGATTGAGGCACTACGAAGTCTGCCGGGTCAGCTAGTTTTATATAAATAGATTAGCTAGACCCAGCACAGTTCTCCTGGGTTTTGTTTGATATTTATTTACTGATACTATAACTATTTGTTATTTATTACACAACTATAATAATATTTGAATCGGATTTGTTCAAAATTTAAACGATTTTATTTTTGTGCGGAAAATTATTTATTTTTCTAAAATAAAAGTATAGGAATTGATCCTAATAGTTCTTTAATTCAATGTTATGTTATGCCCCTCACACTAGTACCTAAGTCATATATGAATTCTTATAAGCACATAATCTACTGAAACTCTTAATTCTTAATTTCTAAAACAAACAAATACTTTAATTGTATTTATTTTTACTTAATTGTTGATAACGGCCTGTTTTGGTCCTCATCGTGCAATAAATACAGTGTAAATACTAATAATGTATTATTAAAAATTATTATTAATAGTGACACTCTCGACATTCAAAAGAATAAATAATAAATTAAAAATAATAAAGAATAAAAGAATGAATTTACATTAACAATGATTGAAAACAATGCAAGTTCATTAAAATACCTATACACCTATAACTTACGGGGTTACTTTTTTTGGCATTAACTAAACCGACGTATGATGAATTAACCCTCCTGTTACTACCAAAATCAAACCCGCAAAATTATAATTTGCGTAATCACTGGTGGTAGGACCTCTTGGGAGTCCGCACGGGTAAGGTACCACCACCCCGCCTATTTCCGCCGTGAAGTAGTAATGCGTTTCGGTTCGAAGGTTGGGGTAGCCGTTGTAACTATACTGAGATCTTAGAACTTATATCTCGAGGTGGGGGGCACATTTACGTTGTAGATGTCTATGGGCTCCAGTAACCACTTAACACCAGGTGGGCTGTGAGCTCGTCCATCCATCTAAGCAATAAAAAATATATATATCTGAATGAAAAATGAAAACATAAACTATTCCGACAAAACTGTCTCCACTCTGCATAGTGCGAGCTTTTTAACTTCTCAATCACGTAAAAGTTAACTTAAATTTGTGTGGAGTAGTAACAGCGCCCCTAGCGGCAAACGTAGGCAAACGTTCCAAGTCCATACAAAATCGAGTTAAGTTTTTCGCCATCGAGAAGTTAAAATAACGCGCACTAAGCACACAGGTACCTATCGACAATACGAAGGTTACCTTTTAGGGAAACTTCACAAAACGTCGACAGTAGAAGTGCCGGGCTATCGTTTGTCAAGGCACTTATATATACATAATTTATAATCATCATTACCAGCACACAAACGTCCACTCCGGGACACAGGTCTCCCCGAAGGTACGCCGCAATGGTTGGTCCCGCGCTATTCGCATTCTGCGGGATCCCATAACCCTCAGCAGGTCGTCAATCCACCTCACGGGAGACCTACTCATGCTGCTATTTCTGGTGCGCGGCCACCACTCGAGGTTGTTTCGACCCCAGCGACAATTTTCGCAATCAACCTCCTACACTATTCTTTGAGCCTTTGGGATGTGTCGGTTATCTTACTTTTTCTGCAAATCTGATCATTCCTGATTTGATCTCGCAGGTCAACTCCGAGCATAGTTCTCTTCATTAGCTCCTTGAGCGATTTTAAGCCTTCTAATATTGTATATTAAATACACACTATACACACCAGCACCTTTTCTCATATTTGGTATTCGATTTTTTTTGTTTTTTTTTTATAAAGTAGCTTTCGAACGAGCTTTTATGTTATCAATCAACAATTATCTTTTTACACTAACAATATCAGATATAAATCCAAAATATAACATTTACTAAATAAAATGAATCTAAATCTTGTGTCTTGTCAATCTTGATGCGGCAGTTCATTGATTCCGTACATTATATATATGTAAATACATAAGATTAGTGAAAAAACATTAGCAACGTTTTTCGATGGAATTTTTTTTATAAATATCATTATATCCGCCCCAAACTCAGGCATCGAACTTTATTTATAAGCTCAGTATTTAATTAATAATAAAACAATAGTACAAATTTCTTCCTTTACAGCTAACTGTGTAATTTATTAAGTCAAGAAAAATCCGTTAAAACTCATTTAAATAACATTGTGAACTGAAAACCTCAAATCGAATCTGTAATACTTAATTACACAAAATACATAATTAATAACACACGATTCATCCCAATAAAGACAGGCTTGCGACAGAAAATCTATTATTCATTGAAACGCTGACCAAAAACAAAATTACACATGTTACGTAACTCGCTAAATTAACAGCCAAAATAATATACTGTATTAATTCCCTCGGCACACCATTAACGGGGGTTCGGTTCGTATTAAAATGATAAATAGCGCCAATCATTGTTCCTTCGTCGCAAACGTAAATTGAACTCCGTGTCTCTTGAAATTGCTCCCAAATTTTTCCTTGACGTGTGTCTGGTTTTTTGGTCACGGCAACCCCGTCTTCTGTCAGACGGTCTATGAGTTAACTTAAACAAATTGCTGGATGTACGGTTAGAGAAGCGCAACTCACTTGGTGCTTGTGGAAAGATGAATCGAGGTCTGACCCCCTGTTTTTTTTTGATGAGACTCATTTAAAGTTGCGGAGTTGTGACGATTGTTTTTGTTGAATTAAATTTACCATGAAATTAGTCAAAACGTTCCCTGGCTGAGGGTGTTGAGTGTTGCCAAAGACAAATAAATACCATTAAAAAGTTTAAAATTTTGGTCCATTTCTTAATATAGTGCCAATGATAAAAAAAATCAAGCAAACTGACAAATTGTTTTCGCCTTGTCTGGTATGTGACATTTGTACGTTATATAACTTTCGTATGCAAATTTCTCAATCCTGTTGATTGAGTAAGGCAATTTGAAGCTATGCTTTTGATTACTATAGTGAATTTTGTAGTGAAAAACCTCTAACTATTCGGCCGCCATTTAAATCGGCCAGGCTTAACCACAGTGCCACGAAAGCTGACGAAGAGTTAAGGTTTGATGGTATATAACCTTAGTTGTCACAACTAAGCCTAAATCAAATCCCGATAACGTCGCCACAGCCTAAGGATAGCTTCAAACCTATGCTATATTATTCCAACAAACAAACTTTGACGATTCTAGGTATATATATATATATATATATATATATATATATATATATATATATATATATATATATATATATATATATCTATACCTATCGACAATACAATATACATATGACGTACCTATTTTATCTGCGTTCCATATTTCAGAAACCACCAAACAAATAAGCCGACAGACCCCTCCCAAAGGGTTCTTATTATTAAAATTAAAATTAGATTACGCTTTTTAGCGTTTCTGGTGGTAATTAAGGGAAGGGGGCGTGGTGATTAACTGCGAATTCTAATTCGATACTTGTTCTAATATTCATAAGTGATCTCTCGTCTCGACGTAACAGTTTTTGGGTACGTTTTTGATTGCTCTTCGGTCCCGATGATAATTACTTTTGGGAAAGGGTTGCGAGGGCTCTACAGGATGTTGTTCTAGTTGACGTTGAACTCGTAAAGGTAGGTTACTTGTGTGCTATGCGTTTCAATTTGTTATTAACTCGCATCGTTAATCCGGATGTTTTAATGGTAAATTTAAATAGGCAAAATTTAAACGCGTGGCTTTACTGCAGCACTGCTTCGAGGTGGGTGGTGATATTCACTTCTAAGGGCTTCAACCACTTAGCGTAACGTAGGTCATTAGATAGCGCTCTCGAAGGCCCCGATAATTCTATAAAATTCAAGTACCACATCCTTATTAATTTGGCCGCAAAACCATCCAGCGATGCGTGGTCAGCGGCTTAAATGGTGGGACATTCACTTGATTGTTCAATTCGGCTTCGTATTTAAAAGTACTCACGATGTCATTTCCAAAAAAAACCACTCATTCCAAAGCGAACTTAAGTCTAGCGTAGCATAGTATTAGCGTAGCGTAGTACCTATCACTTAGGATGTGCGTCCGTTGCAAAGACCCAAGATTTTAAATTTGTTGTGTTGTGTGTATTAAGGCTAAACTCTATGCTAATACAGCAGGTTTCATCTACCTTACCACCTTTATTCTGGGGTTCAGTTCATACCCGTTGATACCGAGTCCAAAATCCATAAGATACATTTTATAGAACGAAGACCACCCTGTAGACATACCGAGGCTGTTATTGTTATTGTGATTAAAACAGCACGGGTTAAACACGAGGCGTGACACTCGCAAGTGCTGCATTAATTATACACGGGACTTCATGTACACTGCGACTTCCCGCTCTATCTGCTTTGTTTTGTGACAATAGTATAACTTGTCGTGGTTTTACTGTTACTAAAATGAAAGAAAATCGCTACCTATTACGTAAGAAGCTCGGTGTGCTTATACACGTGACTTCATATACACTGCGACTTCCCGCTCCATCTGCTTTGTTTTGTGACAATTGTTAAACCTGTCGTGGTTTTACCATTACTAATATGAAAGAAAATCGCTACCTAATACGTAAGAAGCTCGTTGTGCTCGCGTCAAGCGATCCGTGTTTGGTTATTGCAGTAGGTACAATTTATTCTTTATACTCGTATATATGTCGCAATCAACACGTGATTGCTGGAGCCAATACGTGATATGGGACACAAGCGCCATTCGATGGGTTAACTATTCACCGGCCGAGCGGAGCACACGACCAACACTTATCGTGGGGCAGTCGGCTAGAGCGGTCGATATTGGACCATCGCGTGTTCCTATATACATACCTACCTGTTATACCTAAAAGTTGTGAACCATTAAACCTTATAATCTGACCGAGTAAAGTACTACTGTGTTTCGTTTCTCCGACATTACACAACAACGCCAAGCCAAGCCCTGCCGACGTTATATACTAAGAAATCTACCACTACTCCCGCAATCATGGAATAACATCTTGTAATAAAAATTACTTCGGACGGATGTACCTGACTTTTTTTCAGATCGGGGACTGAACCTCCTACTAGGTCACCGCGCCTAGGGGAACCGCGGTGTATGCGGGACTAGCGGTCCGCAAATGTTGACCTACCGTCACCTAGCTTAGCCTAGCAGATACTCTCTCTCTCTTCAATCGGTCCCTCATTGCTGAGGATCGTGACTCCGTCGGATTCCGTCAACCAGATGTCTTCATCGATCCTGTTCTGTAGCTTGGTGTTGTTGTACGTCGCTGACAGGTATTTTCAGGACCTCCGCTATTTGTTCCGACCATCATTTGGGACCTCTATCTCTAGGCCTTTTTCCCTCGATTAAATATTAAAAATTCAAATGTGTAACAAATAAAAAATAATAACATTAAACTTAAATAACATTTAAAAATTGCGTAATCGCTTGTGATAGGACAAATAGTTAGCCGCGGTATGTACCAGCATCCTGCGGATTTGTAGCGACGAACATTATGCGATCCGTAACGAAGGAGTGAATGTTTAAATTACAATACGGTGAATGAGACTACAACTCACAACATATGGCCGGATTTAAGTCATTTTATCAATGGACTAACTACACCATATTATTACGACTATATATTGAAAAAAATGACGAAAATATCTTTGAAAATCTCTTAAGAAATTAGGACGTTAAGCCAACGTTATAAAATTGGATCAGTGCACTATCTGTTCCCCGCGGACTAGCTCGTCGCGGCCTCAGTGAAATCACATTACACTGTACGCGCCCGGGGCGTTCGAGGGCTTATATCGACATAGAACTAACTAGAAACGCCAGTTACAACTGTATCTGTATCTACTGAACTGAACTAGAACTGGAACTACTATACAAGTATTTGTAAACTAATGAAACATATCAAGAAGGGGAGGGAACGTCAGGAAATTATCAATGATCTCATTGATGTCTAGATAAAACGCCGCTTGGATTCGAATTAGCGGCTGTTCTGAAAAAACCCTTTGTCCCAAAGGCCTTTCCTCTGAGTTTTACTGTACTTTCTTTTTCTTTAGTTATCGAGAGTCGTTGACATAATTGAAACTTAATTTCATGTTTAGTTTCGCTTTTTTCATTATCTGTTTCGACTGCTCTGGGGTAGACCGGTGTTTCAAATAAAAGAGTGGACTGTATTAATATTTAGTAAATTTATAAAAAGAGTAAAACAATTAAGTGTCGCGGGTGGCGTTGATGCACGAAGTGTCGAAGCCGGTGTAAATCCGCGACCCCGCGCCGCTGTCCTCCTCCCGGCGCCCGCGACGTGCGATCGTCCACGTCCGTGCATCGACATTGTCATTATACTAATATGTATTATTACTGACGTTTCGAATACGGTTTTCGTAGGCACGGTCTGAACGTAACACTAGTTTAAATTATGGCTTTGAGTTTATTCGAAAATATTAACCAAAGCAAAGGGCTGCGTGGGACCGAGGACTGGGAGGACGGGGTGGGCCGCGACCGTAGTGGTGGGGACGAAATGTTCTGCACCTCACAAGGTAAAGCAAGCATCTTTAAGTATTGCGCAACTACATCTTCATTAGTACCATCACATCATTTGTAACACCATTTCATCAATCCATCACAACATTCTTACCAGTAAAATCATCACCTGTACCAAGAAGGTAGGGAGATCCAGTCCTTGCAGAGGGGATCTTCTTGAGGCCCGAACCCTGCCCCCGGGAGGGGACACGAGAACCCAGAAGAATTCTAATATATCACGTAAACACAACGTATAGGTAGTCGTAACGACAATAAAAGATGTTTTTTCCTTTTTATGACTTTTTAACGTGCTCTTATTAGCACCGTGTAGCTCATTCAAAGGCAAAAATAAATCCTTTTAGAGTTCATAAATGATATAAAAAAGTTATAAAATATATATTTTTTTTAAACAAATAATATGTCTCCTCCAGAGTCTGTAGTTCGAGTACATTTACCTTCTGCGGCGCGTTCCTGCAGATTAAAAATGTAATTAATTTTTTATTGCGTATTATATTGGCTCGTGCAAATGATGTTTTTGGACAAACATCCCAAGGGATCGAGCACGGGATTAAAAAGTTTATTTTGTCTTACGGCTGTTTGCTCTATGCACTTGTCTCTCGATTGAGAAATTTGAAATCGGACTATTTTATCCTTACCAACACAACTTCTCGTCTTATTGATATATTAAAATCTTTAATTATTTTTAATTTACATTATAACTATATATTATCTAATTTAATAAAATTTATAATACTCAAAAATATGTTTGGTACATTAAATACAAGATCTCAACTTGTGCTAAATGAAGTATATAATAGTACACAGTAACATCGATAAATAAAGTCGCGAGAATCCGCTGGATGTAATTTTTTTCCCTACCTAAGCTGATAGATAGCCTTGAGAGGCTATTTCAGCGTAACCTTAACTAGTGGGTGAGCTCACGGGGCTCAAACCGGAGTGATGCTAACACTGACCCTAGCAAGAGCAGTGCTCCGCAGAATCTACCACCGGATCGGGAGCGCTGGATGTAGACTGCGTAAAACCAGTTATACATAGTAGCGAACCTTGGGGAAGGCCTATTGTCAGCAGTGGATGAGCGTGAACTGAAAAATAATAATTATAAATCATTGAAAGTTGAGCGTCTTATGAGCTCCACTGTTGATTACCATTTTTTTTTATCCAATGCGATCGCCAAGTAATTTAATACAGGGGTTCTGTTGTTCGTGAAGTCATCGTAAGCGTTCAACCTTCGAGGCTAGTCGTTGATCGAGACACGCAAAAAAATTACGTCTTCAACACCCAATGCTTTAATCAATAATGCTTTGGGAAACTCCTGACTCTTAAGATTTAGCGCAAGCATTCTTATCCAAATGTATTTTATACGCCATGGACGATAAGCCACTTTTGCGTACTCACCGCCAGAAGTCGTGGCGTTAAATCTTATTGGAATATTCCGTGTTCACTCTCGAATTATGTGGAAGGCATTGGGGAAGGCCTATGTCCAGCAGTGGGCAGATAAAGGCTGATGATGATGATGATGATGACTCTCGAACGTTGTTGCAGAAAAACCTTTGCAAAGCTTAAAGCCAATTTACAACATCTTTGTGAGCCGACAAGTTTGATATTTAATAACTAGAATAACTAATAACTCAATTTAAACGAGTAATCTATATATTAATACGTGAAGCAAAAACTTTGTATCCCTTTTTACGAAAATTGCACGGACGTAGGAGTGTTAAATTTTCCACGCTTATAGAGAATATAGAGAAGTAGTGCACAATGCTATTTTTTTTTAAAAGAATGCATAAAAGATACATTAAATCAATAAAGAAAACATAACACACACTACATACCATGTATTTGACGCACACACGCATGCATACTATTTCTTGTCAAACTTTTGTTTTTGACGTCTGTTGTCAAATTGAGAATAGATTAAATATTGTTTGTCATTGTTAATATTTTTTATAGTGTAGTCTTGGCAAAATTTGTGATTATAGAAGTATAAAATACAATCATAATAGTGTACAAACTTACAATTCCAAGTTCATTAATTATAGTCGAATTTCGACTACTGCGGGATCTCTAGTCGATACTAATATGTAAATCTACGGTGGTTTTTACGGATGTTCCGTTATAAATACTGAACCATGCTTCCGATTGACTTGAAACGTGGTATCCATGTAGAAAATACATGTACTTAATGGATAGGCTAATATTTATATGAGTTTTGGACCCCCCAATAATAATGACAATAAATAATAATGTTAATTTTAAATGTCCAGCGAAGCGGGCGAGTACGGCTAGTCTTAATAAAAAGTGTTTCTTTCTTGTTCTACTAACATATAGTAATATTAAAATCCTTCCAAAGTTGATAAACGTTGGCAAAACGAAGTATCATTACCAATAATGTACTCGAACGCACCATGACACATGCAAATAGGTTTCATTCGAACTAACGTAAGCCTTCAGCTGTTTTTTCATAAACAGGCACGCGATGACCTTAACAAATAAATTGCGATAAATATGAAAATTGACATTATTTTACCGTCTCAAACTACATTTAAATTTTACAGTATATTTTACAGCTATATTTAGGTTAACACAACATACTCGTAAACTCAGTGTCACATTAAAATACACACTTGTCACATACCTATATCTTCAAAAAATATGATTGTGCACTTATTGTTTAAAAAAAATGTAATTTTTTTTTTATTGCGTAGATTGGTGGACGCGCTCACAGCCACCTGGTGTTAAATGCTTACTGGAGCCCATAGACATCTACGACGTAAATGCGCCACCCACCATGAGATATAAGTTCTAAGGTCTCAAATATAGTTACAACGGCTGCACCACCCTTCAAACCGAAATGCTAGCTACTTATTGCTAGCCCAAGAAGTTATTTCAGCTACGCCTGGTTGGATGAGCTCACCGGCTCAACCTAAGGGAATTTACTACCAATATCCCCAGCAAAACAGTACTGTTCAGAATCTACCATCGGATCGAAATCGCGACCCACTGGGAAGATCCTCCGAGAAATTCAGTGGGCTGTGTCTATGGGATAGTTGTAATACTTAACTTGCTTAACATATTGAAATTTATAAGTAGTATGGCCATTTTCTAAGTTGCAATTAATTCCCGCTGAATACGGCGTTTAGAAATATTAGTAACTAGCTTTTGCCCACGACTTCGTCCGCGTGGAATAGTTCACAAATAAATATGCAAAATTAAATGTATATTTTTCAATATTTCTGAGAGATTTTCTTAATATTTGTTTCCGTAAGAACCTTGTACAGAGTATTAGAAAACTACAAAAAAAAAATAAGCCAAATCGGTCAAGCCGTTTTCATGTTATGTCGTGACAACGGAAAACGGGTTTCATTTTTATATATATAGATTTAATAAGATTATTGTTGTCTACGGCCTATTTTCTTGCACATTAGTCGCGCAATATGTTCTTATTATGCTTATCAAACAACTTTGTGGTTATTAGAATCAAAGAAACTCGTCAAATCTTAAGTATGTTCTGCGTATTTTTACATTATGAACGGTGAGACTTTGAATTCATCAAATTATGGATGTAAATATTAACAAGGGTGTTTGGCGAATTGGTAATAGCTCGCATTGTCCTGTCAAAAAGGTTATGGGTTTTCAGATATGACTCGATAATTACATAAGACCTCAACGTATACGAGGCGTTATTTTCTTTTCAGAACTATTTATGTGCTCTAATTACCGAGTCACCGGACTCACCCGCGCCCCGTAACATTATCCGGCACAAAATGTAAATTTTCAGCTAATTAATCCCTTCCATTTTTTCCGCCGTTTTCACTCCTCGCATCCGTTTCCGGTTCTGCTTAATTTATTCCACGTAAGCGGACCACGTGTGCGGGACCCGACAATGTAACGCTCGAAGGTTTTAGTCTACTTTAAATTCTATCTTTAAAGTGATATGTACATGGATATTTATTATTTCTTTTGTAAATTCTTAATTGACAAGATTTAAAAACACAAAATTAAATCTGATTACTAGTATGTGTTATTATCTATTATCTATCTATATATTAATACGTGAAGCAAAAACTTTGTGTCCCTTTTTACGAAAATTGCGCGGACGGAGGATTATGAAATTTTATACACTTATAGAGAATATAGAGAAGAAGTGCACAATGCTAATATTTTTTTTAAATAATGCATAAAACATACATTAAATCAATAAAGAAAACATTACACACACTACATACCATGTATTTGACGCACACACGCATGCATACTTTTTATTGTCAAACTTTTATTCTTGACATCTGTTGTCAAATTGAGATTAAATATTTTTTGTCTTTGTTAATATTTTTCATAGTGTAGTCTTGGCGAAATTTGTGATTATAGAAGTTATACAATACAATCATAATAGTGTACAAATTTACAATTCCAATTAATTATAGTCGAATTTCGACTACTGCGGGACCTCTAGTATATATAAAAATGAATTGCTGTTCGTTAGTCTCGCTAAAGCTCGAGAACGGCTGGACCGATTTGGCTAATTTTGGTCTTGAATTATTTGTGGATATCCAGAGAAGCTTTAAAAGGCAGATAAATATGAAAATACTCGGAATTAAATAAAAATAACAAATTTGTTTTCCCTTTGATGTGTCCCCCGTCGGACGGATTCCTTTTGTTTGTTTTAAGCTTATTTTATACAAAAGTTTAGAGGTCTTTTATATATTGATTCAGGCACTAAGAAGTCAGCCGGGTCAGCTAGTTTCAAATAAAAATACCCTCTCACCACGCTCGCATAGGTCATTATAGGTGTATCGTATAATAAAAAGTCACCTTATTACGTTACTTCACTCGAAGATCATGGCCTAAAGTATGTCATGAATGAACGCTGCATGGTCGCGGAAAGGCTTTACTTGAGGAAGAAATATTGTGGATGCGCCCAGGGTGACTCCCGGACCTTTCTGGATCAGAGTGTTGATTGGCCAAAGATATTTTTTTTAATGCCAAGGATGTGTGGACGAGCTTACAGCCCACCCGGTGTTAAGTGGTTACTGGAGCCCATAGACATCTACAACGTAAATGCGCCACACACCTTGAGATATAAGTTCTAAGGTATCAGTATAGTTACAACGGCTACCCCACCCTTCAAACCGAAACGCATTACTGCTTCACGGCAGAAATAGGCAGGGCGGTGGTACCTACCCGTGCGGACTCACAAGAGGTCCTACCACCAGTGATTATGATCAGATAATGTTGTGTTCAGGGCAATGAGATGTTTACGCCTGGTGCGGGAGCAGAAATATTTTTGTAGTTTTGACCAATGCCATAAACACTTATGTGAACTCAAGTGAACGATCTGACGTGATCTAGTGTGAAGTGTTTACCGAATCAACGAAATAAAATGCTAATATTATCAATGTAGCCGAAGCCAGTTTAATATGCACAACGTAAAATCAGTTAACCTAGAAAAATTTTTTTTTTACCCTTGTAGACAGACGAGCATACGTCCCACCTGATGGTGAGTGGTTACCGTCGCCCATGGACTTCAGCAATACCAGGGGCAGAGCCAAGCCGCTGCCTACAGCTTAATACTCTCCACAAGCCTCGTTTGAAGAAGGACATGTCATAGCGCTCGGGAAACACCGGGGAGGGAAGCTCATTCCATAGCCGGATGGTACGTGGCAAAAAAGACCCTCGGAAACGCACTGTCGATGAACGCAACGGTTCCAGATAATATGGATGAACTCTGCCCCGATGGCGAGAGGTGCGATCATAAAAAGGAGATGAGGGGATCATCTCAAACAATTCCTTAGAGCACTGATGTAACTCACGAAAAAAATAGTCGAATTGAGACTCCTCCTCTTTTTATGAAGTCGACTAAAACTCGTACCGCATCGCGCTTACTATCATAGTAAGTACCCTAGCTAGGCGACATAAAAAGGCAATACGCCGTGAGCGAACGTCATCCCGGTGCACCGAACGTAATCAGATCCAATACAAGTGGAAATTGAATTAGGGCCGATTTGACCCACAGGCTTCCCTACAGAATTCCCTTACGCGCAAATAGCTACTCTAACTATGACAGAACAGATCTTAAATTCGACTACTCACTTTTGAATGAAACACTTGAAGCCAAATTTATCTGTAACTGCAAGAAAATTAAGGTTGAGACTTGCTTGGCGGTTCGAATTGTTCGTCAAATTGGGGTGACCAGCGGATCAATTCTTATTTGTATCTAATAGCGAAAAAACAACAGATGTAGACATTTCACGGGTATAATAATATACTTAGCTGGATTTTTATGGGATCCCTTTGATCTGACGATGTAGGCGCTGATTGAAAATTTTAGGGACCCTTTGAAGAGTTTGTAAAATTTAGAGTATAAAAGAAATTGTCCAAAATCTGGAATATAAAACACAATGATACTATGTGAACCACACTGAACCTTGATCTGTGAACCTTAAGCCTTAAGCCAGAGCAATCGCGATATGGGGCGAACATTACGGCTTTAATATATCTGGACGTCTTGACAATATTACAGCCTATCTGGTGTTAAATAGTTACCATAGGCTATAGACATCACGGCCTGGACGGTACTAGCTGCCTTGAAACATGGGGCTCTCCCACCCTCCATATTGGTACGGACGACCATAACAGTAGTAACAGAATAACTAACATAATTTAATTTATTATACCAATTTTAACTCAGTCGAAACTCATACAATCATATTAACAAATTAAATACCTATATGTGTGTTACTTTACACATAATTAAAGTACAATACCGGTATTTTGGGAATGCTTAAAGACACAGTAGTTTAAATAAATATAGTCACAGCGGCTGCGCTAGATAGATTTTACTAATTGCCTATAAAGATAATCGGAACCAACATTTCCAAGTACCGAAATCAAACAGAACCCTAAACAAAACAAATTAATCAACCCTCAACTATTCGTTCGCCACCTTTCAAACGGGATCAGACCTGGACAAAGTATCTGTAATGAACTGTGACGTAACAGTTCTTATGCAAATCACTTTATCTGCGGTATAGGGGTCTACACTAGAGTTACGCTTGTCACTTTTCGTTTGTGTAACACGCATTGCAATAGATCAAATCAAGCAACGACAGGTGAATTATTAAGACAGATACGCTGAGTTTATTTCGTCGGTTCTTCTCGGTAATTTTTTTGGCAGGTCGATATTGTTAAAATTTGGCAGAATTACTGGGGCGGTTGAACGCTGTAAAAATGAGAAAGTGCAGTTAAAACGCCTACTAGTTAAAGATCGGTGTCCGAATCACGCTTCAGATAAAACTCGTTAGGTGAGAGAGTTCAATCAATTAAAAACTCCTTCTAGTCAAATACCGGTGTCCGAATCGCCCCGACGTAGGTGAGACAAAACCTTTATAGCGATGCCCATCCCTTTCCATCACTTCACATCACTGGACTTCGTATCGCCATCCGCCATCCTTCACGGTCTTGGGATAAAACTAATTGATTTTCAGTTTGTTTTTATGACATCGACAATGAAATATAGATTTGTTCGACATTACAATATTCATATGTATTTCGAACCTAGCACTCTGAAAATTTAGAGAGAAAGGGACTTTAGAGGTGATGTAGGGTATTTAGCAAAAATGTATTTCATTTATTGGTGAAATTGATATAGGATGAACAAAAGCCCATTTGATATTAAATTACTTTTGATATTATAGCCCAACTAAATCCCTTATCTTTCAAACTGAAACGTCCGACTATTTCACGCCGTAACGCCGGTTCTTGATAGAAGCTAGAGATTAGAGAAAGAGTTAAGCGGAGAAATGACATGAAGGAATCACTAGTGAAAAGATAAAGGGTAATGGTAGATAGCAGTAGCTGGATGAATTGGCTTAGCATTGGAGTAGAGGTAGCCGTATTGAGCTAATAAAATATAGAGACAATTGTGATTAAACTAACCATAATGACGGTTCCATTGACATTAACTTTGTAATAATTTTGTGAAATATTACAGAAATGTATTTACGAGGCTTAAAGTGCCCCATGTGTTCCGAGATCAAACAAATTACATCAAACACAAACAATCATGCTGCTAATCCACTGATCCCTCCCGCTTATAACGGGATATAATATAATGTATTCGATTATACGCCCCAAAGTTTATTTGTATGAGTCCAGTCGCTCTAACATAGTGGGTCTCGATGATTATCAGACGACTAGTAGTGCTTTGGGGCCTCGTTTTCGTGATCGTGCCGTTTGCAAACGAATTTAGACTTTAAATAAGACAGTTTAAGTCAGTATTCGCGTTGTAAGGTATTCGCAAAGGGTGGTAGTTCGGTTTGCTGGCCCATTTGTTATAACTTCGACTGTTATAACTGTGGTAGTTTTAGATGCGCGTAATTCTTTTTACATTCTCGTGCACGTCCCAAAGCCCTTACCAACTGAAAAGGAAATTTAATAAAAACACATTTCGTGCACAATTGCGTGAGTATATGAAGATCAAAATCTATTAAACAGTTTTAGGTATCAAGAAAAGTTATAACGGCAACTACATATCTTACAAAACAAATTGCACACATTTTATAACATACCTCATTGTCTATTAAACAAGTATTCAATGGTGGTAGGACCTCTTGTGAGTCCGCGCGGGTAGGTACCACCACCCTGCCTATTTCTGCCGTGAAGCAGTAATGCGTTTCGGTTTAAAGGGTGGGGCAGCCGTTGTAACTATATTGAGATCTTAGAACTTATATCTCAAGGTGGGTGGCGCATTTACGTTGTAGATGTCCATGGGCTCCAGTAACCACTTAACACCAGGTGGGCTGTGAGCTCGTCCACCCATCTAAGCAATAAAAAAAAAAAAAAAGTACGTCCATCTCGAAATGCCACATCTAAATCCATTACATACTGCACGTCAATACAGTTAACGCACAAGCGTACTATTGTCGGTGTATTCTGTCTAATTTTATTGCGATCACAACCCTATTGCACCACCCCACCGGCTACATATTTCGGCTAATCATTATTTCGCTTGTTGACATCCCTTGTTTGACGCCTGACGGTTGTAATGGGTTTTGTTATGTTTATTTTATAGAGGACTAACGTTCATTTAATGACAAGTCGATCTGCGTCTATTGATTATAATAATAAAATGTTTGACTTGAAACTTACTAGCTAGTACTATTCAGAGGTAAGAGACTTCGTCGGACAAAGGTCTGTGGGTACCTACCTCAAAGTAATATGAAACAACTAAAGCAAAACTTATCCTCTTGTACGTATAATGACGAAGGGAAGATCTTCCACCGAGCGGTTCATATTGCTCGGTAGACCGACGGTCCGCGTGTTGTTGTTCGGAACTTATTTAGATGCAGACTTATCTTGAAAATGTCGTAAGCGAGATTCAGGCATTTGTCAAATATTTTGTGTTGTATGATGGCTACCGCCACACTCTTATGTTTAGCTTAAGCTAAATTTCAAACTTGTATATTTTACACATTAGTTTGTCACTGGCCTAAAAATTATCTTGGCCTTTAACATGAATAATCTCATTTCGACCCTCATCCTCACTACTTATCATTATTATTGCCTAGATAGAAACCAATGGAATGCCTCAGCTGTACAATACTACGTTTGTCTCAAAATTTGTTGTTGGCGCACGGTTTGTAACCAAATCCGTAATATGATTATGTCCATGTCAATCATACAAACATTTGTGACCAATTTTCATTGCATAAGTAGTGTCTTCACTGGCGTTTGGTAAAAAGTCGGCTTATAAGCGTATACGTAATAATTCCTCAATGAATAAAAGCTTCAAGGTAGATTAATAAAACTACATAGAATACACACGTAGCTAAATGAAATTAGTACCTTAGAATTAAAATTGAATCAAATATAAACAAGCTGCAACATGCTCAAACTTTGTGCTAAGAGATTTACTCGCTAAACAGAAGGGCGCATCAAAACACCATGTCGCGCTCTCCCACGGGAGCCGCTTACAACCGATCGGCTGTATGTTGCGTATTTCCTGCAGAATATAAGCTTAGTGCTCCCAAAATAATAAACTATAACATCAAAGTCGTTAAGTGAGTTTTACAGCAAAATATTGCATTAGCGGCGGCCACATTAGCGGTCCACGACAAAAATTACACTTAAATATAAGATTATTCAAATAATTCTTATTTTACAGCTCAAATGAGCAGACAAGCTTTAATCTACTTGATAACAAACTATAATAGGTATTCATAACATTCATTCCATAAACTTATAGGCCAGGTTTTTTCACTTCAAAAATATCAACTCAAATTAAAAAAAAAAAGGCAAAAGTCAATGTCTCCAGTTGTCGTATTCACTTCAAGAACTCTTTGACACTGGCTAAAAATATTCACGCGCTAATTTCTGTGTCTCTACAAGTTTTGAGTAAACTAAGCGTGTTTTGACAACGAACTAACCAGTTCCTTCCTTCTATCAGTAAATATTCGTTGACTATATGGTATAATACCCAGGGAACAGTGCTTTCCATTCTCCGGTGTATTCCTTAGTCGCCTTACATGACCTCAATACGAAGATATAGATAATCGTTAAGACATCGATCTCAAAGACAACGGTGACGGAACTTGCGAATAGTCTTCTTTTTCTTGCCCTTATCCCCATTAGGGGTTGACACAGCATGTTATGATAAGGTCATACTACATTGGGATTTGGCATGGGCTTTACGACAGACCACCGTGACCTCAACCTTCCTTCGGTTATTCTTCAATAGCATAACCAGTTCAACGTGCCATACCCCCATCCCCATACTCCCATACCCATTCTGTTTTTTGTTCTTTTGGTGTTTCTTTTACAGCACCCGATCTAGCGAATACTAACAATCTTTTAAAACTAAAGCATCACAATCAATCATTGAGAACAACCCTATTGCAGGATTGTAATCGAATCCTAAGCTTCGTTTAAATGATTCGTTAACCGAGCTGTCAGTCCCTGATCAGGAATTACCAGTGACGTTAATTGTTACAGAAACTCAAAAGGGCGGGAAGTGAAGGCGCGTGGGCGACACGTGTCTTTACAAAAACTACATTTTGACATTACTTGACTGGTATACCTACGTACGTTGACTTTCCGATCTTTTGTGTTTCTAAAATACTTTACTCACTTACGTAAAATACTTATAAATTATTTCATATTGTATGTAAACTGTATATATCTATTTATTGTATGCATATTTATTTTCTTAATTTATTGCGAATAGTACACCGCAACGTACCTGCTATGTCTTTGTCTTTTCAAGAATTTATGTAGATTAAATGTTTTTGAAATAATCGAGAGATAAGACCGCCTATTGTACAAATGTATTTGCTTGTTAACTGTTTTCTACAATTCCTTTTTTTTATTGTCCTTGTAGGCAGATGAAGATATGGCCCACCTGATGGTGAGTGGTTGCCGTCGCCCATGGACGTCAGCAACGCCAGGGACAGAGCGAAGCCGGTGCATACCGTAAATTTCCTGCTGAAATCTTACTAACTACTATTACTCGCAAGGACTACTCGCTAGCAGGACTCACTCAATGATTATATAACGAGCTTTCGCCACGATTTTCACTTTTAATACATACTTAGTCAATCAAAAATTACAAGAAAAAGAAAAGAAAAAAGCCGACACGCAAAGTCTATTGGCTTATAAAATTTAACGTCTTTAAACTAATCGCAATTCCGAAAGTTTAAAACTCCCCTAAATGAAACAATTTTGTCACAATCCGTATATTCGTAAGGCTCAAGATAAACTGGCAATTTTCATCTTAGAGCTGTTATCTCACATTTCTTTATTGTTCTCATATGCAAGGGTGTTTTGTGTTTATGGGAATTAATTTTCTGGTATTTTTTTTGTTCATTCAGTTCAATATTAGTTATAACATAACATTTTAAGCCGTTGAAAAAAAATCGGTATACAATTATCAAAATACCTTCTTATATTATGTATAAGTTAGTAGTAGTAGTTTTATTTTTCCAATTGGAAACACAAAGGTATCATACCATACAGCCTAATCTTTTATACCTATATTTTTTTTATACGAATAATGATATTATGAAATGAAATGAAGTCATATGAAATGAGATGAGATGAAATATAATCTCAGTAAAATGGTGGTCATTTACTGAGACTTTTTCAGTGGAGTTTTTGGAGGATCCAGAGAAGTTACGTTCAGCGGGTTTGTTTCGTTTTCCCACATTTGAGCGCTTTCATAGATATTAAATAGTTAATAAACCACCATTATTACACAGAGTCGAGAGTACATTAGAAGTCGTCGTGGCCTAAAGGATAAAACGTCCGATGCATTCGTTTTTTTTTTTTTTTTTTTTTATTGCCTTTGTAGGCAGACGGCATACGGCCCACCTGATGGTGAGTGGTTACCGTCGCCCATGGACTTCAGCAATGCCGGGGGCAGAGCCAAGCCGCTGCCTACCGCTTAATACTCTCCACAAGCCTCGTTCGAAGAAGGACATGTCATAGCGCTCGGGAAACACCGTGGAGGGGAGCTCATTCCATAGCCGGATGGTACGTGGCAAAAAAGATCTCTGGAAACGCACTGTGGATGACCGCAGTGGCTCCAGGTAGTATGGATGAACTCTACTCCGGTGGCGGGCGGTGCGATGGTAAAAACGAGATGCTGGTATCATCTCGAACAATTCCTCAGAGCACTCCCCATAGAACATACGGTATAAAATACAGAGGGAACCGAAGTCCCTCCTCAGACCCAGAGGCTCCAAACGATTCGTATGTAGCGATGCACCGGTGTTCGAATCCCGCAGGCGGGTACCAAATTTTCTGGTTTGACTTCCACGGTGAAGGAATAACATCGAGTAATAAAAATCAAACCCACAAAATTATAATTTGCGCAATCACTGGTGGTAGGACCTCTTGGGAGTCCGCACGGGTAGGTACCACCACCCCACCTATTTCCGCCGTGAAGCAGTAATGCGTTTCGGTTCGAAGGGTGGGGTAGCCGTTGTAACTATATTAAGACCTTAGAACTTATATCTCGAGGTGGTTGGCCCATTTACGTTGCAGATGTTTATGGGCTCCAGTAACCACTTAACATCAGGTGGGTTGTGAGCTCGTCCACCCATAAAAGCAATAAAAAAAAAATAAAGACAAAATAAAACAAATCACACAACTTCACTCCTCGCGTACCCGCCAAAAAGTCATGTAAGTAGGTATTAAGTTAGATTGCATGCAGGTCAACGCTCTAGGGCGACGCTAGAAAGACTTTTGACAGATACCTTCACTATAGACCACTATTTTATACATCGAAAACTAATCGATTCAATGAAATGATTGCGGCAGTCTCTAATTGATATTTAACCTCGGGCATCGAAATTCCTAACAATGAAATAACCCTACATATTCTCCTTGATAAATTAAAAAATTATGATATAAATGCACAAGGGCACGGCTTGGGGCTGTAATCGACTACTTAATAAAAGAATGTGTGATATTCAACGGTCGTTAGGCAAGAAAACCTGCACAACTCGTGCGCATTAAAATTCAGGAACAATTCAAAGCAAAGAGAATATTGTACGATGAACCGACCAGAGCCCGATCCTTGGGGCTTAATTATGTCTTTGTCGTAGAAAAAACGCTTTTAATGATTCAAGTCGAGGTCCTAAAAGGACTACAAATGAATTGTGAGTATTGTCACTGTTACAAGAGCGCGGTGTGGCTGCTCTACACAGATGAATACCTACTTCATGATGTCGAGAAGCAAACACTAGTACCGAATCACGATCGAATAGCTTTATAATAACGAATGAAGATATTATCATGTTAAATCATTGCGCCAACTGCTTTTTAAGTGATAAAGGAAGATCTCTCTCGGCTATATTTAATGATAACTCAGAGGAATTCCCATTATGGAATTAGTAACTGTACATTATATACTGTACGTTGTTAATGCAAATAGAGTTATTAATACAAAAAAGATAACCAAAAGAACAAAATAAGTAATGATCCCAAAGAAATAAAATAGCAAACAACATTAATTAAACATTTCAAAACCAGACTTCAAAACGAATCAAAAACGATTTTCCGACGGGTCCATAAAGCAGACTCGATTACGACTCAAGTGTAAAAATCATTTTCAAATCCTCTTTACAGACGTCGAGGTGTAGCGCTACGAAACATCCACATTTCAAACCTGGCACCGTAAATACACAGACCTATCTCCGTGCTATAAAGTTAGCTGGGCCCCTCGTGCCAGACCCTGTGATTTCTTGATATTTTATTTAAGGCATTAAGCCGGCCCGCTGCTTCTGAGTCGTTAGAGTACGCCGTCTCTATTACGCTATTTTATGATGCAATTCCGAGCGAAAGGACTTTGTGCGAGATGCTGTAAAACTGTTCGCAAGCCGGTGGTGCCTCTCGCGAATTGTTTTTATATTTCGAGGGAACTGAAACTTTGTAAATACTGGACGTGCGACAAATGGGACCATGGGAATAAAACTGTAAAGATCGAAATTTTATAATGTTAATTTAAACAAAAGAGAAAATGTTGAATAATAATTGTTTTATTTAATGTCTGCTCTTTTTCTTTTGAGATATTTTTATTTGATACCTATTATTTGATTCACGTATAAGTCTTCTTTTTTGTTAGTATATAAAGTATTTATCTAGATCGATAATTTAATCTTCATATACATTATATTATGTTCAATTAAATAAGTGGCTGCTACACAAATATATAGCCAAAATCATCGTCAAACTTTGGAGCTTGAGGCTGTATTGTTCAACTTACTACTCGAAAAATTAACAGTCGGATTTAACTTGAAGAACATAAGTTCGATTTACAAAATTAGAACAATTTATATGTTACTTTTATTGATAAATCATTTATCGAATGGCGGCCAGTTTGAAGTTTTATATTTGTAAACAAAAGGATACATATTAGGATACATTTAAAAGCATTTAGAATTCTTCTCCTCATCCGAATTATTTCACAAATTCACTCCAAAATCGGGTGAGACCGCCGTACATATCATGAGTTTCTCTTCTCCCGAGGTTATTGGCAGATAGATATCTATCTATCTTATCTAAGCAAGCCGTATTTTTTCAGTCTGGTCTAGAGGGCATACCCTCGTTTATCTTAACACTATAATCACCTATCAGATTTTATCGTGCCTGGTTAAGTCGCATGTCCTCCTCAGCATTGATATTAATAAGCTACAGTTAATTAACTAAAACTTTGAAACATTGATACACAACAGAACATAAGTATACATAAGTACCTATAGGCCAATTACTATAGTCACGTAACTCAAATTTCCCAACAAGTACTTTGATAAAACCCTATCATCCTTGAATAAATATGTCTACATAGAAACCTCCTATAGGTACGTATATTCTATTAGAAAAATATAAAGTAGCGAATCTTGTAGGAGCTTTCTCCTACAATACTCCAACAGCGGACTTTTCCGCTGTTTGTATTAAGCGAAATAGCCTCATTACCCACGTAATGAGTTAGTTAACCACGCGATTGTTTTAATACAAACTGATGCGCACTTAACGAACGCCATTTGTCGAATGTCAGCCATCTTGCCACACAATCCTGGAGGGAAAGTTTTTGATCTTGTAAATTATTTTTTTTCGGAGATCGGAGTTTGACATCACAATCATCATAATAGCATAAGATGTCAAAATAAATATTCAGAACAACAAATAAGCAGAGAAGAATTTGAAATAGCAAGTTCAATCAAAATTTGACTTATTTCTGGTTTTTTCTCTGCCTACCTACCTAATCTTTGGTAGGAGCTCGACCGGGTTGGAAACGTCGCGGCACTATCCTGTTTATCAGTTACGAAGCAATCATTCGATCCGATTTGTTGAGATTTCGTCATATGTCTCAAGATGGATGGCAGCATTCACGTCGCGGAGCCGATGGTAACCGCTAGTAAAGTAAGAGGTTCATAAACCCATTTAATCCACATCTATCTCAATTCTTAACTACAGAATGAAACACCAACTATCAAACCTTTAGGCATGGTATCATTATGCCCATAGATTATACACTTATGCCTCTCACTGCAGGTGAATGAAGTTAGCCCCTCAAAAAATTTTTTTTTTCCTGTTTTATACTTATTTTCTATTAATACGTTTGTTCATCATTTGTTCATGATTGTTCACTGTTAATAATTGTTTGTTCTGCATTTATTTATTTAAAAAAAATATTTAAAAATATACCTACAAGTTAGCCCCTCTAATGCAATTTTTTATATTTTTTCATCCTTAATGACCCGTAAATATTCATTTTCGATTGTTCTTATATAAAACACGTTTGTTCTCTTTCGAAATTACTCGTTTTTTGTTTAATTTACTATTTTTATTAGTTGAATAAATGTATGGAAAATATGTGTACTGCGCATGCGCCAACTATAATGCCTAAACTTTCTGCGCGGTTTTAATCGTGAAAAAAAAAACAAATATAAATCCTGAAGGAGCAATTAATTGGCATACAGTTTAATTAAAAAAAAAAAAAAAAAAATGAAATAATGTGCATTGGCGTTAAGTTAGATCAAATACATTTTTTCCATCCTCCTACTTATCGTTATGAAGGTATAAAAAAGATAGGGAGTTCACATAGGTAATATAAACAAATAAATAAATATGTTCATTATTTATCTTTCAAGAGATAATGTAGGTATACATTATAATAACTTTTTTACACAGTCGAAATTATATTCCTAACATTAGTAAAATAACATTTTAATACGATAGGTAAGAGGATGGAAAAAATGTATTTGGTCTAACTTTACGCGGAAATTATATTCCTAACATTAGTAAAATAACATTTTAATACGATAGGTAAGAGGATGGAAAAAATGTATTTGGTCTAACTTTACGCGAATGCACATTATGTCATTTATTTATTTTTTAATTTTGAAGTGAAAACTTCTTTAGAATCGTTGTGATTTCAAACCGGATGCAACGGAAAAAATGACAGGTAAGAGACACAAATACAAAAATGTGTAGGATGAAGCCAGCAAAGAATGAGACAGAAATATACATACTATTTAATACAGCGCCATCTGTGAAATTTTTTAATACTAACGTGTGTATGAAAGCTCTTGTAGTGAATTTTAATTTAGGATTATACGTGAAATTAAAATATCAATTCACAGAGGGCGCTACCTTACAATTATTTACTAATGACAACATTTTACATATACTTAAGACGTTTAGGATAATTGTATTTTAATTTTGGAAGGTTTCACTTCTACCACGTGTGAATTACACACATTTTGTATTTTTTTAATTAAATTGTATACCAATTAATTGATCCTTCAGGATTTTTAATTGTTTTTTTTTCACGATTAAAACCACGTAGAAAGTTGAGGCATTATAGTTGACGCATGCGCAGTACACATATTTTGCAGACATTTATTCAATTAATACAAATAGTTAATTAAACAAAAAATTAGTAATTTCGAAAGAGAACAAACGTATTTTATATAAGAACAATCGAAAATGAATATTTACGAGCCATTAAGGACGAAAAAATATTAAAAATTGCAATCAAGGGGCTAACTTATACATATATTTTTAATAATTTTTTTAAAATAAACAAATGCAGAACAAACAATTATTAACAGTGAACAATCAAGAACAAATGATGAACAAACGAATTAATAGAAAATAAGTAGAAAACAGGAAAGAAAATTTTTTTTGAGGGGCTAACTTCAGTCACCTTCTCACAGCCATCTATTTAATGTCAGCATAGTTACCTACTTAATTTACTAAATTTTTGTTCTAAAATCAGAGACATCTGTTGACGTATTCAGACATATAAATCACAATGTTGCAATAATATAATTCTGACTACTAAAATACCTAGTCAGGTCATAAATTCTGTCACATGTTTAATGTAAAATAATTGAAACAAGTTTATTCATTATGTAACCATTCATATACCAAAATGAACTTAACAAAACATAGATTCTTATGACACTAAAGTTTATTCAAAATGACCTCCGTGATTTTGAATACAGGCCTTCAATCTGCGCGGCCAGTCGTCTATCGCAGCACGAACGAGGTCCATGTCAATATCGGCGGCTGCCTCAATCAAGGATGTCTTGAGTGACTCCAAATTGGGATGAGGCTTTGAGCACGCCTTTTCCTCCAAGTGTTGCCATATCTTGTAATCTAACGGATTCAAATCTGGACTGGAGGAGGGCCAGTCTTCGTGCCGGATGAAGTCGATTTCACGCGCCGCCAGCCAGTCTTGTGTGCTCTTCGCTCTATGAGCTAGCGCCGAATCTTGTTGGAATACCCAGTGCCTGTTATTGAACATGGTATGAGAAACAGGTTCCACAAGGTTCGTCAGGACTGTATTTTGATACATAACTGCATTCGTTTTTACACCTTTCTCACAAAAATGTACCTCTGTTAAGCCCCAATAAGAAACTCCCAACCATACCATGAGCGAGGATGGAAAATGACCTCGTTGGACACGCGGAATACGCTTGCTCGCTTCTTCACTACTGTGTGCGTACACCTTATCATTTTGTTTGTTGAAGCTCTCTTCTACAAATTTTTCAGTATGTTAAAAATTTGAATTGGCGCGTAACCGCAACGATGCAACGTAATAACTGCAACACGTCCTTCTTTAAGCGTCCACTCCATACTTAAAAACAAGTAAATTCTAAAAGTATACATTTTTAT
This sequence comes from Bombyx mandarina, assembly GCF_030267445.1. Taxonomy (NCBI): domain Eukaryota; kingdom Metazoa; phylum Arthropoda; class Insecta; order Lepidoptera; family Bombycidae; genus Bombyx; species Bombyx mandarina. The sequence continues at coordinate 2,778,007 of NC_143208.1, forward strand.
TTTCATGAACAATTCGAAATTCGAATTCAATAAACTTTTTTGTGGCCAGCATTCTAAAAGAAAAGTTTTTACTGTGTGACAATACTTATGACCTGACTAGTTATTCAACTGAATTCAACAGAACAATGTACAAATAGACGTTATACTTGTGTAATTGAAGATTATCAGTAAGCTTACAGCCTTATTGTGCATTTATGGATGAATGAGTTTTACCTTAGACTATAATTATTAGCCGTTTTAGTAGGTAACCAAAGATCTTGGACTACCAAAATAGTATCATAGTCGTGCAGAAATAAAATAAAATAATAAATAAAATAAACACAACATGAAAATGTATAACGCGTACACATAGGGAACACAACGTTAGCAACATAACATGCTAGACTAGAAAGGGGCAAATTTATGTTCATTTATGATCTTTGTTCTTATTTTTAATTTTGTTCAACATTCAGATATATCCAACATTTCGCAGCGTAACAAATTCTATACCATGGCAACATGCTAATAATATTTCAAAATGGCCTACATTGCTATGTTGACAAAATAAGAAAAGAATTGTGATTTAATTGAGAAAGAAGCACTAACAGTACCTAAGCTATTAAAAGTAATAGTTAAAAAATTTGTGATCTTTTATCGAATTTTATAAAATGTATTTGAAATATATTATTTTAGTGTTTCTCGGAACGTGCATCTTCTTTGTGTCTGTAAGTGTATCAAGTAAAGAACGGAATCTGTAAAGTTTAGCACTATTCCCAAGTTTATTGTACTAACTTTAACTCAAACTATTATCTTCTCTAAGATAATTTTTAAATACAGCGCCATTCACAGAGACATTTTAAACTCACTACCTATTAGACTATTTATTTTAACTGACGTAGACTAGTGCATACAGAAATTGGAGCTTCTAGAAGCTAGATAGGCTAGGGCGCGAGAGGTCGCCAGGATGTTTATAGGTCAGATCAATAATAAATTTTACACTAGAACTTGACAAAGTGGGTCATGATAAAATATTTCTGTAGCTTTGTATGCATATATTTTTAAATACACTAATAAAAACATTACAAACTACATAAGAATGTTGATGAAAAAATTGTTCTTACTCATTTTTATTTGTGATTATGCCCAAGATAGTTCGGTGGCAGATAAACCAACATTCTTTAGCATACACTCATTAAAACCTATTTATACATTACCCATGGATGACAAAGATGTAATTTACCCATTTGGATATAAGGTATAAGGCAAGAGAAAATGATATTCTGAACTTTAACATAAACTAAAGGTAAAATGTTGGAGTGCCTCAAATATTGCATTAGAAGTATTTGCTACTATTACTTCCACTCGCTTAGGCAATAATCTTATATTAACAAGAGAATATTACAACATTCTTGTAATAGTGTTTTGGTGAACAGGGCACTTTTGAGAACAAACGTTGCAAGTGTGTGTGTCCGAGCCCCGCAGCTGTCTTCAATAACACTGCTGACACAGGACGCAGTCCCTTTATCGACAATGTGCCTCCTAATAAATGGTTTGTAAATAATTTAACTTTTAAATTAATATTACATTATATGAAATTTAAAAAAAACATTTGTTAACATGCGAGAGATATAATTGCTTTTGTTGCTTCAAAACTTTACAATAAAATCATTAATGAATGAGTAGTGTAAAGATGATTTAAATGTATCAATTTCCCAACAGCAACTGTGAAGGCCTAGTGCTACCCCGAATTGGAGACCAACTCAAAGATCGTGCTCAAGAATTTTGTCCCCGTTGTCAGTGCAAATATGAAAACAGAAACATCACAATTATAAAGGTTATTTGTATTCACTATTATTAAGACACTAAAAGAAGAGAATCAAGTACACAATTCATAGTTCTATTCTGATGTAATAATCATTTATTGTTATAATTCCAACATAATACAATTACAAGTCTGTAAGGTTACAGGAATTTGTATAACTAATCTATTATGCATTTGATCAGGTAGTGGTGATTATTGTTATCTGGGTGATCATGTTGCTGGTGGGGTACATGGGTTTCCTGATTTGTTTGGATCCTCTAATCAACAAGCGAGCCATGGCATCATATCAGGAGCATACCAATGAGGATGTAAGTATGTTTGTCACAAGTATTCTAATATAAAAACAAAATTTGTGATTTAAGACACATTCTATATCAGGTAGGTAACACAGCATGAAATTTTAATAAATGTAAACATTTATTAATAGAAGTCTTTGAACATAGCTAGAAATATATTTTCTTACTGTTTTTAAAAATATATATCTGGCATTGAGCCTTGGTTGCTCACAGTGGGTCTAGTGGATTCAACGTCAATCAAATAACAATGTAGAGGGCTTGGTGGTTTTCTGCATGACCAATCAGGAATGAGTACATTCGCATGAAGTGGCCCGGTCACACTGCTTATAGAACAGATGGCCACTGGCGAAAATTTCTCAAGCACACCGGAAAACTTAGCATAGGTAGCCCTCGCACAAGGTGGACCGATGACCTATTGAAAGAATATGGCAATCAGCTGGATGCAGGCAGTGCTGGACCGGTCATCATGGTGAGGCTTGGAGAAGCCTATATTCAGCAGTGGACATCTGCATATCGTCCTTGTTTAACCAAAATCTGCTATGTGCAAAAACTCTTTTGAATTAATGAGTAAAAACATTTTTGTATAAAATTTTATATGAAGGTGAATTTTTAAAAACCATATCAAATGAAACCTATACATAAATATTAAAGCTATAGACACATAACAATTTGTGAAGTTATACTTCTTTAGGCGCGTTATGAAAAATTGATGAGTGTAATTTTACGATGCGCGTGCACCGTGACACAAAATTATGTAACTTGGCGAGTCTGAATATAGCCGCAGGTGAACTTTCCGAACCGTACCAAGAAAGACCGAATTTATACGATGTCAAAAAAAGGGATGTCCAATATGCGTGTTTGAGGATGTTGTTTAATCGAATTTTTTTCAAATTGATTAAAATTTAAATAAAAAAAACCAAATAAATTTAATAAAAATAAAGTAAAACTTCTTACGCGCGTACATAAGTACACGCACCCTTTTTTTATATGGTAGATAGGGCTGTGAGCTATATGAAAAGGTCAAAAAGTAAAAATCTCAAAAAGTGCATATAGCAGATTTTGGTTTGACAACGACAATATATTCAGCAGTGGATATCTGTGGGTTGATAGATAGATAGATAGAAAATAATACAATTTGCACCTTGAATACTGACACAAAAAAAATTGTAATACATCAATAAAATATAAAAAAAATATCTTTTTTATTGTGCAAACTACAATTTAAAGCTGTTGTGATAAAATGGCAAAATCTTTGCAGGATGACAACCCTATACCAGGAACGTCTCAGACAATGGGTGCAACTCCCCGCGGGAATGTTTTGAACCGGGTTACCCATCAGCAGGACAAGTGGAAGCGTCAGGTCCGTGAGCAGCGTCGCAACATTTATGATAGACACACTATGTTGAACTAGCTCATGACTAAACTCAACTCCTCAGACCATGAATGATAATGAGAATGTACTGTTCGAATACAGAGATTGACAGGCATGTGTATTGTACAAACAATGCTGATAGAATGCAATATAAATAAGAATGGGAATTTCAAAGGCCTCCCCCAAATTCTTATTTCATAATTGCAAGATACGACTAAGAACTACAAGAACATAAAATATTCAATTTAAAGTTTTGTTTCAATTGTTATTTTTGTTATAATACACTGGATTCGGTGTTATTCACAGCTTTGTCACATTCGTTCAGAATGTGTACATAAAAATAGAGCATAACAATTTGAGCTGTTACTGATACTGTTGTTATCAGGATACCTTTTGCATAGTTGAAGCTGTACTCCTCTGTGTTAACATCGGATTAATATTTAAATTATTTGGAGTTGAGTCATTATGGCCCCATTTTGGTTAGCAATGAATCATTATGTTAAGCAAAACATCAACTATATTATTTGATCATAAACTCAGAATTGGTGACAAACATTGTCTAATTGACGACGGTCATAAGTTACCATTAGCTGATAAACATACAATAAATAAATTGCTTGTTTAACATTCTAAGGCAGGGGTGGGCACCGCGGCGCTCGCGGGCGATTTTTAATGCGCCCTCGCTGGACTAATGTAAATGTATCAGAGCCAGAGCGATTTACTTACTCTTGTCTAACGGCGATATACAGCAAGTAGTCAGTTGAGTTTAGGATTGTGTATAGATTAGCAGTTTGCTAACCTTGAGCGTATCTAATGACACCCACGTATTTTTTGTTACTGTGTGATCATATTTCGAATAGATCACGCTTAGACCGTGCATTTAAAACTACCAAGTAATCCGAAATAATTCTTTTCTTTCAATACCGAACAAAGCTTAATGACTCACGTTTAGATAATTGTTTAAGGACTGGAACCTCTAAATATATCTCCAATTATAAGAAATTAGCTGAAAATATGGACACCCAAGTTTCACACTGAATTATATGTATCAATATATTGTATGACATCAACAAAATAAAATTAAAAAATCTGTTTTTTAATGCCTATTGATACCTGTTGATTATCTGTAAAAAATGCGCCCTCGGTGATTTTCAAATTTAGTATACTCATAATAATTATTCTATATAGTTATGTTTTAAATTCTTAGCATGCAAATCAAGGCTATAGTGGCTAACCATTTTCTTTTGTAAAAAAAGACTTTAAATCTATTTTCATTAATAAAGAAATAGACAATTACAGCAAGCCTCACCTATAATTCTGCAGCTATTAATTATAATCATTGTGTATAATTTGTGTTAACATAAATTATAATTTTACATTTCGCCAATGTATTTTTAACTTTCGTTTTAAATAGTCAAACAAAATAATTGAAGTAACTAGATTGAAAGTAATAATTATATTAAAAAGAATTTGCTGCATATTATAAAGAACTACACTTAAGTAATCATACAATTTAATTTTTCCATTTTAAAATTGTTAATTATATAATAATATTTATGATTGAATTTTGGCTATTTATAAAAATATACACCACTATTATTATTTATAGATTTGAAAATTTTTATATTGTTCACTTGGTACTAAATAGTCTCTAAATCATTTTAATGTTAAAGTGAAGTAATTATTTTTATCACATTTGCTGTTAATTATACATAACAGTATAACATGATATTTAAAATCATTGCAAGACAAAATGGATTTACAAGATTCATACAAATAATGTTTATTTTAAACTCTGAAGTAGTTAAGTTTTGTAATCGTTAAGTATTAAATTAGTTCTTAGTTTTCATAGTATTAAAATAAAATGGAACTATTTGATCTATTTTAAAGATGTCATCTGTATAAATGGTTTTTATTAAAATAATTTTTGATTGTTATTTTACTGTAATTTATTGTTTTTAAACGGTGTAAAAATATAATAAAATAATGTAAAAGCTAATGTTTCATAATTTTTAGTATAATTAAAACAAAAAACTCATTGTAACATTAATTGAAAAAGATATATTTCATTCAAAATATATTTTAACCAATTAATAAAAAATTCCGTGATTATGGTTTATAAAATCCAACTTCATGATTATTATCGGCAAATTCGGTACCTAAACGAAGTGAAAATCGGCTTCAATAAATTATTGTTGAAATATTTTACAATACGCTTACCTGTAACAATTGATAGGTACCACCACCCTTATCCCGCCCGTCTTACCCCGAAGGAAAACACAAATTTTCGAAATTATTAACTATAAAAATTATTATCTCACAAAAATAATAATGTTATATAAATATTATTATAAACTGAGCATTATTTCTTACATTTTTCTTAGTATTGTTGATACTTGACGAAAAAACTGCTAATTAATACATTAAATATAGGAAAAAATATAACATAGGAAATAGGAAAAAATTCTATCAAATCTGGCCGGGGCTTAAATTACAAACACATAGAAGCATAAGTACCCACAAACTCCATTCGTCCAACTTTAAAATACTATTTCTGATGGAAGGACGTATTGCAAGCTCATATGAGAACTTGCCAACATTACTGCCTAAATCCATCGCAGAGTAATCATGCGTTCTGATTTTTAGGATCAAACTCTTATACAATAAAAAAATGGGTGGAAGGCAAGATCCACATTATGCCTATGGCTATAGTAATCACTTACTAAGTACCACTTCGATAAAACGGCACGACACGAGAACCCTCTCATCGTGGCCGCCGGTAACTACATTTCCGATCCTGCGGACAGAATGGAAAGCAGTCGACGTCGCCCCAAACATTTCGGATCCTCCCGATCCACTAACGGTACTTTTAGGTACCTCAAGCACCGGTCATCGTTCTCGTCAAACCCGTCGCTTGCGACGAAGGGCTCGACGAGTAAATTAACCCTCAGAGACAGCCCACTGAGTTTCTCGCCGGATCTTCTCAGTGGGTCGCGTTTCCGATCCGGTGGTAGATTCTGCGAAGCACGGCTCTTGCTAGGGTTCGTGTTAGCAACATCGTCAGGTTTGAGCCCCATGACCTCACCTACTAGTTAAGGTTCCGCTGATATAGCCTCTCAAGGCTATCAGCTTAGGTAGGAAAAAAATTTCTAAGTAGATCTTGAGCTCGTTCTACCTCTATTATACTATCTATGCAATAAAAAAAAAAATTTTTTTTTTACAAACATTTTACCAGTAAACTGAATTTTATTTTTAGAAAAAAAATATGGTTATTTATTTTCAGCTCCACATTTAATAAGTCAAAATGAAATGAAGCTCTATCTTTAGAAACATAAAGCAGAATTAAGGATAAAAATCAACTTACCTACATACCTAACCTTGAATAAATTCCAAGTGTGATTGAAAATTGGCCTGTAAAGAAATTACTTTTCTTGGGGGTATTTTTTTTTCCTACATATTCTAGTAACCTCGGGGGGTTATAGTAGATTCACAGAACGAGTAGGTGAGCTCACGAGTCTCTAATCTGGCGACGTTGCAAACACTAGCCTTAGCAAGAGCAGTGCTTCGCAGAATCTACCACCGGATCGAAAACGCAACCCACTGAGAAGATCCAGCGAGAAAACTCAGTGGGCTATGTCTGTGGGTTGTTAATTCAGGGTACATGGTGAAATTAATGAAAGACATAATACTTTATTAAACATTTAAAATAATTGTTCGTGGTTTCAGTTGTCTATTTAGACTTAATAAAATAAATATAGATGTTGTATAATATGATTGGTACAAGAATCGTAAATTTTAGCCGTCGAGTACATATATAAAACAAGACTAAGTTATCAGTGTACGTAAACCAAACATGAACAAGGCACATTGTTCATTAATATCAAAAAGGTATGAAAAGGCGTTGAACTGCTCGCTGCAAAAAAACTATACAGGTAACCTTATAACGCGGTTCAAACTTTAACATTAAAACAAAAATTGCCCAAAAACACCCTTTACATTTTTTATTGCCCTTGTAGTCAGACTAGCATACGGCCCACCTGATGGTGAGTGGTTACCGTCGCCCGTAGACCTCAGCAATGCCAGGGGCAGAGCCAGGCCGCTGCCTACTTTTTTTTTAAGCACTATGAACACACGATATATGGGAATAACCCGGGAATTTCAGGAACGTATCTACCTTGTTATGGGAGGGTTACCTGTACTGAAAACATTCGGAGCATTCAAGTATAATATATACAGTAACAATGACAGATTGCCTTTTAAACTGAAACACTACACCGCATTATGAATTTCGACATTTTATGAAAACATCTTATCGTGCCATTGCTGTTCCATGAAAAATAAAAGTTTGATGGCATATTAGCTGACGTCATTATGCTTCATATAATCGTACAACAATGACACATCAAAAATACGATTTCTCTCCTTACATATTATTAGTAATTTTCGTACATATTTACATTAATACACTATAATATGAAAATTATATTATAATTTAAATGAATTATTATTTTATTATACCAACAACGATTTATGTACTTACAAAGTTACATGATGAATGTACATATTTTAAACATATAATTTCATATTGTATAATCAAATACTGAAATCTTGTCTACATTCATAAGCAAATTGTGTTACTTTCTTAATTTAAAAAAAACTATTATACTAAATCATATATGTTCATGTTTTTAAATAGGTTTTTTCCTATTTGAATCCGAATAGTTCAAACAGAAAGAAATATTTTTTTCTAAATACCTCACATTAATAATAAATAATTTTTATGAAATAGACAAACAAAAACATTACAAAGTTAAACAATATAATACGTTAATAAATAAAATTTCACAGAAATGTGATGTTAGTTAAAAATGGTAATGACAAAAATTACAAAACCAACTCTTAATGGCCTGTGTTAAGTACACTAGAGCACTAGAGATCGTTCATCATGATCTATCACATAAAGTTATCCATTGAGGTGAATCTTAAACTGACTAAAAAATTGAAGAATAAAGTTGTTTGTGTTTTGGTTTAGTATTTTACATCATATAATTCAATTGTTCTGTCAGTTTAAAAATGAGCCTATTTTTTTTTTAAATGCTCTTATATATGGAGAGTAGAGGTAACGAGAAATGTATCCAGTACATGTAACAAGTGTAAATGTAACCAGTAAATTAAGACTCAAAAATCCACCAAAATAGCGATAACATAGCCACTTGCTATGCTGTCATATGTATGCAGAAGTTGTAAACTGAGTGAAGGGGGCCGAATTGAAAAATTTAACAATTTTGGACTTTGAGGTCCAGAATCCACACGTTTTGTACATATAATTTAGTCTGACATCAGTCTTAGGAGCGCAAAATTTTAATATATATATAAAGCGGTGATCATACACAATTAAAACGTTTATTTAAGGAGATTTTTTTTCAAACTAACAACTATTTACAAATCGTTCTTAATTATTCATCCAGTTAGTTGCATTACTATTTGAATTTGTCCCTATAGATAATTAATTAAATTCACCAAAAATAGTTAACGTTTTTATTCTTTATTCTTTATCACGTTTGCTTTATTCGTGGCTATTTAATAAACAAAAGATTTCAAATCATTCTTACTTAAATGACCAGAATTGTATATATTATTATTTTTACTAGAGGAAGTGTGAAAGTAGCCCCGGTAATTAACAAATTAAAGAGCGGACGGTTAGCGTGGTAAAGACATGTGATGCGTAGAGAGAAAATGTTTTTTTTTTTTATGATTGAAAGTTTACTGGTGGCCCGAAGGCCTTTCCAGTTTCACCAAGCCAAGAGGGGTGGGATTTGCTAACAACTGCCCGAGCGCCTCCGAAGGAGACCTAACAACTCAAGAGCAATTGTTTCGCGAATGAATCTACTACCGGATCGGAATCGCGACCCGCTGAGAAGATCCGGCGAGAAACTCAGCGGGCTGATGCATGGGTTAGGTTGCACGTCGACCTCTTTGTCGAGTTCGACGAGTACGGTTACCGGGGTCCCTAAGCCTGCCCCTAGTATTAGAACTGAAGGCATCTAATGCAAAGGTTATTGGATCTGATGGATCCGTAAGGACGTGTCTAGGGCGTCGACGGTGACTGGCTCCTGCATGATCAGGATTCGGGGAGTAGTCAGCGGCGGCAACGATAAGGCGATTATCATGACGCATAGCCTTATCGAAGTATCGTTCCGACGCTGACTTCATGTATTTCCGAATTGATTCGAGGCCCAGGTCGTAAAGAAAATGTATGTGACTAGGAGATGTATGGAAATGGTAGTTCAAGGTAGAGAGGGAAGAGGTCGATCGAAGAAGACATGGATGGAGTGTGTGAATGGCGATATGAGAGGGAGGGAGAGAGAGAGAGAGAGAGAAAGAAAGAGAGAGAGGAGTGAGTATTGAGATAACGGTTGATAGAAAAGAATGGTAGAGATGGATAGCTGTGCCGAACCCCCACTTAGTGGGATAAGGTGGAGAAAAAGAAGATTAATTTTGGTACCCGGTAAGAGGTGGATGAGGAGAGCCGAAAACCGGGCTCAATAGTGTGGATTGGGAGAGGCCTATGTCCAGCAGTGGACGACTGTGGGCTGTTGATGATGAAGATTATTTATTATTTATACAAAAAATACGAAAAACATATCGCACCCTTAAAACATAAATGGCACTATACAAAAAATGCTATTTTTTAGTTAAGTATAGTGTCAAAATGCGTAAGACGAAACGCGCCTAATGCAAAGACCCCTGTTGCTTTAATGTGCTTAATTTTCGCTAGATGTTGCTAGTGTCACTTATGAATTTGTAACAACTTGCACGGTCGATAATTAATAAACCGGCACTATGCCAGATCGCGACAAGTCACCGGAGGGATCCCTCGTCGAGGTGAGTAAAAAACTGGCAAATTTCGTTAAGTGTCACTTATTAAATAAATATATTTTCGAATATTTACAGTGAGTAAGTGCATAAGTGGCAGTTTGAGTTTAACGTCAGTTATTTAATAACTTTAATTAGGATTTTGTTTTCTGTCTTCTACAAGTCAAAGATAAATTGTTTGAATTTTACCATCTCTGAGCTTGCAAGACATAATACTGAATGTTTTTTTCTGGGACGAATCGCAAGGTAACCATGGAGCAAATGAAATAGGCAGTTGTGTCTTGAAATACTTGCAAAAAAATCTTCTTTAGCTGACAAAAACATAGATTTGTTTTCTATTCAGATAACTGTTGCGGCCAGCAGAAAAATCAATTCATCATCGGTATGTACATCTTGCATAGATGTACATACCGATGATGTGCACTTAACTGAAAAGTAACATCTATAACACACAAGTTTTAAATCCGTGGACACACACAGAACGAAGGAGATGCAGCACATTCAACGATTGAGCAACAAATAAAAATAATACTTAAATCTGGACCCATTTATGTGCCTTCCCAGTACGTAACCGACATCAGAAGTGCAAAAAAACATGGCACACCATTCAAAGTAAACGAAATGGCTTATAACGATTTCATTGACATCAAACAACTGCCCGTTCCTAGACTGAACAAAAGCGTTGAAAGTGAGCTTGTAAAGGTGTCTGATATAAAAGTCATCAAAGTGGTGAAAGTTGAAGATAATAAGGTAAAATTTTGTTACAAAACATCCTCCGTTGATGATTTCAAAGAACTTAACCTGGGATCTAAAAGAGCCAGTGCAAGGAACCAGATGACTGAAGAATTGCAACATCTGTATAACCAAAAGTGAGATTTATCCGAAAGAAAGAAGAGTGACGTGAAAAGCCTTCTAGATGCTGGTTTGATACCCAACTTTTACAATTCCTACTTTGACAGAGTTTTGAACTAGGGGGGTAGTGTCCAACCTTTAAAAATGTAGTTGATTAATTATTATTTGTAAGCAGACGTTTTTGGTAGGTGTTTTTTTGTGATCTATTTTACGGATTTTTGTGCGGAGATGTTTTTAAGTTACTGTCACTTTATTAATATTTTTCTCGGTTCTAGAACTTGATGTTTAAAGACCGAATTGCTAAAAGACGACAGGTTCTTACATAGTTCAGTTTTAAATTCAGTTTTACAAGATTTTATAGGATGTACCTACCTACATGATGTTGATACAATATTTTTTATAATTACTTACGGTTTTTTGTGAAAAACAATATTTTTAAGTTAAGTACCTACTGTAAGTTATAATAAATAATATTTTTGCTGACTTGTGATTAAGCCTTTAATACGCTTATTTATACGTAACTTTTACAGTTCCTACTTTGAAAGACTTTTAACCTTGGTATTTAATTTGGAATACCTCTATTAATTTGTATTGATTAGTAAGTAGTAAGAACAAGATTCTAATATAATGTTAATTATGATAAAATTACGAATTTTATTCAAACACAAATCCTAAGTTTCTGTTTTTTTGACAATACCTTTGTCTAGATTTAGACAAATTTTTTATTATGATTATTTGCGGTAGTTTTGACCTAAAACTGTGAGCGTGTGTCAAATAAATAGTATTCTTTAATATTTCAGTAATTATATTGTTTTATTTGTCTCTTTTTTATCATTACAATGTAGGTAAAATAACGACTTAGAGGTCATTAAGCAAAAATTATTGAATAACTATCAAACTATAACCGACACTATACAAAACTTTTTTTTTAAATGCTTCTCCATTGATAAATAATCAATAATTTTATGGTACGCCACTAGATTCTGAAACAGCGTTAGATAAACTGTTATTTTAAGCCGATCACGAAGCTTTATTTACATTTTTTATGTTCCATATCACCCATACAATACTTAAAAAAACTTAAAACGTCCATACTGTAAAATGAACATTTTCGTATAGTGTCATTTATATTTTAAGGGTGCGATATTAATTTATTATTTATAAAATAAATAAATAAATTGAAGTTTCCTCCCCAATTGGTCGCTTCTTGTCGGACATTTTTTTATACACAGTGTGCTCATTACTTCTACTCTCCATAATAATATTAGAGTAAAATCTATACAATCCCAGAGCCCCACACCTTTCACTATAGCAAAGTCGATATTTTGATTAGACTAATACGTAGTAAATAACGTACCTAATTATTATATAATTATTGCTTGGTACATAAAAACCTTGAACAGAAAAACTTAAAATCATTATAAGCCAAACCATTTCGCAGGTCATAACATTAGTTAGATGATTCGTAGTTTGTTTAATACGAGATTAATATAATAAGAATAATAATCACATCATCGAATCGAATTTGAATATAATACATAATATTATCGAGAGATGAAATGCTATTTGGTCTAAGCGAAATTTCATTTAACACGCGATATTTATGTTTGTAATTAAAGGTTCGTTTTATTTGGTATCAGCATCAACAGTTCGATGTTTTTAATTGAACTTCAATTAAGTTTACTCCATTCAAATAGCTGAAGATTTTTTTTCTTATGATGTTTTTTTCCAAATTTTAAACTATAAATGACTCTTCTGTAATGTAGCAAAAATTTTTCTTAACCCAAAAAGCCTTTCACAACTCGATATAATAATGTACATATTTATCATGGTTTTTATGTAATCTATAAAAGACAATAAAACATAGTGCAAGGGTATCTGTAACTCGTCATTTGCCTACATTTTAAGCAAAATATGAGTTTTTTGTGTGATGGATTTGTGTATAGTACGCAATAATACAATTCAGTACACGGGAAAAAACGTTATCCCTCCAAATCATACAACTTATATGGTGTTGCAAGACTTCATACAAAAAGTCATACAAATATACTCACATTACTTTTTTATTTTACGTATACTGTTTCGACGAGGTCAATAAACTATTGCTTAGAACATACTCGAAAACATTGCATTAAACAAAAGATTTTATTACAAAAAAGATACTTTTATTTTTCTCGTTAACACATATAATAGTACCGTACCTTGGTATTGGTATTATTACTGTTTTTTTTTTATTTTTTCGTCATTTAATGAATTTATTCTGAATAATTATTCACGACTAATAAAAAGCCTTGCTTTCGTTTATAGCGAAGCCGTCATGCTCCACTATTTATAAATAATATATCAGCATAAAAACGAATACAAAATTACTTTAAAAGCGTTCGTGTAAAACCATCTACATACAGTAAAATCTAACTTTTAAACATATTTTGAGCATATTTAATCGTTGTTACTGAGCAAATAAGTACATAATGTGTGCACAGGAAATATTCTATATCTTAATAGTTTTAGTTTCTCGTCGGAATTTGTCAGTGGATCGCGATTCCGATCCGGTGGTCGGTCGATCGGTCGATTCAGCGAGCGCTGTTCTTGTTAGGGCTAGTGGTTAAAAAGTCCGTCCAGTGTGCTTAGTGCGAATTATTTAACTTCTCGATCGCGTAAAAGTTAACTCAAATTTGTATGGAGTTTGAACAAGGCCTACGTTTGCCGCTAGGGGCGCTGTTCCAACTCCATACAAATTTCAGTTAACTTTTACGCTATCGAGAACGTTAAAAAACTCGCACTAAACATACAGATTAGGCCAACGTGCTCACCCACCAGTCTTCACCTTGACTAACCAGAATAGCCCGTCGAAGCTACAGGCAGATAGGTAGATAAAAAAACTTTTAATGTTACTGCTAATTCACTAATTGCTTTTATATCATCTTTATCAACTAAATTCGTGTACTTATCTTGTAAATATCGTTCAAGCGATTTCCACTTATTGACTAAATAGTGTTTCCTCTGATAGTAAACCTTATAAAGATTTTTTTGTCTACGAATACTGCGTAACATGTTGATTGGCCACCTAATGTGAAGTGGTCAACGTAATTTTAAAGTAAATATATTTTCCACAAAACTTCTAAAGAAACATTATACGCAAGGTGTTCAATAAACAATGGTAATGCGATACATTCTCTTCAGAGAGAAAAAATAAATACTGGCAGGCATAGCCCAGGCATTACATATAACAATAATATAAAGCAATCAATTGTCTTTTGTATTTTAAAAATAGAAGTCATTTTCGGTTACGTTATGTCGGAACGTGTTCTTAAAAATGGATAAATTTGAAATTCGCGCGGTATTAAAATACCTCTATTTGAACAAGATCTTAATGAATCGAGCCAATTTTTCGACCAATTCTTCACCATTATAAGCCGGAAACGAAACAATGCGTGACTTAGAAGTCTTCACCAACTGCAAAGAGATTTAAGAATTCCATCTGCCGGTAAGATGCCGGGCCGTTTTTTCTGGGACAGCCCAGGTATGATAATGATCGAATACCTTAACTATGGCCACTATTGCGGGAGCTTTGTACGCGTGACAAATAACAAAGTTGCGTGAGGAAATACGCAAGCAGCGGCGCGGGAAACTAAAGTTGTTTTGTTTCGCCAAGATAACGCCACGGCGCGGCGCACAAGTCCAGAGCTGCGGTGGCTGCCATTCGAAGCCAGAATTGATGGAGCTAACTCCATATTCACCGGACCTAGCTCCTAGGAATTTCTACATATTTCTGCAGTCAAAGGAACATCTCAATAGGTCATAAATTAGAAGATGATGACGCATTAGTCGCCACGGTACATGATTTTTTAAGGAATAAAGAAGACTTTTTTAAAAGTGAATTTTATCTTCAGAAAAAAGATATACAAATCGAATAAATCTAAAACGTGACTAAATGAATCAAAATAATATTTAATAAAAGATAATTGCGTCATAGTCATTAACACTTTTTATTGAACACCCCCAGTATGTTTCTTCAAGTAAGACGGTAGATATAAAAATTGTTCTCATAACGCTTTTTTTTACGAATTTTATTATATAATCTCCGTAATATAGAAAAATATTGTACTTTAATTCTTCAATAAAATTTCATTAGGAGTGAACCCATTAATGTCTATTTTATATAAATCGAGAAACGAAAACCCCTGATAATTCTCATATCTTATCGCATCGCCAGTAATCGCTTGATTAGTATCTCTTCTTCTAAGGCAAACAAGCTTACTGCTCACTTGTTATTAAGTGGTTAGCGAGAGCACCTAGAGAGCACAACGTGGAAGCCATCACTCAATTACATATATTAACCATATTTTTACAATTGCCGAGGACAAAAATACAAAGTAATTTTCTCTTATACTTGCATTAGCGGTACGTTACCAGACTGATAAGTGCAAGCTCAAAGCGTGCCCCGATCAGTCAAATGCATTGACATCCGTTACCGTTAACGTTTAAGAAATTCCGTCTATAAACTACGTTCATTTCGAGAGGTATTGTCAAAATTTCAAGCGCGTAATCTTTTTACATTTCATAAGGTTACTTTGTTCATATAAAATTTTATTATCTAAGAACCGTAATGTACATTAAAAGTAATTCCGTTTATGTTGTTCACCTTTCGTAATTAATTTAAGACCATTATTCCCAAGCCATTAGTTAAACTAAGCATTGCGAATTGTTTCCAACTTTCGCGACTATCTGCTTTAAAAACACTATTATTCGAAGGATTCTTAGAGCGTTTTTAACATTTACGAGTGCCGTCGATATTTCGACGGTGTTGCAAACGCCGCGCTCGTAAACGTTCAAAAGATTCCTATAGATACAAACATAGATAGATACATACCGAGCGAATAAAAGCAAAAACTTAAATTATTCTCGTCCACCTGATCGTTCTCTGGAAGAAACGCCCCATGTACTTTTCAATATTTTTCCATTCGTGTACATTTTCGTTTACAACAAAGCATACTCTATTCTACTATACTATTTTGTTAGTTTTTCTTTTTCTCTCGATTTATAACTACATTATTATATTACTAAACGATAACAGGTTTACATTTGTAAAGAGTATATATAATTCACGAGATTAATACAAGAATATATGCTCTGTCATTTTAGTAAATATATATATATACCCTTTCAGTCTTCGACATCTTCACCCTGCATCAGTAGCGTACGTGCCTGTAATTAAACGAGTTCTGGTTCAAATTGTTTCTCGGGAAGTTGTCTTCCTCAGACGCTATAAACAATGGGACGACGGGACAATAATAGTAAAGTAAAACAATGGGACAATAATAGTATTGATCGAAGGGGACGACGGAAACTTTTGAAAATGTTTCATGCTTGATCTACAAATAGACATACTAATCACGGTACCACCACCCTGCCTATTCCTGCCGTGAAACAGTAATGCGTTTCGGTTTGAAAGATGGTTCAATCGTTGTACTGTAAAAACGGAGATTCGGAACTCATCTCTCAAGATTGGCGGACGACATTATCGAGGTTAATTTTTACAGGCTCCGGTGGCCACTTAACACCAGGTGGGCCGTACACTCGTCTTAGCATAACGAAAAAAACTAACTTTGTTTAATTTACGAATATTTTTGCTTAAGCTATATGAGAGTGAACGTTGTATCGCCTACTATTAAGCTCATCTGTGCAATAAAATGAACACTTCTATTGATGGTATAACAATTCTGATCTGCCTCATACTCTAATCTAAACAAACACGCTTTCTTTAAAACACTGCCTTCAGAAATAACTTTCAGAACAAGAGAAACATTTGTTAAAGAATATGACCGCAAAATGTGTTCCTGTATTTTGCATTATTACTTCATTTTAACCATAACTTTTTTAAATGATAACAGAATCAGGGTGACTAGTCAACAATTCAAGCTACGCTGTTGGGTGCTGTAGTTCAAGCAGTACACTCAATCTGGATTGTATTAAAGAAGCAATGTATTACGTCGCGCTTTGCTCAGCAAAGATCCCACGAACTCGCACCTCAGCGCATTGCCCCTTAACTCGATCGTCTATCTCGCTCGCACTTAGAGAAAATCGCACAGCACGGCATACATCGCGCAGCTTATTTGCAGAGCAAAACATAGCATTAATAAATCCAGCTTCAGCTCAGCACAGCACTTAGCATCATCTCTTGACTAGTCACCCTAAAGCATTCTATCTGGCAATTGAACTGCCAGATAGATTTAATTATTAAACTCCAATTATGCTATTTAAATCTTAGGTAGGACCGAATCAACCACAATCGTGTTGATGTGTACGTCTTACCTCTTCCGAGCTGTGTTCCTGGTAGAACTTGACTTTTTTCTTGTTGATCAGAGGATCAAGGCACAACAGGAAGCCCATGTAGCCGAAGAGTAACGTTAACACCCATAATACCATTATGACGACCACCTGTACCAGACAAAACCAATTTTTAACAATATAGAACTTAATGACTAGTAATAGTAGTGACAGCGACGAAAGCAATCTGGCTCGCTTCGCATATAGTAGAGAAATGAGTCTCAGTTATCAAGAAGAAACAATGGTTCCTCGTAATTTAACCAAACTTAATACCGGGGATGTTGTGAATTTGTTTGTTTGGCCGTTTTTTTTTTTATCCTACCTTTGCTGATAGCCTTGAGAGGCTATATCAGCTTCGCCTTAACGAGTAGATGAGCTCACGGGGCTCAAACCAGAGTGGTGCTAACACTGGCCCTAGCAAGAGCAATACTTCGCAGAATCTACCACCGGATCGGAAACGCGACCCACTGAGAAGATCCGGTGAGAAACTTAGTGGGCTGTGTCTGTGGGTTAAATGGCCAATGCTGATGCACTTGTGCATATGGTAACAAGAAGTTGTGAGGTATGTGCGCATCTAAAAGCGCATTCAATGCTTTCGTTGTTCAATCAATAGGGATCTTAATTTCGGTCACTCGTCGCTCTTAATACAAGACCGGATGGGTTTCTTTTGATCGTTATTTGAGATATTTCATCGATCGAAACGTTATGGTTATGGCCAATCCTGCGAATTTGGTATCGCAAAATGAGTTTATGAACATTTTCAATACGAATTAGCGGGAAGCGATATCGTTCTTTATTCAATATAAAGCACCGATCTTCATTACTTTTCCACTTTATTAAAATTGAAATTTTTCATTTTATTCTCTTACATATCTTTTGTGAATTAAACATACTACATTAAAAATATGACATACGTGAACGTCAAACAATCTGCATCTGCAATATCCCTAGTAAACACTATTTGTTTTGTTTGTGTTTAATTATTATACTTTAATCAAATCATATTGTAGATTCGGTATAAAGTAGATTTTTTCAGATCGACCCTTAACATCTGGAGCAGAAAGTAGTGCTTATTCGGCCATAAAGAAAACTTCGAAACTCTGTAACGAAGCAATCATTCGTACTTGATTTCTTCGATTTGGGTACCAAGAATCGTTCCCTTAGCCGCTTTCAGACTACGCTATAATATAATAGCATTTAGTATAAAGCTTACCTATAGCACAACAATATCGCACACCATACATTGTTATGGACATGTTCAAACTGTACTGTACAATATAATATATTCTTGGCTATTTATAGGCTGCTATACTATATGGCACTATAGTATAGCGTAGTCTGAAAGCAGCTTTTATTGCTGAAAATTAAACATTAGTGACTTTATGTTCGAAGATTTTATGACTAGATAATATAGTAAAAGCATGCCAGTGATATGTTTAGCGAACTCACTTTTATAACGGTAGTGTTCCGAATTTCAAAGTGACAATCGCAACGAGGGCAAAACTCCAGTTCGTGTCCTTTAAGTTCGTTGCTGACTTTCGGCAGGACAACGTTTTCGCAATTGCTGTAAAGCATGAGAAGGATTTTCGTACAATAATTTGTTCTGCCACATGAACAGAAAATGTCTGCTACTTCGCGAAGACTAAGCTAATCACTACATAGTATAAAACAAAGTCGCTTTCTCTGTCCCTATATCTTTCTGTCCCTATGTATGCTTAAATCTTTAAAACTACGCAACAGATAATGATGCGGTTTTTTTCAATAGATAGAGTGATTGAAGAGGAAGGTTTACAAGTATAATAACATCCATTAAATAGTGGAGCTATCCGAAGCGAAGTGAGGGCGGGTCGCTAGTATCATATAAAATACAGTTAGCGCGAGTTATCTTGTACCCAAATCTTACATACATATAATAAATCGTTACATCTCTATTTTAAACCAACACCTTTCAATCAAGTGTTTCTACGGATACCTTGTAGGAAACCTATTTACAAAAAAAAACAGACAAGAACATTATAACACAAAAGAAAATCCATAACAATTTTGTTTATTTTCAATCTTGTTCTTAATTTTTTCTAGTACTATATGTATCTGTTAATACCGTACCTAATATCTGTGAACAAAGCTTTATATTACAAATATTGCTCCTTTCAAATTCGTTTAAACCGACTTCAAATTAAAAATTAAAAATGTAGAAGTTTGTCAATTTGAGTTGTATTATAAAATTGTTTATTCAATTGCGTTGATCTATCCACAGTAACCTACTGCCCAGAGATATCGCAGAATTACAATCAAATGATATATTATATTTATGGAATGTTTATCACCTAATTTCATGCTTATGGCACGTGTGGCACGCACGGGCATATAAAGAAAACACACAAAATTGAAAACCTTTCTATCCGCTTACGTTGCACACGTCTGAACTCGTAATACGCTTGCTTATGCGCTGTTATTAGTACATATAAAATCTCTGTACATCTATATCTGCTGCACATACATCTATCTATACTATAAAGTGAAAAAATAAATTCCAATATTTAATTTAGTGTTTTGTTATGCTACATTACATTGCTTGTTAAATGTAAATGCACCACCTATTACCCTCTTCAGCCAACCTATACTCCTGAGGCAGGAAGGTCAAGTTTTTTATTATTATTATTGCTTAGGTGGGTGGACGATCTCACAGCCCACCTGGTGTTAAGTGGTTACTGGAGCCCATAGACATCTACGATGTAAATGCGCCACCCACCTTGAAATATCAGTTCTAAGGTCTCATATAGTTACAACGGCTGCCCCGCCCTTCAAACCGAAACGCATTACTGCTTCACGGCAGAAATGGGCAGCGCGGAATCACAAGAGGTCCTATCACCAGTTGTGGAAGTTAAAGACTAGTACACAAAATGAATCTAAATCTAGGGGTTTCACTGATTGTAGTCCAATTTGGTTCACTGGGGCACACTTCATCATATATCATCACAATATTTCTTTTACTAATAAGCTATTTAAGAATTGTTATTAAGATAAAGACAAAAAATGGTTTTAATCTTTTATGTTTTTTAATAGAACCGATCACCTTTTTTTTAGAACTATTCAGAGATACGGAATCTATAAACTTTTAGAATCTATAAATTATGTGCTAGATAGAAAACGCTTCACGGCATCACGTTACACGAAGTTTATCTACTACCAAATCCTCATTACTGGAAAGAGACAGAACATTACTTTTTGGTCCCTAACAAAACACTTGATGGCCTTATCTTAGAATTTACGTCAGGCCTCAGAGAGACTTTACCTTAGTAATCGTAGAGTTAGAAAGGTCGTCTGTCATAATAACAGAGCGATAAACGCTGAGCTAATTAAGATTTGAATATGAAAGCCCGTTTTAACACATAAACATTTTATTTTTTTTATTTTTGACGCCACATCTCTTAAACGCGCGCGATTTTAATACCAAACTATTTTTTTGGCACCAATTATTTTGCAAAAGTGTAAAAAAAGGGATCATGATTTTGCAATACTCGTCTCGTTTTAATAATTAGACACATACACGTTTTTATAACAGTTCTATCACGTTGATCCTGTGAGGAATCTAGTTAACTCTGAACTACATGCCTACTAGTACTACAAACTGTGCAAAAACTTAAAAACCAGCAACCCGAAATCATTTCGGTGGTTCAATGAGGAGGTTTTCAGCACTCGATTCTAGTGAACTTCATTATTGGCAAGTCCTATTCAAGTATTAACTTAATTTAACCGTTCCAAGCTGTTGTTTTATTGCTGTTCTTTAGTTTATTTTATAAGACATTTGTGGGCTTTTAATGAGACAAAAAATAAAAATGTAACAATGAATTTAAGACTAAATAACTATAATATTTTTTCTACATAACCGAGGACGAATGACTACTTTTTGCATGGTATGGTATATAACTATTGTGGCCATAAATATTGTTACAAAAAAACTTTTCTTTTTTTCAAATTTGTAACTATTTTGACTTTGGAACACGTATATTATTTTAAAAACCTATTTGGATTTTGCGCCATTTCACATACTTTTTCGTGTTTATTATCAAATTACAATATGAAATGGGGCGTTAAAGGAAATAGGATTACAGTGATCGCCTTGCACAAAGTGGCTATGGAGCCGTCGGTCATATTCCAGCCACTTCAAAAGCTTATTATCAGCTGAATGTTCGTATGTCGTACTATCAACAGATACAACAACACTTCGTCTGTCGAAGACCAGAAAAGATCGGGGCGGCCGCGTGCTGTTAGAGCTACAAAGACTGTTAATGCCGTTAATGCCAGAATTCGTCAAAACCCCATTAAGAAGCATAAAATCTTATCACCAGAAATGAAGATTCTGGCTAGGACTCTGTCGCGCTTTATATAACAAAACCTGATGCTCGGTGCTTATCGTCGATATACAGGACATGCCCTAAATCAATCTTAACAATTAAATAGATGTAAAAAATTTCACGATTGAAGAACACGGCAATAAGCAAAATGATAAAATGTACGTTTAGAGTTATAAAGAAGCTGCTCAAGTTATTGGAAAGGTACAACGTGGTCATCATCCTGTGTCAGTGAGATAGTTTGATGGGGCGTGCCTTATCAAGGAGTCACAAAACTACACTTTTTTGTGAAAAAGGAGTGTAAACTTCAGCCAAGGTGTATCAAGATACAGTCTTGGATCATATTGTAAAATCTCTCAGCAATACTCTTTATAAAAATATACCGTGGACTTTCCAGCAGGACTCTGCATCTGGTCACAAGGCACGAACTACCCAAGCCTGACTTGAAACTAACATTCCGAACTTTATAAGAACTGAAGATTGGCCCTCATCTAGCCCAGACCTTTAAACTTCAAATTATGGTCAGTTTTAGAGGACATGGCCTGGTTTAAACGACACGGCGACATTGAGTCTCTTAAAAAATCTTTGGAGCAGTGGCGAGATTTCCCTTGGAAACAGTGCGAAAGTCCATAGATTCATGGCCAAATAGATTAAAGGCCTGTATAAAAGCCAAAAGTGGCAATTTCGAATAGAATATTATTTTATTTTTTGCTGAGACTTTAATAAATATGAAGGTACAAAATTTTAATAATATTACTTCATTAAAAAAAGATGCATTTTCATTTGTAATAAAACTTATGGCTGGACTAGGTATTCAATTTCAATTTATACCGACTTTATTATTGACCGGATGACCTCTTTGGGCAATGGATCGGTTTAATGGAATATTTCAAATTTACACAAAATTTGAAAGTTTTTTATTAATTTACTACTGATCTTTATAAGCCTGAGTTCGGTAATTGGCATGATCCTAAGGTAGCTAATTTTTAATCTAAGAGATGAAGGTAAACTGATCTAGATCGTGCTTAGTGTATCGACTAGATAAGTGCTGTTTCACTATGCCTGTAATTATGTTTAACTATTCATTACAGCACTTATGATCGAATGAGATAGTTCCAAAAGTTCCTTTTTGTCTTATTCATTGTAATTAAGGCGTCTCTTTGATTCGTAGTATATAATAATATACACTCGTAGTTTGCAAATTATTTATATTCGGATAACGAATTGAGTTTAGAAGTGACTGGAGAATTTATCGACACAGAGGTTATCAAAACATCCGTATTATCTTACGCAAATGCTGCTATTAACGGAAAATAATCATTTACTTGGACGTGAATAAATTTGATCGTTCATCAATTTTACAAGATTGCTTTGTTACGTACGTGTGAATAAACTTTAATACAAATTATATGTTCTAATATATACTAAGTAGTGAAGAAAATAAGACCCATAATAGCTCGTTTTCTTTCTGAGGTTTGGACGTATTTAAGTTGAGTCCTTCATATTCGAATTTACGTGCTTATCTTGATTAAGGTGTATTTGTTCACGATTGACTTCCACGATGAAGGAAAAAGATCGTGTAATAAAAATCAAATACCCGCATAATTATAATTTGCCTAATTACTGGTGGTAGGACCTCTTGCGAGTCCGTATGGGGAGGTACCACCACCCCGCCTATTTCTGTCGTGAAGCGTTAATGTTTCAGTTTGAAGGGTGGGGTAGCTGTTGTAGTTACATATGAGATATAAGTTCTAAGGTTTCAGTATAGTTATACTAACCCAAGCCTGAGTAAAGTTATACTGAGACCTTAGAACTTATCTCTCAAGGTAGGTGGCGCATTTACGTTGTAAATGTATGTACGAACGAAATCTTTCAAATCAAAGTTCACCCACTTCTAATTGGCTGTCTCATCATATAATTATTACTGTGTTATGGGTATTTCTGTAATAAGGTGTTTTACTGATAACTTAATAGATTTCAAGTAGGGCTATATGAATAGGTTCTCAATGAACTCAGCTAGTTTATGGTCAATTTTTTTTTCTACCTATTTGCTGGTAGCTTACAGGGCCATTCCATCTAAGTGCAGACGGCTAGGTGACCTCACGGACTCGACCTGAGAGAATTTGCTAACATTAGCAATAGCCGTGCTTCGCAGTACCTACCACCGGATCGGAATTGCGACCCTCTGAGATTGTCCAGAGAGAAATTGAGTGGAGTTATGGTTCATCATATTTTAGTAGTGCTGTTCACGGATACTGTATTAAACTGATACTTTATGTTTTCATACTTTATTTAGTCAAATTATAATCACCTAGCGTCTTATTTGTTTTAACAGTCCCCAAAATTAAGGTAATCAAACTATACTACAAGAAACTTACCACTTTATGGGTGGAACATTATCGGTATAAAATCTTCGATCTGTGGTCATGCTGTTGTTCAAAACGGCAGCGAGACTTGGACATATGCATCGGCACCTCCTGTCTTCGTAAAATTGACCCTAGACACAAGATTTACTGTGTGATGATATTTAGAAACATAGTCTGAAAAGTGGACATTGGATATTGGTGTAGCGTTTTTTTTTTTTTTGTTAAGTGGATGGACGAGTTCACAGCCCACCTGGTGTTAAGTGGTTACTGGAGCCCATAGAAATCTACAACGTAAATGCGCCATCCACCTTGAGATATAAATTCTAAGGTCTCAGTATAGTTACAACGGCTGCCCCTCCCCTTCAAACCGAAACGCATTACTGCTTCACGGCAGGTTGGTGGTACCTACCCGTGCGGACTCACAAGAATTTCACCACCAGTAAATTTACTTTGTTTTTCTCTTTTACTTTTTATTTAACTCTTCATTGAAAAATAAGAATCCTTGAATAAAAAATCCATTTATAACATATATATATATATAACAAGTTCCGTTTAGGCTGGTTGTAATTCCATTGCATGAAGTTTTCTACCCAAAATACTAATTTATGTACATGCTATACAGATGCAGATAAAGTTGCAGACGAAAAGTCAGTATAGTAATAAAACTCAATTCTGTTGCAACTGTCTTCTTCAATCCGTCCACCCAATGCTGAGTGCAGGTCTGTTCGTATGCACCCCATTCTCTTTGGTCTCTTGCCTTTCTCATCCAGTCTCTACCAACCACTTTGACCAGGTCATCGGTCCACCTCGTTGGCTGTCTGCTCACGTTACGACTTCCAGTACGAGGTCTCCACTCCAGTACTTTTGTGCCCCACCGATTGCCAGTGCAACGGCATGTGGGGCCGACCCAATTCCACTTTTTCTGAGCAACTGTCACACTAGTACAATATAAATGGCATGTTTGAAATTCAGGTCACATGAGATGGCATCTGATTCAAATACTTGAGTCTCAGACTTTATTTCCTTTCTTTTCCTAAACTATCGATACATAAACTATTGATCAATCAACTACTGAGAAGAGTTTCAATGACCATATTGACGGGCATGAATCACAAATAGCAATGCAGCAGTAACTTTCATTAAATATATGAGATATTTTAGAAAATCCTGAATCTGCCGAATGATATTTCAATAATTGATAGTTCAATGTTCAATGTAGAACAATGATAGTCCAATAGTTTAAGCGAAACTGAGTTTAAGGACTAGTTTAGAGAGTTATGGGACTACATGGGCATGGGATTACATAAAATCTGATCGAAGCATTTAGGATATTCTATTAAACTGAAATTTTGTTTAACCTTACTACTACTACTACTAAAGTACAACTATAATTTTGATATTTATTTCTATAATAAATAATATTTGAGATGAAACTGATCACAACAGTAGTTCTTACCAATACAGGCGAAAAAATTAAAACGAAACATATGTATATATTCAACTCCATCTTCCACTTCTCACTTCAAAAATACATTTCATGTACGATATTCTGTAATATATAAGGAAGCCCTGAAGTCGTTCGTTACATATTTAACACAGATTTATCTTAATTTTTCTAAGTTTCAACAATATTCAACAAGTATGTCTACAAATTTGACAGCGGCTGATAATTCTTTCAAGGTCTATGATTTAATCAACATCAACACAGTGAAATACATTGACAGTGACGTTTGAAGCGCATTGACATTTACATTTTTGCAAACATGCATACTTATAGTTCAACATCTTTTAAAAAACCAAATGCACTTCTTCCAATAAAAAATTAAATAAACACATTGAGGGAGTCCATATAGAGTCCCTTCTTTATTTCGCCGTAAAGTCGTGTTTTATGTAATTAACAACACAGTTGAAACAATAGAAATTTTATTGTTGTAGCGGCATAAACAATTTTATGTTATTATATTATATTAGTTATTAAACACACATTATAAATTATTTTACATTTTAAATTTTTGGCGGTAAAAAGGACTCGTGTCACAGACTATCTTCTTTTTTTCACCTCTCGTGCGTTCCGGCTTACACATCATATAAATTTGTGCGTTCATAACACCACCACAGCATAATTTTTTTTTTTTATTTTTGTTCTAATTTTCATATTGTATTAAAATGCTCATTGTGTGCTACAATTTTTATTGATGTATACTTCAAAAAATACTTTTGTCACAAAATCCTCTACGTGAGACAAATAGCTTAGGAATAATTTCAACAAATGGGTGTATTGAAACATATTTACTCAGAAGTACTCGAGAGTGGCGATTACAATCTCATTAATTTTTTAGCGGGAATGCAAGTTTTGTTAAATTAGGTATAACAGCCGGCAAACTTCTTGAGCATTTGTCGACGTAGTGGGGGTAAGTTCGCGCATGGTACACTCACGTGCAAAAACATTATTTACTCTGCGTCATAATGCTATTAAATTATGAAAATCAACATATTATGTATTTATTTATATATTTATTAGAACATCAACAAAAAATATAGGTTAATAATTGTAATAATTTAATCTTGGGGTAAAATAGATATTCCTTCTATTAAGTCAAAACTAGAGCTGTTGCCAGGTCTTGGTTCAGTTGAAGCGAAGCTGGTATTTGTAAATTTTTTTTCGTTATCCTAATCTTGACCATCATCATCTTCACTGTTTTCATCACCCGAGTCGCTATCATCGTGATGAGTCGACATAGGGCTCATTGGTGTAGTTTACAACTCGGTCGGTTCGGTCTTCTTTTTTGTCAAGGTCATTTGCTCAAGAAGTTTGCCGGTTACTATATGTAGTATTTCTTTTTGTTTAAACGTGTAATAGTGATTGCCATTTATCTAACTTGAAAGTGAATATGTATCGAAAA